>NC_056743.1:1719773432-1720079682 GCF_019279795.1 Protopterus annectens | reverse complement strand
TTAGGCTGGCGTCGGTCATAGTCGCTCAGATCTGACATCAGTACGCAGTGGTACTAAAGCGCATGACCGACGCCATATCCTCAGTCTTTCTTGCCGCATGGTCCGAAGCAGAAGCAGCGTTTGCAAGTGCCGTTCAAGGCCCTCAAATTCTCGTATTCTGAGTTTCAGACCGAAGACCAAGTTGGGCTAAGTACCCCGTTGGGGAATATTTTTGTCTTTTCTTGCCTCAGTTAAATCCGGATGTCAGAAAAAGTTAATAATTGTATTTCTTGTGGGAAACAGATACCTCATAGGGACTACCACTCTCTCTGTCTTCCTTGCTTGGGGCCTGAGCACGACGTAGTCGGGTGTCGCTTTTGCGCTAGATTTAATAAGCGCACCATTAAACGCAGGTTAGATTGTGCTAGACTTGTTTTTGGTAAGCGGTGCAACTACAACATGCCGTTGGATCCTCCGACGCCCGCTACCGCTAAGAAGCGAAAAGATAAATCGTTAAAGTCTAAGCAGGATGAGTCCGTTGCGGACGCCGGTTCCTTGGAAACTATGGTGGAATCTGTGGATCCAGCCGAGGTTTCAGCTGAGTCTCAGGGGGAGCCTTTAATATTACAGGAATTGGCCTCTCAGGAGTCAGGTCAGGCCGAGGAGGCCTCTCAAGTTTCTGTAGTTCCTTCTTTGCATAAGGTTGTTAGGCCTTCTACTTCTGTCACTAAAGCACCTTCTAAAGCTAGGCCTGGTCTTTCTGGTACAGGCGTCAGCCCTAGTTCTGCAGGCTCTGTTCCTAAAAAACATATGCTAAAAATGGCAGAGGATTTGATTACTTTAATCAGAGGTTCTATGCCCCCTCCAGATAAGAGACCTAGGGTGGAGACAGAGGTGGAGGGTTTGGAGCATTCCTCAGATTACTCTGAGTCTTCAGCTGAGGACATTCAGGATTTTCCTCCCTATTCTGATTCGGATGCAGAGGACTCCTGTCCTTCTGCTTCTCCTCCAGAGGATTTTTCTTTTTCTGAAACCCTGCATTCCATGAGGGAGCATTTTAAGTGGGAAGGTCAGGATTTCTCCGATTCTCGTAAGAGGCTTAGGGAATTTTTGTTTTTCCACAGCATAGGCCCTTGGCCATTCCACCTGTTTTGGATGTTGTTCAGGATGTTTTTTCTGAGGCTTCCCTTAATCCTGATTCTTTACCTCCGGCCCCTGTCAAGCCAGACAGATACTACAGAGTTCCAGAGGCTCATAAATATTTATATAAGAGTCCTAGAGCTGACCCAGAAACTATTAGCCAGGGACCTAAGGGTGTCAGGGCTTCTGTAGTAAAGAATCCAGTTCCTCTGGATAAAGTTTCTAGAGCTTTGGATAGGTGGGGTAAAAAAAGTGTATACCTCCTCCACACTAGCTATGAGGGCTTTGAATTGCCAGTTTCATATGCTGAAGTACCAGAATTTTCTGTTAAGTCAGTTGAAATCTAAGGTAGATGCTTTAGCTGAGGGTATAGAGTGTAAGGAATTGCAGGATTTAGTTCATGCCTCTGATCAGGTAGGTAAGCATTCCTTGCAATGTGGCTTTGATGCTCTTCAGGCTTCTTCCAGGGTGGCTGCCACTGGTTCAGTTATTCGTAGGCACGCCTGGCTTAAGGATCAGAATTTGTCAGAGCATGTTAAAGCTCAAATTTTGGATGCTCCCCTCCAATCTGAAGTTCTTTTTGGTTCTCCTGTGGAGTCAGTTTTGAAGAAAATGGAAGACAAAGCTAAGTCCATGCAGACAGTTAAGGAATTTTTACAAGTGCAGCCCCCTAAGTTTAGCAGAAATTGGCCTGCAAAAGGATGGGCATATCCTTCTTCTGATTACCAGTCTAAGGGCAGATCTAGACGTGGTAGGGGCAGAGCTCATGCTCAGGGTTCTTTCAGACCTAGGACGTGGAGTTCTCCTGCACAATCTTCTGATGAGGGCAGGGGTCAGCCTTTTCGTAAACAGACCCAATGACCTGTGTCTCCAGCTGCCAGATTCCTCCTGTCTGGCAGCTCTTCTAGGAGGAAAGTTGGCACTCTTCAAGCAAAATTGGCTTTTGGTCACCCAGGACAAATGGGTGTTGGACATTATAGATCGAGGCTACAAGTTTTATTTTCACACCTTGCCTCCTTTCAAAGGCATGCCGGACGTACCCCCTCAGCAAAAGCTGGAGGCTCGCAAACAGATTTCTTTACTTTTAAAATTGGGGGCTATTCAGGAGGTACCTCCGTCAGAAGTAGGCCTAGGATTTTATTCTCGCCTGTTCCTTGTGCCAAAGAAGGGGAACACTTGGAGGCCAATTCTGGATTTGTCTATTCTCAACACATACCTAGACATCCCAAAATTCAAGATGCTAACTTTACAGCAACTTCTGCCTCTGCTAGGCAAAGATCACTGGATGGTAACTGTGGATCTCAAAGAGGCTTATCTTCACATTCCTATCAGGCCCAGCTGCAGGAGGTTCCTGCGTTTTCGGGCTGGTACTTTTCATTATCAGTTCTCTGCATTGCCCTTTGGCTTATCTACTGCGCCCAGGGTGTTCACAAAGGTCCTGGCTCCTGTGATAGCCTTCTTAAGACTAAGAGGAATACAAATTTATCCTTATTTGGATGATTGCCTGATTCTTGCTCAAGACAAAGTCACGTTACTTCAGCATCTACAGTATGTAATGGCAGTGTTAAGGTTCCTAGGGTATTCTGTGAACGAAACAAAGTCCAGTCTAGTACCCTCTCAGGACATGTGCTTTCTGGGTGTGAGACTGAATACAGCCTCTCAGATGGCTTTTCTGACCCCGGACAAACAAAGAAATCTTCCCCTATACTTTCAGAGATTATCCCTACTGTCCAGGCTGACTGCAAGGACAGTCCTTCAAGCCTTGGGGTTCATGGCATCTTGTATTCTGGTACTTCCCAATGCCAAACTACATATGAGGAAGCTACAATGGTATCTCAAAAGTGTATGGACTCAACACTGCCACGATTTGGACACTGTCATTCAGATAATACCTTGCATCCAAAGGAATTTTTGTGGTGGGCTCAGGAATGTCACCTAAACAAGGGACTCTCTGTGACCCGACCAGAGGCGAGTCAGATCCTAACGACAGATGCCTCGGACATGGCTTGGGGAGCACATTTCAATGGGAGATGGGTTCAAGACACGTGGCCTCCCAGACTACAGCATTTGCATATCAACATGAAGGAGATGTTAGCAGTCCAATTTGCTCTGATGGCTTTCAAGGATCTACTTCAACCGGGACAGGTGTTGATTCAAACAGACAACACAACGGTCATGTGGTACATCAACAAGCAGGGGGGAACCCATTCATACCCTTTTTGCAGACAAGCTATGGTTTTGTGGGAGACTGCTCTGAGTTTGCACCTCACTCTTCAAGCAAGGTTTCTGCCAGGAGCACAGAACTCCTTAGCAGATGTTTTGAGCAGGCAACTAGTGGATCCCCACGAGTGGAAATTGGATCCCCTTGTATTTCAACAGTTGACAGTGGCTTGGGGAACTCCAGACATAGATCTGTTCGCATCCCCACAAAATTTCCAACTGCCAAAATTTTGCACAAAGATGTTTCACCCAGAAGCTTGGAAAGTGGATGCTCTATCTTTCAGTTGGAACAACCTTCACGTCTATGCCTTTCCTCCTCTGCCTCTCCTTCCCAAGGTGCTCTTGAAGGTCAGACAGGACAAGCCTTGCATGATCCTTATAGCTCCAGATTGGCCACGTCAGCACTGGTACCCTTTGCTGAGGAGTTTAGTTCGGGAGCCTCCTTGGCCTTTGCCAACAATTCCACACCTTTTGTCTCAGGCAAGCAATCATTTCCTCAATGTCAGGATACAGTCCCTGCATCTAACAGCCTGGCATATTCTGTTTTAGACCCTGGGGGGTCGCAGCTTCCTCAGCAAGTTTTAAATGTCATTTTGGAAGCCAGGCGGCCTAGTACAAGAAAAGTTTATGCTGATAAATGGAGGAGATTTTTTCTTTGGAGCACAGCAAAGAGCTTTGATGTTTCACGGCCTAATTTGAGTATTACACTACAGTACCTTACAGAATTATTAGACAAGGGTTTGTCTTTCTCCTCCGTGAAAGTTCATGCTGCAGCCATTTCTGCTCACTATGACTGTGACCCACCATTATTTTCTCACCCTTTGTTTAAGCAATTTCTTAGAGGGGCAAAGAATATAAGACCCCCACATAGAGCTCCTACTTCTTCCTGGGATCTCAATTTTGTGTTGGAAAAGCTGACTTTACCTCCTTTTGAACCTGCAGCTACAGCTGAGTTGAAGTTTTTGTCTTGGAAGACTGCTTTTTTGTTGGCCATTACATCTGCTAGGAGGATATCTGAATTACAGGCTCTAATGGCAGTTGAACCCTTCCTAATATTTCATAAGGATAGGGTATCCTTACGTACTAACCCTACTTTTATGCCTAAAGTTGTTTCTGATGTGGCCTTGAACCAGTCTATTCATTTGCCTACTTTTTATGCTGATCCCCAAAATAAAGGGGAAAAAATTTTGCACTCTTTGGATATTCACAGGCAGTTACGTTATTATTTGAGCAGAACTAAAGAGTTCAGGCAGTCTCAACAGTTATTCATTTCTTTTGCCTTGGGTTCACAAGGAAAACCTGTTTCAAAGCAAACTATTTCTAAATGGATTAGCCATTGTATTGCTTTTTGTTATTCTCATCATGGAAAGGAGGTTCCGGCTGGGATTAGACCTCATTCCACTAGGGCTACTGCCACTTCTACTGCTTTTTTAAGGGGAGTAGCTACTAAGGATATTTTGGAGGCAGCTACTTGGAGTTCAGTGCACACCTTTACTAAACATTACCATCTCCCTCTTTATTCCAAATCTAGGGCTGGGTTTGCCACTGCAGTTTTACAGGGCATGTTAGCAGCTCCTAGTGCTTTTTGATTTGGCCAACCTCCCTTACCTTTGCTTTGGGATTCTACCCACAGGTTATGACTGCAGCAATGTGAGACGAAGAACATAGTACAGTTTTGTACCTACCATAAATGTAGATGTTCGAGGATCCACATTGCTGCAGTCCAATTTACCCTCCCTCCTTCCCCTCTGTAGTTTAGGGTTGCTGTGTTGCTTTTGGGGTGATTATTTTTTCTGTAATTGGTAGTTGGGTATTTTCTATGTTTGGCTATGGCCTTTCCTTTTTAGGCCTTCTGACATCTGGGGCAAGAAAGACTGAGGATATGGCGTCGGTCATGCGCTTTAGTACCACTGCGTACTGACGTCAGATCTGAGCGACTATGACCGACGCCAGCCTAACACTTTGGTATTCGGGCCGACCGAGGACAGCGGACTACCCCCACAGGTTATGAGTGCAGCAATGTGGATCCTCGAACATCTACATTTATGGTAGGTACAAAACTGTACTGTTCGAGCGCCAAGCCCTTCAGAGCTTTCCTGTCCCGAAGAGGGCTCTCCTCTTTGGGCTTTTAAGGATTGACAGTTGGCTTATGCTGTTCTGTTGCTGTATAGCTAAGTTCCCTTTGAAGAAAAACCTTCTGCATTTAAAAAAAATATATATTGTTTAATTGTACTTTCTAAGTTAGGAAGATTATTTTTCTTCAAAGAGTTTGAGTTTTTATGGACTGTCTCGAGACTTCACTATACTTTTAAACAGGAGCACACTTTTTTTCCTGTCTGTTTAAAAGTTATTAAAAACATTTTAAAACATTTTTCTGTGGAAAAATTATTTCACTTGTTATTGTCGCTCTTCTGGTCAGGTTAAACAGACAAACATTTGTGGGTTCTGTCCAAGCAGCTTTATTACACGCAAACATATCAGAAATGAGGCTTTGTAACTTAAATGAACTTATAAAGTGACTACCACACTCATGCATGTTAACACTTTGGCTGTTCTCTCAACTGCTGCTTGCACGTGCTCTCTATTTATATGCACGTGCTACAGCTGGAAATGCTTCTTAAAGGTACATACACATGTTCTGGTCTACAATTTTGTCTAGCAAAGTGTATTAAAATGATATTTTCTGTGGGTTTTATTGGGAAAAGTGACTTTTGACAACTTTTAATTTTTACTGGCTTGTACTGCTTGTTTTCCTTGGGAAAAAGGTACAGTTTTCGGCTTGAACATAGAAGAAACTACCAGTCCCATGGTTGGTCCTTCTTCCAACCAAAAAAAGAAAAAAAGCAAATAGCCTTTGCTACCACATCAAGTTAGCAATTTGCCTTAGCCGCAGATGGGTGACTGCTGTATTGATTGGCTTGCATTGGGGAACTGTCATTGGCTCTCGTCCTCCTGAGACTCTTTACTTGATTGTCTCGTAGACCGTGTTCGCGATTGGCTGTAAATGGGGTCTACAAGCCAATCAAAAACTGCGGAGCACAGCCAAGGTTGTGTAATGCGGAAGGGCAGCAGAGCTATGCATTGGTTTGTAGACAGCAATGCTGATTGGCAGTAATTGTGGTACACAAACCAATCAAAATCCTTGTAGCGGAGCCACAGCTGTTCAATGTGGAACAGTGGCTTCGCTCGTCGTTAAATGCAGAGCGTTCCGCATAATCCGGAGCACTTGGATGCTCAACTTTTACCCCAGATCCCTCTGGTGTAGCACCTACAAGCCACTATGCAATGGGGGTTAGTGATGTCCTCTGTGGCTGTTGGGGACCCCTTAATGAGCAAGGGAGAGCCACTCTTGCCTGTTCTGGGAGAGGGAAATCTGCCTTGTTTAGTCAGAATGTTGTGCCCATCCCTGAGGAAGCTAGTGTTGTCATTAACAACCTTGGTGGTCCCATTTTTTCCTGTGAAAAAGAAACAGAAAACTAAACATGTATCTGGTCCTGCTCAAATTTCCTTTGACAGGAGTAGTTTGTTAGGTCTGGCTCAGGGCCTAATTCAGGCTATTGATCCTTCTTATAAGGTGTTTTTTAATAAAAGAGAAAGGGATGCCTCTTTTCCTGGAGAGATTTTTGATTCTGAATCTGGACAGGAAGTTGAAAGGACAGGTGCAGGGTTTTCACCTCAGATTTATGATTCAAATTGAGAGGAGAGCACTCTGTTTGATTCTCACTGGGAGGGTTTCTCTTTCTCTGAGACTGTTTATGGAATATGCTAGTGTTTTCAGTGGAAAAATACTGAGGTTTCTCAGTCTGGAAGAATACTTAGGCTTCTCTGTCCCTCAGAAAATACTTTGAGCTCTTAGAAGTGGAATTTCCAGAACTTTCAACCCACCGCCACCTCCACCCCCATGTTGTCAGCATTGGAGGAAGTGTGTGTGTCACTGCCTGCAGTTGTCCTGATAGTATGCTATCCCTAAAAAGGCAGATAGATTGTATAAATTTCTCAGTCTTTTTAAGTTTTTATACACACTTCCCAGCAGCTATAGCTTTAGTTCATCCTACTGCTGCTAAACATTTTGGTAATTCCAATCGTACACTTTCCAATAAGGATGGTAAAATGGTTCATGAGTGTGGGGAATAAGTGTATGCTTCTGCAAATTTGATTTTAAGGATTTTGAACTGTCAGGCTTATTTGTAAAAGGTTATTTTGAATAATTGTGAAAGTAGGAAGAATGTCTTTTTAAGAGGAAACATCTGCTTTAAATTGTTAGTTTCTTCCATTTTACGGGTCACAACACATTGTTTCAACCATGTTAATGACTGTTGATTCTTCTTCCAGAGCTATGGCCACAAGTACTGGTTTGAGGAGGTTTGCCTGGTTGCATTCTCAGAACCTCCCAGAAGATGTGAAAAAGATTTTAAATTCTCTTTTGGATAGAGATTTAGTTTTCGGTCCTTCTGCTGTAGAGATTGTCAAAATGTGATGAGAGAGGAGTAAGTTGATACAGGGAAATTCTCAGAGTTTTGGCCCTCCTTTTTCAAATTTTCCCAGGGACTCTACACCCTCGTCTGATTTTGACAAGAAAACAAAATAAACAGTCTTAGCGAAAATGCTGATAAACAGACATTTAAGAAGCAGTGACAAGGGGTTACAAAAAAGAAAGCAGGATCATAGCAAAACATAGGGCACTCCAACAAGTCAGAATGACTATTTAAGGGACTATCTCTCCCCACCCTGGCAGTCCATTTTCCCTTCCAGAAAGTCTGAATCTTCATTCTGTTTTTGGCAACAGTCAGTTTCAAACAACTGGGTTCTAAAGATCATTCATCAAGGTTAAATATGACAGTGGGAGGAAATTCCTCTTTTTCAGGGAGCAATTCCTCATTCACCATGCCAGATTCCTCTGTTTCCCCCTGTCCTTCAGCATATGGTGTCTCAAGGAGTAATGGAGCCAGTTCTTCCTTCCCAGTTTGGGAAAGGTTTTTATTCAAGGATTTTTGTTTTTGGTGTCAAAGAAAGAAAATGCTTAAGGTCAGTTCTTTCTTTCCTAAACCATTTTGTGATAGTGTTGAAGTTCAAAATGCTGTCACTTCACAAACTATTACTACTACTTCCTTATTTATGTTTTATGATAACATTAGCTTTAAAACATGTTTATCATCACATCCCTGTTCATCCAGATTTCAGGCATTTCTTAATCTTTTGTGAATCTGGATCACATTACCACTTCTCTTCGTTACCCTTTGGACTATCCACTGCACCAAGAATATTCACAAAGTGTCTAGCTGCAGTTGCAGGCTACGGGATATCCATATTTTTCCACATTTAGATGACTTGCTTATCTTTGCAGTCTTTTTCAGAGTGTTAGGGGTCTCTCTGTTGGGTGTGAGATGTTTTACAAAAGCTGCGATTCCAAGAGGACATTAAAAAGTCTTTTTTGACACCTTCACACGAGGCTGTGTTCCTGGGGTGTGTGCGACACAGTTCAGAGGTTTTCTTCCACAGTAAAAAACTGATCTGTATCTAGATCTATTTCTAGGGTTTTCCACTCAGACTTCAGTCTTCTCGTGATACCCGTGGCAAGTCACCACATGAGAAAGATGCAATGGTATCTGAAGTCTCTGTGCTCCCAGCACCAAAACCCATTATCTTTTCATCCCTGTTCTAGGATTTGTCAGTGGCAAAATCACTTGGTAGAGGCAGCAAATATTCCTAAATCTAGGTCTCCCTTCTCTCAGACCAGCACATAAAAATAAAAGAGATGCTGTCTTGAATCAAGACTCTTAACTCTCTGAATCATTTTTGGTACCCTCAAGCTCTTTTGTTACACACAACTGCTGTCATGTGGTACATCAGCAAACAAGGGGAACCAGGTCTTACCCCCTTTGCAGACTAGCCATGTTATTAGGATGTAGCTTTACAGCACAATCTCACTGCACAGGAATCCTGGAGACAACGGAGGAGCCTAGCCCAATTTCCCAATTGTCCCAAAGTGCTGTCTGGCTAAGTGATTTGCATAGAGTGACACTAAACCCAGGACAACAAGAAGCAGCTCATTAACAGCTCATAGCCTTAACTTCTGCGCTAACTACCAGATAAATGCATGTCTTTCGGCTTTTCCCGGTTAGGGGTCGCCACAGCGGAACTCCGGTCCACTAATGATTGGTAGTGGATTTTTACGTACCGGGTTACCAGCCCTGACGCACAACCTTCAACGAAGGCACGCCCCATTCACATATGCCTCCACACAGAAAACGCTCTAACTGAAAATCGAATGGGACAACGCCTTGCTATGAGGCGACGCTACCGCAGCACCACCACCTCAGTAACTACCAGATAAATAAAGCGACTTAAAGCTGTCTTTTGATAACTGCACTGGGTTTTTTTACATCCATTTGAGCTACAAATAACTCTGGCAGATAGGGCCTCAGTTTGTCTCATCCAAAGAGCAGCCCCTCAGGAGTACCGCACTTCTCTTACGCTATACTATAATGCCATTACTTAAAAATGAATCCAAGCATGAGGTGTGGGAATACAGCTGTTTGATATTCCAGCATCAGAGGTCAGTATGCCACTTGCCGAGCCAGTAATTTTATTTTTGTCTCCACCTAACTTATCTTAAATTACAGTGAATGGTTATTTTTAAGATAACAGTAAATCCCTAAGTGGCCCTGACTGAAGCACTTTGTCATGTATTTGTTGTCTTGGTCTCAGAAACATCCTGTATACCACCACGTTTCAAGCCTGGCTCACAGCACTACACCATGAAAAAAATTCCAACTTTCATATTGAATGTCAGCAGCTCTGCCTATATTGCTGGTGAAATGAAAGCAGTCTGCACTAATCCCTTTTTTGTGTTATTGCAGTCATTACAAAGGCTGTTCTGTAGATGCTTCTGACATTCATTAACTTTGCACTTTGAGGTCAATGTAAACAAATCTTTCCACCACAGTTACAAAAGTAGGAAAATGTAATACACACTTAGCACCTCGGCAAGAAATGCCTTCCAAGAGGCATTTCATGGTGAGGCGCTAAGTGTGTATTAAATTTTTCTACTTTTGTAGCTATGGTAGTTATCTTTGTAGTATTTGGAACTGTTTTTTTCATCTTTTGTGGTTTTGCTGTAAACAAATCTTTCACCTGCCTTTCTTTTTAGACTGCAAGTTGCTCATGCTAAAGAAACTGTATTGTTTAGATGGCAGGCATGCATTTCTCTGTTTTACTGTCTTATGACAGGGACAGTTGCATCAGAGCTTTCACAATCTTTTCTGCTACTATTGCTGTGTCTAGCTATACTACTGGTGGTGCAGTGGTTAAGATTTGGTGCTCTCCCCACCACAGCCCATGTTCGATTCCTGGTCAGGGAATTTCAAATGGATTTTATTTCTGGTGTTACTCAAGGGTGATCCAATATCTGTCAGCATGGGAGATCATGATTAAAAGGCCACATTGCTTTGCTAATGATGGGATGCACCTGTCCCCACCTAGGCTTTAGGATATTGGCTAAAAATGTTTATCCACCTCCTTAGATCCTTTTTTAGACGATGCCAAAAAGACAAAACTTCCAGCAGAGTGACAAAGTCTACAAGCAACCTTAAAGAGTTACTGCTCAATGCTTGAAGCTTAAACAAGAACTTCATACTCTTCACACCCTCCTCACACTGGAAAATGTAGACATCTGTGTCGTGACCAAGACTTTGTTTAAAACTGTAGAAAGCATTCTGGAAGTGCAAGGGTACAGTGCCTTCCACAGATTTAGACCATAAACAACACAGATTGGGGCCAAAGACTGAGGTGTTTCGATCTATGTTCACAATAAATATACCTCCAGATTGGTTAAATAGGATAGTACCATCGTGCTCATCCACATGCAAGTCACTATAGATAAGGGCACCTCACCATATTTTGGCTAGCTACAGGTCATCATCTATGATCCTAGAGTCTCATGACTCTTACCTAAACTTAATAGTAGTGCTCACCATCCAAACTTATTCATGGGTGACTTTAATTAGCCCTCTATAGACTGGAAAATGTACATTGCCTCAAACTCAGAGACAAAATGCTTCCAGGACTTGATTAACACAAGCACCCTGGAACAGATGGTGCACACTTCAACCAGAGGATCAAACATACTGGATCTGGTACTCACTAAAATGAGAGTGTTGACCCCCCCATGTCACATCCTCACTAGTGAGGTTGGATCACAAACCTGTCTCACTTGGAGTAAAAATCCACCCAGAAATTCCAGTTAAATTAGTAACAGTTAGGAACTATTCAAAGGTAAACTGCATCCTATTAAGTGACAGTCTGTAAAAATTTAAGGCTGCTCCCAACCCCAAGACTGCAGCTACCTATGCAGAATTATTCACAGAGTCAATATGAATGTGAATGGCTGCATTGAGACTGCCAGACATATCAAAAGTAATCCCAAAACAAACCCAACTGGGAAAGCTTCACTTAAACAGGTATATAATAAAAGTAGAAAACTCATGGCCAAAATAAGGAAAAACAACTCCCTTAAAGTCAAATGCTGAATTATGCAACTTAATGAGAAACTGAGAAGGCTAAGTCGAAGAAGGACATCTGTGAGGTCAGGATAACCTTGCAGGCTAAGGACAATCAGAACACCTTCTTCAGCTACATCCAGAACCTTAGAGGTAATGCACAACAGTGTGCTGAACTGGTTGTGAACAGTGGCACTAACACTGATCAATGTGACATAGCAAATCTACTGGCCGAAAAATTCAGCTCAAACTTCACCCCTTTGACTGTCCCCAGCTACACCAGGTGAAATCCCTTCCAACATACTTCCCCCAAATATCATCAGGGACCAGGTACTGGCAGCATTCGGTAAAGCCAAGAACACCTCCTCCATGGGTCCCAATAACAACCAAAGTTGGCTCTTGAACAGTCTAAAATATGATCTATCAGGAGTCAGGACTACTTGAGGACTGTTCAACTTTAACCTTGAAGCAAGCTACATTTCAAGTGAATGGAGGATTGTAATGGTCATTCCCCTCCACAAGGATGGATCATCAACTGAGCCAGGGAACTACAGACCTATCAGTCTAATCAGCCTAAAATGCAAAGCCATGGAATGAATTATTGAAATGATAAGCAAGGACATCGGCAACCTACAGAAACTGGACCCATCCCAGTTTGCCTTTAAGGGAAGGTCATATCTAGTTAACCTGGTAGACGTCTTTGAGAGGGTCACCAAGGCAATGGATGAGGGTAAAACAGTGCATACTGTGCATCTTGACCTGGCTAAGGCATTTGATATAATACCCAACTCAGGCAATGTTGACAAGCTGTCTGAGCTAGATTTAAACCCTTGCATAACTCACTGGATTACCAGCTGGCTCAGAGACAGGACCCAAGAATTCAGAATCAGTGAGACCACATCTACCAAGAGACTGGTCATCAGTGGAGTACCCCAGGGCTTTGTGCTGGGTCCGCTTCTGTTTTGCATCTACTTCTCAGAGGTCAAGGCTGATAATGTTAAAGGCCTCTGGCTTATGAAGTTTGCAGATGACTGTAAATTGATTCAAATGTTTTATTGTATATTTCTTTGCTATGTTTTTTCTTCAGTGTTGTAATGTATCTTACTATGTTGTACTGTGGAGCTTCATCTACATTTGCATAACTGTTTTATTGTAAATTTTTCACTGTGTTCATCTTCAATTTTGTGAATTTTCTTGCTTACTTGTACTGTGGAGCTTTTCTCCCTGGGCCTCCACTGAAAAAGGGCTTTTGCTCAGATGGACCTTCCGGTTAACAAATGTCAAATAAATAAATAGGGAGCTATTATAGATTCTACCCAAGACACAAATGTCTTGCAAGTGTATTTAACACAGGCAAATGAGTGGTTCGAAAGCCATGGCCTAAAACTCAATGCCAAAAAATACATTATAATGCCATTTGAGAAACTATCAACACAAGTTAATCACTCCAGTAAAGTGCCCCTAAGAGTTAACCCAGTAGTAAGTGATCTAGGAACATATATACACAGCTGTTTGGCCATTGACCAACATGTAGCTAAGATAATAAGAAAATCATTCAATTTCGCCTAACTTATAGGTGAGGATATGGCATCCAGGTACACAGAAGTTATAGTACCACTCTACTTAGCCCTTAACAGAACTATCATTGAATAAAATGCCACCTTTGGCATGGATCTAACCAGACATTTGCAGCAGTTGGAATGCCCACAAAGGTTTCTTAGCAGGAGAATTCATGGCATGAATACTCTGTCCTCACTGATCATCTAAAGGCTCTGTGTCTGCATTCAGTGTCGTACAGGCTGCTGAGAGTCGATCTTTGCATGGGTTACAAGGCTTCCTCAAACCCAGCTGTGATGGATCTGTTACACATGCACAAAACAAACAGCACCAGAAACACTAAATCCAGAGATCTGAACTTTGCTTGTGACATAAATAGAACACGCTGGAGAGCCATATGTGTTCTAAAGGATACCCTAACTATGGAGTACACTCCCCATCCATGTAAAAGAGTTCATCCCTGACCCTGTTCAAACAAAATCTTGACAAATTGGATTGGAAATTGGAAATTTTCTCTCGTTCAGGCCCTCATGTTCCTTATGAACCACAGTCATCAATAAGAAAAGTATTATCCTAATTAACACCCCACACACATACATCCTTAACTACCTGCCTGTTTATCACCCCCCCATATGATACTTGTGACCCAAATGGTTTGGAGATCATGGCTGAGCTTGTAAGTGCCCTAGTGGGTGTTAGCTTAGTAGCAGGCTATGAACCTGTACGTCACATTTAGATGGAAGATGAGTGCATTCCTCATGAACTTACTGATGACCATGCTGAAGCTTCCTTGTATATTCTAGAGTTATTTCTCTAGGAAATCTGTTTGCTGTGCTGGTGATGGTATTCAGCTGTTTAGACAAGTTGCTTCTCAGTGGTACCTGTTCCATTGAATTCATAGCTTCATAGGTTAGTACTAGGCTATCGGCCCTAGGGCCTGTACAAGCCTAAGCATAACAATTCCATGGATATTTCTTCCACAGTATTTACTTCCCTGGACCCTTGTCTAGCAGGGCAACTGACGTGATCCCCAGGGTGAATTTTTTATCTCCCATCCAATTGTCAAGGTTACTTTTGAAGAGGGCCAAGGAGGAACTCTGCTTAACATGTATGGGCAGTCTATTCCAGAGTATGGGGAGTCTCTGGGTCAGGAACCTATCCCTCCAGCATGTTTTTTCTTTGTGATGACAAGGTTTAGATCCCTGGAGCGTGTGGCTCTGAGGGATTGGAATTTCTTTAAGTGGAGCATGTCCAACAGCTCAGGGTTTGACATGGCCTTGTATGTTAAGCAGAGATTGCCTCTGAGTAGACGATATGCCACAGAGTATAGCTGGAGTTTTTTTTAGACGGTCAGCATAGGGCATCTGCTTTAGGCCTGTGATTCTTTTAGTGAGGTATTTCTGCGGCCTTTCCAGCTGTTGCAAATGTCTTGTGAAATACATACCAAATGGGGAGTTGTACTCATGTCACTGAATGGTCAGATGTTCTTCGTGTTTCACTGTTGCAGTCATTACATTTGGGTTATCTGCCTGCAGGTAGCCCTCAGCTGGCCTGAATATCAAAGTCTTGGATTCTTGCGTCGGATGCTGTCTCTTCTTCCATGATGTCAGATTGTCAGGGATATAAAACATGCAGCCAACGCCATTACATCAGTCTTTCTTGTCGTGCGGTGCCCAAATCAGAAGCAGTTCGCAAGTGCCGGTCGACCAACTCCTGAAATTTTCGTTTTCAGGTTCCAGAACCGAAGTCTTCAAAAAAGCTAAGTACCCCATTGGGGATCCTTTTTTCTTGCTCTTAAACCGACATCAGTAAAAGTAAACAATTGTCTTACCTGTGGAAAGCAAATACCTCATAAAGATTTTCATTTGTACTGCATTCCTTGCTTAGGCCCAGACCACGACGTTCCTTGCTGTCCATTTTGTGCTTTATTCAACCCCTGAACTATTCATCTTCGGTCTATTTTTGCAGCAGATTATTTTGGTACTCGGTTTAGCTATCCAGAAATGTCATTGGTAAGCCATCCGACTACTGATATTCCGAAAAAACATAAAGATAAAGACAGAGACAGACCGCATAGGTCCAAAACTGTGGACGACGCTTCCGCTAAGCTAGTCGCCAGTTCAACAGTACTCAGTGAGGTGCTTTTGCAGCCCCTGATACCCACTACTTCAGATTTGCAGGCCTCTGCTGAGACCCATTCGGAGTCCGGTATGCCGCGAGATGCTTCTTCGACTATGGAACCTGTGGATGTCTCTGCCTTGGATGGGTCTGGAGCCGCTGTGCAGGCACCGGCTTCTGAGGGTGTATTCAGGCCTACAGACTTGCATTTCAAACAGATGCCATCTTCTTTTTCAAGGCCTAAAACTCGACCCACGTCTAGAAAACAGACATCCAAATCGCATGATCAGGCCCATATGCCTAAAAAACAAATGATGAGAATAGCTGAAGACCTTATTACTTTAATTAGGGGAAGCCAGCCTTCCCCCTCTGAGACCTAGAACTGATTTTCCTTCTGATTCTTCTGATCAGGATTCTGAAATTTCTGTTTCTTCTGATTACCAGGATGTGCCCTTATCTACCTATGAGGATTCTGATGCAGAGGATTCCATTCCCTCTGCTTCCCCTCCAGAAGATGTTTCTTTTGGTGAAACCTTGCACACTCTTAGGGAGCATTTCTGCTGGGAAAGCCAGGATTACTCTGACTCCAAAAAGAGGCTTAGGGAATTCTTATTCCTCCCTCAACACAGGCCTTTAGCTATCCCTCCTGTCCTGGACATTGTAGATGATGCCTTCTTGGAATCTAGCCTAGCCCCAGACACTTTACCTCCGGCTCCCAGAAAACCTGACAGGTATTACAGAGTACCTGACTCTCACAAGTTCCTCTTCAGGAATCCTACTGCGGACCCAGAGACCATTTCCCAAGGACTTAAAGGCATTAAGGCTACTGCTGCCAAAAACCCTACCCCCTCTGATAGAGATTCCAGGGCCTTGGACAGATGGGGTAAGAAGGTATACAGTTCTGCTACATTGGCCATTAGGGCCTTAAACTGCCAGTTTCATTTGTTAAAGTATCAGCAGCATATTATGGGGCTACTTAAACAGAAAATGATGTTGATTCCTGACTGTGCTGGACATAAAGAATTACAGGATTTAATGCATTCTGATGAACAAGTTGGTAAACATACTTTGTAATGTGGTTTTGACTCTTTAGAAGCATCTTGCAGGGCTGCTATCACTGGGTCTGTACTTAGAAGGCATGCTTGGCTTAAGGAGCAAAACTTGCCAGATCATGTTAAAGCTAAATTACTGGATGCTCCCTTAAACGAAGACCGTCTGTTTGGCAACAAAGCAGAAGTCCTTAAAAAGGTGGAGGAAAAAGCTAAATCTATGCAAACATATGGGAACATTAATGTTATAAAAAATGTGGTCAATAGTAATTGGAATATTCTATTAGCTAACCCAGCTTTGGCTAATATTCTTGCTCCGGAGTGCCAGTTTTCATATAGGAGAGGCCGTACTTTGGGGTCATATTTGAACCTACATAAAAAGTGAAGACTGGTGAACATGAGTGGTACACAACTCACAATTTCTGGTGATCAATTAAGGGGTTCCTTTCCTTGTGGCCATTGTTCATTTTGTGTATACATGAGGAAATCTAAAGAATTTTCTAGCAGGAATATAGCTAAAGTTTTTGAGATTAGATGTTTTGGCAATTGTGGGACTAATTGGGTTATATATCTTGTTAGTTGTTCCTGTTCTACCTTTTACATTGGGCAGACTTCAAGACCATTGAGAATCATGATGTCAGAACATTTTAGTGACATCAGGAACAAATGTCCATCTAGTGTGTTATATAAACATGTATTGTTTCACACTAGTGCGAAGTTTCAGTTTCAAATCATTGATGCTATTAGGGGTGATAACATTAATAAATTTGGATGGCACGATATGCTTAATAAGAAAGAAAAAGCCTGGATTATCAGATTAGGGGGTTATTCAACCCCAGGTCTCAATGATCACTTATAAGGTGATATTACTTATTAGCCAATTATATGGCTATATTAAGTTAGGTGATGGAGCATCATACTATCACTGAAGAAGGCTTTGTGCTGAAACCGGTCTGTTGTTTGGGTCAGAATAAATATATGTTTTGGATATATTCACTCTGGTGCTGGCTGCCTTTTTGACTTTGAGCTATTTACTTTAGCGTGCACCTGCCTGTCGTGCGAGTTCTCTTTTGGATCTTCTCAGTCCAAACCCAGGAACAGTAGCCCACCTAGGCTGAAGTCTCAAGGCACACACAGGCCTTAAGCAGTGGGGGGCTCCCACTTCCAAAGCAGGAAGTAGTAAGACACCCCCCTGTGGTAAACTGTCACAGTGACTTAACCTTAAACTTTCCAAGCCCTGCTTAACTGCCTGCTCCCTTAGGGAGAAAGATTGCCTGCATGCAAAAACCTGGGAGCTCATTACCCAGGACAAATGGGTTTTAAATTTAGTCTTCCAAGGATAACAGATTTCACTTCCGCACCTTACCAACCCCAAACGGTTGGCCAGAACTACCCCCAAATCAGTGGGCAGAGGTTCAGCAGCAGGTTCTCTCTCTTCTAAGTATCAGGGCTATTCAGCTTGTTCCAGCAGAAGAAAGGAGACAAGGTTTTTACTCAAGACTCTTCCTGGTACCCAGAAAAGACAGCTCCTGGCATCCTATCCTGGACCTCTCTATTCTAAACACCTTTTTAGAAATCCCAAAATTCAAAATGTTAACACTTCCAACAGATGCTTCCTATGCTAGGCAAAGATGCCTGGTTGGCAACCTTAGACTTAAAGGAAGCTTACCTGCGCATTCCAGTAAGGGAATCTTGCAGGAAATACCTACGCTTCTGAGCAGGCTCCATGCACTACATCAGTTCTCTGCACTTCCCTTTGGCTTATCTACTGTGGCCAGTGTATTCACAAAGTGTCCAGCTCCAGCCATTGTATTTTGCAGGCAGAGAAATATTAAAATATACCCATACCTGGACAATTGTCTAATTCAGGCAGAAAGCCAGGACATGCTATTAAAACATCTGACATTTGTAAAGAAACTTCTAACCTAGCTGGGGTACACCATAAACGAAAAGAAATCTCATCTGGTACCCTTCCAACAAATTGTATTCCTGGGAGCAAGCTTGAACACAACTTTCCAGATGGCTTACCTCACGCCAGAGAAACAAGTTTATTTAACAGCTTACTTCAGACTACTGGCCACAAAGACCCAGCTATCTGCAAGGAAAGTCCTGCAAGCCCTGGGGTTCATGGCCTCTTGCATTCTACTAATTCCATATGCAAGACTGCATATGAGGAAACTGCAATGGTATCTAAAAAGCCTATGGTGTCAACATTCTCAGGATCTGGAGACAATGATTCCTATCATTCCTTGTATAAATACAGAGTTCCTTTGGTGGGCAGACGCCTGCCAATTAAACAAGGGGCTCCCTTTCAATCTACCCCTTGCCACCCAAACCCTGACTACAGACGCATCAGACTGTGCATGGGGGGCTCATTTGGCAGGGTGGTGCATTCTGAGCAAATGGAGCCCGAGTCAGATGCACCTGCATATCTACCAAAAAGAAATGTTAGCTGTACAGAATTCCCTGACAGTCTTCAAAGACCATATCCTTCCAGGGCAATTATTGGTGAAGACAGACAACACCACAGTTATGTGGTACATAAACAAGCAGGGGGGAACCCACTCATACCCTCTCTGCAGACTAGCCATGGCGCTGTGGAACACAGCCCTGAGCTACCAAGTGCACCTACAAGCTCAAATCCTGCCAGACAAGCTAAATTCACTGCCAGACGACCTAAGCAGAAATCTCATGGACCCACACGAATGGAAACTGGAACCAGAAATATTCAACCTCTTGAGGAAAAAATGGGGGACTCCAGAGATAGACCTGTTTGCCTCCCCTCAGAACTACCAGTTGGACAAATTCTGCACAAGGACTCCCCACAGTCAAGCTTGGAAAGTGGATGCCCTGTCTTTTACCTGGTCAAGCCTCTCAGTTTATGCCTTTCCCCCTCTGCCTCTCCTCTCGAAGGTTCTGTAAAGATCAAACAGGACAAACCAAGGACAATACTGATTGCACCAGACTGGCCTCACCAGCACTGGTACCCTCTCTTGCACAGTATGATATTGCTGGATCCATGGCACCTACCTCAGACACCTTTCCTGCTGTCGCAGCAGCCGGGCCAGATTCTGCACCCTCAGCTTCAAACCCGGAACCTTGCAGCCTGGCTAATTTCTTGAGTTCTCCAATAGCATCCCTCAGTAAGCAGGTGCTAGATGTCATTCTGGAAGCAAGGAGACCTAGTATTAGAAAATCCTATCCTGAAAAGTGGAAAAGATACTGTTCCTGGAGCCAGACTCAGGGGATGGGCACTACGGTGCCCAGCTTACCTCATATCCTTCAGTACTTAACAGAAATGCTCCACAAGGGCCTATCCTTCTCGTCTATCAAAATTCATGCCTCTGCCATTTCAGCACAGTATGATACTGAACCACCCTTCTTCTCTCACCCACTGTTAAAGCAATTCCTCCGAGGGGTTAAAAATTTAAGACCCCTCAGGCGAGCCCCTACTCCAGCCTGGGATCTTAACTTTGTATTGGAAAAGCTCACTCTCCCTCCATTTCAACCAGCTGCAACTGCAGAGTTGAAATTCCTTTCTTGGAAAACAGCCTTCCTTCTAGCCATCACTTCAGCTAGAAGAGTGTCTGAATTACAGGCCCTCATGGCAGTGGAGCCCTTCATTATCTTCCATGCAGACAGGGTTTCCCTCAGGACCAATCCTTCCTTTTTGCCCAAGGTGGTGTCTAGTGTGGCCCTAAATCAATCCATTCATTTGCATACCTTTTTCCGTAATCCACTAAACAAAGGAGAACAAATACTGCACTCTTTGGATTTGCACAAACAACTTAGATTTTATTTGGACAGGACTAAGCCTCTCAGAAAATCTGAACAGCTGCTAGTTGGTTTTGCTGCAGGGTCAGAGGAGAAGGCCATTTCAAAGCAAACCATTTCTAAATGAATAGTCCATTGCATTCATTTCTGCTGTAAGCACCATGGAAAACCTACCCCACAGGGTATAAGATCACATTCCACCAGGGCTGCATCTACCTCTATAGGCTTTCATAGAGGAGTCCCTACCGGGGACATCCTAGAAGCTGGTACCTGGAGCTCTGTACATACCTTCAGCAAGCATTACCATATGCCCATTTTTCTAAATCCAGAGCTGGATTTGCCACTGCAGTCTTGCAGGGCTTAATAGCGGGCCTTAATGCTCCTCAACTTCCTCCTCCCTCCCTTAGCTGTGGGAACCAACCCAAATGTAATGACTGCAATAGTGAAACACCAATAACATAGTACAGTTGTGTACACTTACCCTAAATGTAAATGTTTGAGTGTATTCACTGTTGCAGTCCTGGTTACCTTCCCTCCAGCCCCCTGACTTCTCTTGACTCTACCTTTGCTTCGTGTTTCAAGCTTTCTGGTGTGTTTGCTTTTTGATGGAGGTGTAGCATATCATATAGTTGCCTGCTATTGTGGGGGCACCTGACATCTGGGGCAAGAAAAACTGATTTAATGGCGTCTGCTGCATGTTTTATACCCCTGACGACATGACATCATGGAAGAAGAGACAGCATCCAATGCAGGAATTCAAGACTTTGATATTCAGGTCGGCTGAGGGCTACCTGCAGGCAAATAACCCAAATGTAATGACTGCAACAGTGAATACACTCGAACATCTACATTTATGGCAAGTGTACACAACTGTACTTTGCCAACACTTTTGTAACTATCCCTTTGGTTTTGCAATTTTGACCTTGGAGTTAGTTAAGGGAGTGCAATAGTCAAAGCTTTCTGAATTGAAATGAGGGTCCTTCAGCCTTTCTTAAAAAAAGCCAAGAGATTACTGTTTTGATGCGTCAGGTTCGGTCCATCAGGTTTTGCTGAAAAGTGACTTGAGGTAAAACATATCCTCTCAAGATATGCTAAAAGAATGGGATGTTGCACATTCATTGGTCAGTATACCCTAGATTTGAATGTGTTCTGATATTCTTATTTTAGATCACTGGGCTTAGAACCCCCATCCAAGGTTTTATAAAAGTCTTTCGGCTTTTCCCAGTTAGGGGTCACCACAGCGGAATTTGAGTCTGCTAATGATTGGCAGTGGATTTTTACAGGGCCGAGTTGCCAGCCCGATGCTCAACCTTCAAAGAAGGCACACCCATTCACGCACGCACCTATCTGCATGTCTTTAGATGTCACTCGACCACAGGGAGGACATGCAGACTCTACACAGAAGGCGCTCCAGCCGAGAATTGAACAGGAGAACCTCTTGCTGTGGGGCGACAATGCTAACAGCTGCATCATCGCGGCCACTCCCATCCTTCCAAGGTTATATATATATATATATATATATATATATATATATATATATATATATATATATATATATATATATACTAAATGACAGAAACAGTTATGAAGACTATTTTAGTATAATTAGGTATATCCTTATTGCAGCCGCTTCCACACTAGCATTATCTAAACAGCCTTTTTGTTGCATATAAAGCTTGGTAAGACTGGAAGTTGTGAAAACAGTGGCAAAACTTTTCATCTGTGGAAATAAGAATCAATATTAAAACTCATAAAGCTAGTTAAAGTAATTTAATTATTATATGACTGATTGGCCAATAAACACTATTGTGGATTTCTTCTTTTGTTGATACTGGGTTTGATTTCCGAAAAGATTTTTCTAAATGCACAGAATGGATGAGTACTACTTCACCCAGTTAATTTTGTATCAGATGTCTATTTTGTTCAGTTCAGCACATGGACTGTCGGATCTGATCAGGTCCAAACTAGGCACCATCTCTGAAGCTTCACAGATCCAGGTGTTTGACTCCTCCCCTACTCATAATTCCCTCCACTCTACATTAGTACCCCAAATTTCTTTTGCAGCCTGAAGCATCGCACATGTTCTATGAGGGCTCTCAATCAAAAAGTGTGTCCTTTGTTGCCTTATATAGTATTCTTCTACAGTCTCCTCTCTTACTGAGAGACTTGTCTCTCCAGCTCTTTTTTAGGGTGTAGTATAATTTTTTTTTACATAGTTTATAGTTAGTTAATAAGGAGTGTGTTGAGTAGATGGAAAGAGTACTTTGAAGGGCTGATGAATGAAGAGAATGAGAGAGAATGTTGGATGATGGGGGGGGGGGAGGGGATAGTGAATCAGGAAGTGAAACTGATTTGCAAGGAGGAAGTAAGGACAGCTATGAAGAGGATGAAGAATGGAAAGGCTGTTGGCCCAGATGACATACCAGTGGAAGCATGGAGGTGCTTAGGAGAAATGGCAGTGGAATTTTTAACCAGATTGTTTAATGAAATTATGGAAAGTCAGAGGATACCTGAGGAGTGGAGAAAAAGTGTTTTGGTGCCTATCTTTAAGAATAAGGGTGATGTGCAGGGCTGCAGTAACTACAGAGGGATACAATTGATAGTCACAGCTTGAAGTTATGGGAAAGAGTAGTGGAAGCTAGGTTAATAAGGGAGGTAATGATTAGTGATCAGCAGTATGGTTTCATGCCAGGAAAGAGCACTACAGATGCAATGTTTGCTCTGAGAGTATTGTTGGAGAAATACAGAGAAGGTCAGAAGGAGTTGCATTGTGTCTTTGTGGACTTAGAGAAAGCATATGACAGGGTGCCTAGAGAGGAGTTGTGGTATTGTATGAGGAAGTCAGGAGTGGCAGAGAAGTATGTAAGAGTGGTACAGGATATGTACGAGGGTAGTGTGACATTGGTGAGGACTGCGGTGGGACAGATACGTTTAAGTCGGAGGTGGGATTACATCAAGGATCAGCTCTAACCCCTTTCTTATTTGCAGTGGTGATGGACAGGTTGACAGATGAGATTAGACAGGAGGCCCCGTGGACTATGATGTTTGCAGATGACATTGTGATATGTAGTGAGAGTAGGGACCAGGTTGAGGAGACCCTAGAGAGGTGGAGATATGCTCTAGAGAGGGGAGGAATGAAGGTCAGCAGGGCTAAAACAGAATATATGTGTGTAAATGAGAGGGAGGGTAGAGGAATGGTGAGGATGCAGGGAGTAGAGTTGGTAAAGTTGGACAAGTTTAAGTACTTGGGATCAACAGTTCAGAGTAATGGTGAGTGTGGAAGAGAGGTGAAGAAGAGAGTACAGGCAGGGTGAAATGGGTGGAGAGAAGAGTGTCAGGTGTGATTTGTGACAGACTGGTACCAGTAACAGTGATAAGGAAGGTCTACAAGAGGGTAGTGAGACCAGCTATGTTATAAGGACTGGAGACGGTGGCATTGACAAAAAGGCAGGAGTCAGAGCTGGATGTGGCAGAGTTAAAGATGTTAAGATTTGCACTGGATGTGACTAGGATGGACAGGATTAGGAATCCTTATATTAGAGGGTTAGCTCAGGTTGAACAGTTTGGAGACAAACCAAGAGAGGAGAGATTGCGTTGGTTTGGACATGTGCTGAGGAGGGATGCTGGGTATATTGGGAAAAGGATGCTAAGGATGGAGCTGCCAGGTAAGAGGAAAAGAGGAAGGCCTAAGATAAGTTTTATGGATGTGGTGAGAGAGGACATGCAGGCGGTTGGTGTGAAAGAGCATAATGCAGAGGACAGGAAGAAATGGAATCAGATGATCCGCTGTGGTGACCCCTAACGGGAACAGCCAAAAGAAGAACAGTTAGTTAATAAGGGTAGTTATCCTTAGCTTGTGTGTGTATATGTGTGTGTGTGTGTGTATGTATGTATGTATATATATATATATATATATATATATATATATATATATATATATATATATGGATTCACTTCATAACATTGAAATATCAAAATACTGAAACTCAAAACACTGAAACCAAAATACTGAAAGCTCAAAATATTGAAAACACATATTATTCGTAAACTCAGCTTAAACAACATAAATCATAACAATTTCTACCAAATATATGCAGGGGGGCAAGCCCCTGCACCTACACCCCTGCTAATTAAATATATCAACTCCAAGATTGCACATAGTGTAGTTAAGTGCAATCTTGGAGTAGATATATAATTAGCAGGGGTGTGGCAGCCCCCACGGGGGTGTAGGGGCTTGCCCCTGCATATATTTGGTAGAAATTGCTATGATTTATGTTGTTTAAGCTGAGTTTACGCATAATATGTGTTTTCAGTATTTTGAGTTTCAGTATTTTGAGTATGCAGTATTTTGAGCTTTCAGTATTTTGGTCTTCAGTATTATGAAGTTTTGTCATTTTCAGTATTATGAAGTTTCAGTGTTATGAAGTGAATCCATATATATATATATATATATATATATATATATATATATATATATATATATATATATATATATACACACACACTTTTATATTTTTAATAGTATTTTATTGTGTTTTGTATTGTTGACTGTACCCTCAATTGTCACAGTTTTAAATTTTTTTCTGAATGTGGGCACCCCCCCCCCCCCCCTCCCAGGATCCACATTCTTTGTGTGTTTGTTGCTTGGGCGTTGCCCATCTTGACACAGTGTGTGGAACCTGTTGGCATGCAGTCTCTCCAAACATGCAGGAAAAACCTAATTGTTAAAGGCCTTCTTTCTTCACAGACAGGGTCTTCCCTCCTAGCTGCCTCTTCTTCTTCCATTGCTGCTTCTTCCTCAGCCAAAAATAGGACAATGCAAAAACCAAGGACAAAGACAAGCAAAAAGAGACAATTGAGAAGGAAAGACAAGAAAAGGGGAAGAGAGAAAAAGATAAAGAAAACTAGAAAAGTCCAGGAAGTGGTCTCCAGATCCTACTTCTTCTGTTGGCCTGGATCCTAGAATGTTCGATCCATCATTTCTGCCAACTCAACCTTCCTGTCCTCTGCTCCAGTTGTCACTGGAATGGATGAGTCGAAGACTACACTCACCAATATTACAAGACAAAAGATATCTGAGTCCGTCCTCTGTGGCTACTTCAGTTCAGTCAACAAAAAGCTTACTGAGCAAGGTGGTAGAAAAATGATATGATTCTTGAGAGTGCAAATCCAGCTTGGGGTTCTCTTGGGGCCATCACCCCTGAACATGCTAAGTATTGGTCCAATAACCTGTCTCCCGCATTGGTACATCCTTCAGACCTGGCTGTCACAGATCTGATCTGACTCAGTGGCCTTGTCAGAGCCGACAGTTTGTGCCACTTTGACTCTGACTGTATCCCTATCTCTCTCAATGCTGACGCATTCAGATCAGAAAGAGTGTCGTAACTTTGGTGTCTGTGCTGGGATTCAGGAGGATGGGTTGACTTCAAAGTTATTGGTGCCATTCTCCCTCTCGAGGCCCTGCCCTTACAGCTCATATCTGAGATCAGCTTTGAGACTGAGACCTGTCAGTACCAAGAAGTCTCCTTCAGACAGAAGGAGATCTTATTTGGGGCCGTTTGCAACTTCAGCCTCAGAGGCTTTTGAGAGGATTTTGGCTGTTCCAAACAAAAAGGCTTTACCACTCAGCTCAGCTCTGTCAAAAACTAGAGAGGATTCTGCTTTTTTTCTTTATCCTGTCCCTCAGGGGCAAGTCAGTACCACAGTCTTTCAAGACTACTCAGTATGTGAATTCCCAGTCTGATTCTGTCCCATCTAATCATCCAGCAGTACAAGTTCACAGGAAACAGACGTGCAAACCAAAGCACATAGACTCATCCCCAGAGTCTTTCACTGAAGATACAGATTTGGATGAAGGTGAAGGCTACCCTAGAAACTTTTGGAATATATCACCTTTAGTGAGATCTTCAAATTGATGAAACAGTGAGGGGGATGGTCCACAGATAACCCTTCATCTGACGAGACTGTGTTCTTGGAGTCCTTTGGTTCCGTCTCAACTTCACCCTGGCTGGCACCACCCATTGATTCCCTTATTGACCTTATGGCTCAATGGGCATTGAAGGTCCCTGACGTAGTGGAACCAATACCAAAGAAACCAGATATATTGGCAACACCTAAGGACAGGAAGCATTGAAGCTGAGGTCCACACCGGTAGATGCCATGGTGGTAGAGGAGGCCACGAAGAAAGAATTATCGGAAGAAAGTTCCTTTGTCCACCCCCAAACAGGAAGCCTAGGGCATGGATAAGTTTGGGAAATGGTCAGACGCTTCAGCGACATTTCCCTCCGAGCTCTGAACTATTTGGCACATGTAACATGATTCCAGAGAAACTTAAGTAAAGAGCTGTCCAAGTCTCTCTCCAGCAACCTGCCTGTAGATGTTCAGATGACCATGGACTTCCATCTCACTACCCTTCAGTCTATATTGAATATTATCATCTGACTGCTATCTAACACAGCTGATGGAACAACTAGGGCAGAGGACATCGGCATTACTCTGCTCCAACATGCCTGGATGCAACTGTGTGACTTTGTGGAAGGCTTTAAGATGTCCTTCATTAATGACCCGTGTGATGGCTCTTCACTTTTTGGGCCAAATGTAAAGAACATGCTAACCAGGAGCCAACAAGCTGGTAAAACTGTCTCTGTAGTAGGAACCGCACACTATCAGGACAGTCCTATGCACAGACCTTCTGGCAGAGGAAGAGGCAACTGTAATGGTAACTGTAATGGACATTGCTGAAGAGGCAGCGGCAGACCCACGCAGTCAGGGCTTTTGCGGTCCCTTCACTGAAAAGCCCTACTGGTGCTCCTGAAAGGTTGCCATGGACGCAGAGGAAGAGGTAACTGTAATGGACATTGCTGAAGAGGCGGTGGCAGACCACGCGATCAGGGCTTTTGCGGTCCCTTCACTGAAAAGCCCTACTGGTGCTCCTGAAAGGTTGCAGTGGACGCCTTCCATCTAGGGTGGGATAGCATTTCAAAGGGAGAATGGTCCAAGGTTTTTGGTCACACGTAGAGGCCAATCTTCACATCAGTGTCTTGGAGACGAGAGCAATCCACCTAGCATTGCAGGCATTTTAGGATGTTCTCCCCAAGCATGTGATTTCCATACAGATGGACAACATGGCAGTAGTGTGGTACATCAGCAAACAGGGAGGAACCTGCTCGTACCATGTTTGTTGGGAAGCCATGAGAGTATGGGAATGAGTGATGTCCATATACCAATTTCTGTTAGCAACACACATCACTGGGGAATCCAGCAGTTAAGCAGACAGATTGAGCAGAGCTGTCTTAATGCCTCATGGGTGATCCTCAAGTCTGACAGTGGCAGCTTTGATTTTCCTTCACTGGGGCCAACCTTGTTGCGACCTTCTTGCTTCCTATCTGAACAACAAGTGCAGCAGTTACTTTGCCCCAGTCCCTCCACAGGGACAGTCACCGAGGGACACACTAGTCCACAATTAGCCCCCAGGACTTTTTTATCCCCACCTTGACGCTTATGAACAAATTCATCTAGAAAGCAAGAAAGTACAGTACCAGAGTGATCCTTATTGCGCCTTTCTGGCCCTGACAAACATGGTTCCCTTTCCTGTGACCTCTACTAGTACAGCCCCCATGTATATTGGATTAGCACCCAAACATCTTGACTCACCCAGCTGGTTTGTTTCCTCCAGACCAGAAATCCATGAAACTAATTACTTGGTTCCTCCAGTTCTGACTCTGGCTAGCTGTTGTTCAGATTAGTTCAACCACCTAAAAACAATCCACAATAAAGGTTTATCATAGCATATAGAAAAAGGTTTTCTATCTGGGCTGTAGTGAAAGGAGTACATCCATTTTCCCTTCCTGTCCCTTCCATACTGGAGTTTCTGTCTGAGCTTTTTCATTGTGGTTCCAGTTTCTGCACTATCAAAGGCTGTAATTTACGCACTGACTTTGGAGCAGGGCAATCTTGAAAGTTTGTGTCACCCATTGATGTGAGTAACACACGCTTGCTGAAGTCCATTGCATGCTGGAACTTGGGGCAGTTGCAGCCATGTGCAGAATGTGTTAGGGCCTTAAAGCCACAAAAACTCATTGCTTCAGATAGGTGACGGCACCACTTTCTACAGCTCAGCTTTTGCCTCCTTGGGTAATGAATGGGCTGTGTGGGGCAGTGGAAAGAGAGGCGTGATGTATACCACTTGTCTGTACGTGGCTGTGTTCTTTGTGAAGTGCATAGCTGTTTCAGAGTTATGTACATCTGAATCACCATTAGCTATTAACTGCAGAGTGGTTCCTCCTCTCTGTTTAGTCGAAAGTATCATATTAATTTATTTTTTAATATGCTGCACAGAAAAGTCGAGTCTAAATGGGAAATTGTCATGCAACAATGTCATCCATATTATTAAAATGCAAATAAGTCATTCCACAGGAATAAACTGATGTAAACAGAAAAAGTACTGGCTTTGTTATACCAAATCTGTTTTTAGTTTTGTTTTTCATTTTAATTTTTATTTTAATTTTGTAGAAAAAAATGAAGTCTTATTCTTCTCACCTTGCATCCAAACATGAAGACCTTTTGAGTTGGTCACTTTGTCAATCTTTATTATTTTGACCTGAAGTTTATCTGCCTGTGACCATCCATTGTGCTTGAAGAGTAAATATGACAGCTCCCATTGGTGGGAAGTTGGCATTGTTACATTGTTGGGGAGGGGCTAGTTGTGGTCATGGTTGTAAACTTGTTTGTACCACAGGGACCTCAGTAGCCAAGTGTGATTTTTTCTGCCATACAAAGAAGTGTTTGTTTATTTTTTTTTAAAGTAGTTTTGTTGCTGCTCTACTTTGCATGCTGAATAACACGTAATCAAGGAAGGGGGAATCAGTGCAGTCAGATTTGCTACAGCAACTCTAAATGTGAGGTTCTCGTCTTTTAACTTATGTAGTTGGTACTAGCCCATATGCAGTTAGTAGTGTCTTTGAGTAGCATGCAATCCTAGGGAGGGGTGACATCTACATGTGTGCTCCATGCACTGTGGTTACATTGATACCAGTTGTAGAAAGCCATTTTCTGTGAGTGTATTTACTCTTAAAGTCTTTCGGCTTTTCCCAGTTAGGGGTCGCCACAGTGGAACTCTGGTCCACTCATGATTGGCAGTGGATTTTACGGTGCCAAGTTGCCAGCTCGACGCCCAACCTTCAACGAAAGCACGTCCATTCACACACTCACCTACCTGCATGATTTAATGTCACTCAACCGTGGGGAGGACATGCAGACTTCACACAGAAGGCACTCCCGCTGAGAATCGAATGGGAGAACCTCTTGCTGTGAGGAGACGACGCTAACCGCTACACCACCGTGGCTACTCGTATTTACTGTAAAGTAATGTTGCTGAAAGCTAGAATTTGCACACTTCCCCACTTATTGTGCAACCGTGGGGTTGATATATATAAATTTGGGGGTATAGGAATATTCCCCCACAGGAAAAAAAAAACGTACCTTGAGCTTCCTGAGAGTGTTTGTTTTTTAGCAGTTCCCTTTCATGGTAATTGCACTTGCTGAAATTTCCTTCAGTATGTCAGTTAATTGGATGGGAGACCACAAATTTGCCCCTGAGGTGGTACCCATGTCCCTCATGGACAGGGGTAGCTGGTGTTTATCACAGGCCTACTCTGTTCGTAAATTCATTCTGTGAACTACCCAAAAATAACAAATGTGGATACTTGGGATTAACAGGTCTAGAGGTTTGTAAAGATTCTAGGGCCGCTAGCCTAGTAACTTTCTATGAAGCTGTGAAGCATACATTTGGCTACACGGTTGGAGTTAGACTGTGTGCAATGTCTTATTCCATTGAGTAGTATTTTTTATGAATCACACAGGTCTTTGGTGCCACCATTCTGTGGCAATGCCAGCCCTGCTGTATGGGGCACAGTGTTCATGATTCATGCTCAAAAACTCAAAAATGTAACATAAATCTGTTGCAAAATATGGACCATTGGTACAAGATTGTCTGCTTTGTACTTACTGAGTTGAACTTGTGGTAGAAGCTGTTTTTTTTTTTTTTTTTTTAACTACCGCATATTGTTTCACCAGTGTTTGTTATTTATGTCTGTACATGTTTCTCTGATTCTTGAACCCTGTACTGTACGTGGTTTAATGATTTTGCTAGGGATACTCTTCCATATACTCACCATACTTTTAATGAAAAGGTAATTCCTGATAGTATCTCTGAGATGCTGTAACCCATCATAAATGCAGACATTTAAGAGCTTAAAAGTAAAGGAAGTACATGACCAACAATTCAGATACATCAAAGGTGAGAAGCAAATAAATCTAAGACTAATATGGTGACTAGATTTGCTGTTATCTCCAGCTTTTGTTTTGGACTCTGCAACCTTATACTCCAAACTTTAAGTCCACCATAATGAATGGGACAGAACCTTATTCATCCTTGTTGTAAGGTAGAGTCATGTATGATCAGTTAGATGTGTTTGTATTGAACCTGATATTTTGTGTTCAGTGCTGAAAGTAATGTGATGATGCTCTGATTTCAAGAATTTGTAAAGTTAAAATAATGTAGCTTATGTTTTAAACTAAGTTCTGAAGGAAAGGAAGGCAATTATTACATGAAGCTGTAGGTATTCCAACTGAGCACATAGAAGAAAACTGACAAAAGACCCGACAAATCGTTCATTTAAGATTGTTGGCATAGAACTAAACAGAAGCACATTTGGTGGTATGCCTTTCTATATTCTGTGAAATTTGTTGAAAGGAATTTTCAATCAGCTGCTTCTGAAAATTTCTTAACAGATGTCTTTTTTCAGTAACAGCTAAGTTTAGTGCTTTCAGACATAAACACAGTCTTTTAAGGCTAAATACCTTTCTTCCTTTGTATTTATGCAGGCATATGTAATATTGATTATAATATATTCAGCACATGCAACAAGTTCCAAACATATATCATATTATCTTATCTGTGCCGTTTTGTACATTTGGACATTTCAGATTTGCAGCAAATAAATAACAGCAACAAATGTCAATGCATTATAATCCACTTCCTAATTCCAAACTTCTAGGCACAGTAGCAATTTTAGACAGATGATAAAAAATGGAAGTAACTGTTGATTTTGTAGCAGGTTTAGGAAGGATCAGAACCATTAAAGGAACTGTGTAGCAGGTTTGGTGCTATTACAAATGTTAGGGTATATATAGTGTAGTAATGCAATTTTATTTCAAGGAAAACTGTTTATTGTTTTCTCCCACACTTATCTATGTTCCCACTGACTTTGTTTTTGTTATATCATTATGTCCTTTTCTGTAGCCGCGGTGGTACAGCGGTAGCGTTGTTGCCTCACAGCAAGAGGATCTCCTGTTCGATTCTCAGCTGGAGTGCCTTCTGTGTGGAGTCTGCATGTCCTCCCCGCGGTCGAGTGGCCTCCGAAAGACATGCGTGAATGTGCATGCCTTCATTGAAGGTTGGGTTTTGGGCTGGCAACTCTGCACCGCAAAAATCGACTGCCAATCATTAGCGGACCGGAGTTCCGCTGTGGTGACCCCTAACCAGGAAAAGCCGAAAAGACAAACAATATGTCCTTGTCTGAGAGTGTCTATCTTTAAAATTCGTATCTGATTTTTATGCATAGGTATCTGTTTGAAAGGGCAGTCCATCACATTCTGTATATTTCTCTAGTAACAGTCATACTGCTAGATCGCATTGCGACATTTTAAATGGCTTTAAGCTACTTACCTTTATTTGTATATGTATGTCTCCTAACTGGGGAGGTCCTCTGAGGCAGAACCCATTTTTATAGGAGGTTGTGGGAGAAAATTGCATTAGTTCATGTATTTGCATCCTTTAAAAGCAAATGTACAGTAACTATAGTCAGCAGCACAATTAGATGTATGCTAGCAGAACACAGAGTAAATTGTATTGTTTATGTAAGACATGGATGTCAAGAATTTTATCTTAAGCAATGTGAGGTGAAGCTATCGAGGTGAATCTTGTCATCCATGTTTTGAAAAACAAATGCCCTACACTGACTGCGTCAAAAACCTCCAGCTTTACTCCGTAGCATATCGCCTACTCCGAGGTGATCTCTGCCTAACATATAAAGCTATGTCAAACCCAAAGCCGTTGGACATGCTACACATAAAGAAATCCCAATCCCTCCGAGCTACACGCTCTAGGGACCTAAACCTTGTCACCACAATAAACAGGACATGCTGGAGGGATAGATTCCTGTCCCAGAGACTTCCCATACTCTGGAACAAGCTACCCATGTATGTCAAGCAAAGTTCTTCATTAGCACTCTTCAAGAAAAATCTTGATGAATGGATGGGAAATAGGAAATACACCTCGGGGATCACTTCTGTGTCTCTGCTCGACAGTGGCACAGGAAAATAACTTTCTTGGGTGGCGTAAGCCAGGAAACCTTGTTGGCTAGGCTTATGTAGGCCCTTGGGCCGATCACCTAGTACCTACCTATGAACCTATGAACACATGACGAGTGAGTTATGATCCAAGAAATATGATCTTAATGCGTTCCACAAAAAGCTTCAGCTGCTCAGATGTACTTATAGTTACAGAGAAAAAAAGTAGAAGCATAAAATGTTTTATAGCTTTAAAAGCCATGAAACACTTGGTGCTATCACTTACCAGCCAGAAGCTAAGTGTAGCTCTGATGGCCTAACAGCTTTAAAAGCTGTTAAAATCTTCGCTCTGCCTTTTTTTTTGAGTGGCAGTACAAAGTGGTTTACAGCTTTTAAAACTAATACAATTTCCCTGTACTGTTCCATAGTGGATTCCTTGTATGCTGTAGCACCAGGTTAGAGCATAGCAACTCTAACAACTAGGTAAAAAAAAAACATATGTACCTCTTTGATGATAGAGAGGTGCTTAAGAAAGTTACCTTTTTTCATGATTTCAGAGCGTAATCAGTATGCTTCATGTACTGATGAGGTATGATGATTGGTTCTCCAGTCATAATCAATTTGTTATATGTTCAAGAAGTGAATGTCAAGAAATTCACTTTGAAAGTTGGACAAAGCAAAGCTCAAGACATGAAACGTGGCATGCATTTCAAAAATATATACTTACTTGGCTATGATTGGAGAAATATAATTATATTTATTTGTAGAACCCCTAACTTCAGCTGCTTCAGAATACTAACAGTTACAGAGACAAAAAAGTATAGGAGTGCTAAGTGTTTTACATCATTTGTCATTCGTGGAGCATTAGCTGTTTTCATGTACTACTAGTTACATATGGATTAAAGTAAATTGTTTAGGAGCATGAAATGTTTTACAACTTTTAAAAGTGCAACACAAAATGCATCTCTGAGCTGTAAGGCAGTTCATTCCAACTCCAGTGCATTTTCAAATGTGTGTGTGTGTGTGTAGCTAATAAGCAGACTTCCAGAAAACACACTGGAGAAAGAAACAACCAAAGACCAAGAATCTGTGGAAGCCTTTAATCAAGTATGCATGTGTGTGTGTATATGTAGAAGGGCAAGTATTGCAGCTTTTAAAGATGTAAAAATCTTCCAGCACTGTTTTATTTTGGGTGTCATGTCAGCTGTAGCATAAAACTAGAGTTTAGCAGTGGTGAAAGGTACATTTAAAAATGTGTTATGAGAGACCTGTGTGAAACATGAACATATGAATCCTAGAAATTGATCCCTGAAGTGTGAAATATATTATTTTTAGACATTTATTAAGTAGGTAAGCCCACTAGATATAAGCGTCTTTTTAGGGCTGACCTGGGACTACTAACACTTATGTAGTGTGGAATGCCACACCTCTAGCAGCCTAAACATATTTTGCATTCCAGAGCGGTTTTTGAAAAATAAACTTTAAAAAGCATAAGAAAAATAAAAGTAAATGTGTTGTGAACAATAAGAGGTATTAAAACTGTACAAATAGCAATGCTGTCAGTAAGAAGTATTCTTTCTAATGATAGCGCATTTTAGTATTTTTAGTAAATACTGTAATATAGCAATAACCCACGCCTGGGTGTGGGTAATGCTAAATTTACCCATGGTTGGCGTGGTTTGGTCCCGAGGGCGAAGCCCGAGGCACCAAACAAAGCCAACCGTGGTAAATTTAGCATTACCCACACCCAGAAGTGGTTATTGCTATTATCATGACATTATTTAAGAAAAGAAACTATTACTTTTCTTAAATAATGGCATAGTATAATGCCTGTTTACTGCCCTTCCGCAGATGTCTGGCATCCGCGGCAGTTCTGATGTACTGCGCCTGCGCGGTACATCAGAGTGTGAGCAAAAGCAGGAGAAAGCAAGATCTCCGTTGCTTTTTCGTGTCGCTATGTTAAATGAGTTTAACATAGCGAGACAGTTTAAAATAAGCAACGGACATCTCCGTTGCTTATTTTAAACTGTCTCGCTATGTTAAACTCATTTAACATAGCGAGACATAAAAAGCAACGGAGATCTTGCTTTCCTCAGCTTTAACACTGTCTCGCTATGTTAAATGGGTTTAACATGGCGAGACAGCTTTAAAATAAGCAACGGAGATCTCCGTTGCTTATTTTAAAGCTGTCTCGCTATGTTAAACCCATTTAACATAGCGAGACAGTGTTTTAAAAAAACGAGTTCTACTAATGGAAAAAAGTCTGGGCGACCGGACCTTTTTCCATTAGTATAACTCGATTTACAACGGGCACGCTGGCCAATCAGCGTGCACGTTTTGGGGGGGGTCATGGTATAATATATTATAATGCACACAAACCGCAAATTATATTTTTTGTAAACTTTTCACAAACAAATTTTCATATCTTGAAAACTATACCATCCATCCATCCATCCATCCACAGACCCTTTTTCCCATTTTTGCATGTGGGGCCGGGGTGTAATTTCAGCAGTGACAGTCATCTAGAGCCAAGGTTTATACCTCTATGTCTTGTAAACTTTGTCTCTTGAAAACTATGCAACCTAGAGTAAACTTTGTCTCTTGAAAACTATGCAACCTATGCAACCTAGACATACACTGTTAAAACTTTTTTTTGTTAACCAGACATAAACTTTCACATAAAAACAAGAAATATGAAAACATGTATTTAGTGGTATAATTAGGATTACCACCTTTTCACATGCCCAAAGTGGGGCATTTTTTGTAGAAACGTGAGATTTTGCAGGACAAACATACCCACGGCCAGTGCAAAGGACAGAACTTCACTTTTTTTTGCCAAAATAAAAGCTCATTCTTGTAGCATTTGAGTTGCTTATTCTATTTTTTTATAACATATGGGTGTGTTTCAGATACAAAATAACTGTTTTATGCAACTGTTAAAGAAAACTTAGGAAATATTATTGGTCCAAAAATCTCAGGACTTTTGCCCGTTTTTTTTTGTGACCCCCCCCCCCAGGACACAACTGCCCAAAGAGGACTGGCACTCACAAAGAGGGACAAGTGTCAACCCTATGTATAATTAGCAATACAAATAATACTGGATATCTCTCAAGACATGCAACTTACATTGCAAATGTCAGAGAGAGTTTTCTTCATCAACATCTAAGGTTTCACTTAATGTCATGCAACAGTATTTTAACAGTAAAGAAAGCAAAGTATAATAATGTTTTTTCATGGTGTGTACATGGCATAGATCATTTCTTTCTTTGTAACAGCTGTCATACACTCCAGCATTTCATATATTGTGAATTCCTGCCTTCTCTTAAATCACACTCCTGTTGAACATTATTCTGCATATTATTGTTCCTGCAAATTCCATTTATTTCTGTGTAATTTGCTCCCTTAGCTAAAGATCACAATTCTAGAGACAGAAAATTAATCTGAAGCTTCGTCATGTTATCAGATGAGTTGTACCGTGATTAAGTTATTCTCCATAAATGAAGTGTTTGCCATTTGTCTGTCTCTGCTACATTCAGTTTATAACATTGTATGACTGGTAATCTACTATCAGAAGCATAAATATTATATACAAAGCTGAAGTCCCATATTCAGAAGTCCTCATGTCCCTTGACCTCTTGAGTCATCAAGGAGCATATACCTCAACCAGAGGCGCTGGAAGCTGTTGAAGGCTGGGGGGGGTAGAGGGTGAGAGGGGCACCTAGTGATCTAAAAAGGGAAGTTTTTTAAAACTATTTACTACTACAACATAGGTTCACTTGGAGGACATTTTAAGCTTAGCCAGTTTCCCTTTTGGTGTTTAAATTAACATTTCCCGATTAGTGTTGCCTATCCCATCACTGATATGTATATTACACCTAGTGAGAATAACTGTGATCATACCACAGATAATTTGAGGGGACCCATGTAAAGCATTTAGGAACTGCCTCTGTCCATTAGTGGCACGAGGAGTAATCCTGGAGTACATTTTCTATTACCCATCCTTAGATCCAAGTTGCATTTGAATATGGACGGGGTGAGCTTTGTTTTACTTGAATGGGTAGTCTGTTCTGGAACAGTGGTAGCCTCTGTGATATATATATATATATCAATCTCTCCACAACATTCAGTTTAGTTACCTGGACTGACTATTTCTGATGCCATTTGACTTGCTGAATTTCATTAGGTCCATCAGTATTAGGTTGGAGGATGCCTTGTAAGCCAGACACAGGGTCACCTCTAAGCACTCTGTAGAATACTGAGTATAGTGATAAATCTTTGAGGTGATCCATGCAAGACTTATTGTTTAGGACTTTTATCCTTTTAGTAAGGTATCTCTGTGGGTTGTTGCATGGGTCTGGACAGATGCATGCCAAAATGGGCATTATACAAAATGATTGACCTAATAAAGGCTTTGTAAAGGGGGACAGTAACATCTCTAGATCTAGTCGCAATTTTATAAGGTGTGCAATATAGAAAGACTTTCTTAGGACTCTGGACACATGCTGGTCAAAAGTTAGGTCACTGTGCACACACGTTCCCAAGTGCCAAACAACTGGGTCATTTCTCAGGGGGGATTGTCAATTTGGCAGTTCCCTAGAGTAGATGAATTCCCAAAGGATACGATAAAGTTCTTTTTTTTTTTTTTTTTTATGATGGTTAAGTCATTTAGGGATTCAGTAACTGTTCATAGCTTGCAGTCACCTCAAACTTGTTCGGCTAAAGCCCTTTGGTATTTCCTTTTACTTTTGAGATGTATATGCCTAACAGAAAAAGTTTCAGCACCGAACCCTGAGGGACTCCACTGGTGACTGGTCTCTTTCTAGATGTAACTTCCCCTATTTTGATCTCCTGAATCCTGTGAGCAAGTTGGCAGTCCAGCTAGTGATGCAAGTGTTTGCTCCTAGATTTTTTCATCTTTTGTACTATTCCTGAGTAGGGGATTGTGTCAGAAGGCTTGGTCAGGTCAAGGTAATGTGATGTTGAACTGTTTTACCTTCATCCATTGCTTTGGTGACGAGTAAAGCTTAAAATTTGCCCATGATTTTGAACCTTTCACACACTTTCTCCCAATTCTTGCCCTAAGAGGTTGAGAGATCAGAGCATATGTTTGACTGTTCCTGATTTTGTGTCATATTTTTGGTCTGTTCCTCATAATGTGTGTGATTCTCTGGTAAATTTGAGGATTGCAAAACTTAATGATAGACGCTTGAGTTTCAGATTTGTAGAGTTCATATCCTTCAGAAAATAAAAGCTAATGCAAAACCTGGTATTCTAGCAACAAAGCATATAGAACAATGTTATATTTAAAATCTCTCCCTGATTTTGGACATTTGATCTTTATCCTGACCCATTAAGTTTCTGGCTTTGTCCTCTGAGCTATGAGGTTTTGAAATTTAAATAAGAACTGTGAGCAAAAGCTGTTTACCACTTTCAAGCTTGACCTGTTGCATTTTTTTCATTTGTTCGATTAAATAAAAAAAAAGTGCAACAAAAAAATGGGCAACTTGAAAATAACAATGATAAATAACCTAATTGAAGGCTTAAAGTCAGGCAAGAAGCTTTAATAACTTTATATGAGCAGAATAAAAATCACACATTTTTTATTGTTCTTTTAAATAAATTAATGTTTCTGACATTACTTTAAAAATCTAACAAAAATGGGGCCAACTTACGTTAATGAAATAAGAAATTAGTTAATGCAAGGAAGAAACTGTATTAACTTCTGAAGACACAGTAACAGTAAAGTTATTCCAGTTTCTTGCCTGCATTAAGTTTGTATTTTATCATCACCATAACTTTTACTGTTGTTTCTTCATAAATGACTGCCCAGAATGTACCTGGGTGGGCTGCTGACACTTCAGTTGAGGTCCACAATCCACAGAACTGCACTGACACGTTCAACAATATGACTGTTATTAATTATTAAATAACAATGAAGGCCATAAACTATCAGAAGTTGGAATGAAACAAAAAAGTGTCAGTAGCAAAAAATAATAAGCACTTTCATCCTGTGTTTGACAATAAAGGAAAGAAAGCACATAATTTTTACAACTGACACTTTGTTGTTTCATTCCAACTTCTGATAACTTTATAGTAAATAACAGTACAATACCAGAGCTGATCATGGTTAAATGGGGCCCTAGGCAGGGTAATAGATTGCCCACCCCCCCCGAGCAGCCCCTCCTGCAGCAACCTGCTATTGCTCCAGCAGCAGCCCCCTCCCCAGCCAATCTAGTGTTCCATTATAAAATCCGGATCGAAACACTAAAGGTGGAGGAGTGTCCATATTCACCAAGGATATTCACACCACCAGGGTTAGTTGTCCAACACAATGCGTCTGAAATTCTCCAGGTGCAGCTAACACTAGGTAAGACTGCAATCCAAATTGTAGCTTGCTACAGATCCCCCACCATGCCCCAAGATTCTCACTACACCTTTCTAAACATACTGGAAAATATTAATATACAACCAAACACCCTAATACTAGGTGATTTCAACTACCCTGCCATTAACTGGGAAAACTACTCGTGTACCAACACCTTTGCCCAACAGTTCTTGGAATTCATAAATTCCAATGCCCTGGAACAACTAATCCATAGTCCCACCAGGGGCTCCAATATCCTCAACCTGGTCATTACCAACATGGGAAATCGATGCTCCACACCTATGGTCACTCCCTCGATCAGGTCAGACCATAAGCTAATCACCCTTAACATCCACACCCCCCCCCCCCCAGTAAGGAAACCTCTATAAAAACTTCTCCAAAGCCAACTTCATGCTACTCAAGTCAGAAGTTACAAACTTCATGACACCCATGCAGACGGGAACTGAAAGTTCGACTGCTGAGTCCTACACTAAGGCACTGTACGAGCACATCCACTCATGCATGAATCGTGCCATCCCAAATAGAACCAAGATGCTCTCTTCCAAAAAAGGAAGACAATCTGGTGGTCCCTTGCCATAAACAAACTTTACAACAAAAGGAAGAAACTGTTGTAGAAAAGAGGAAAATCCTAGGATGCAAAAAAACGCCCTTACCAGCCTCAGTAAGAAGCTGAGATCCCTCATAAAATTCTCCAAAGCTAGTTACGAAAATAAAATTGCCAAAGATTCCAAAGATGACCACAAGGCATTCTGTAACTATGTCAAGAATCTAAATGGCAATGCTCAGATCTGCTCTGAGCTACAACAGAATGGCATTAAATATACTGATCCCAAGGATATTGCTAATATCCTGACAGATCGATTCATTGCCAACTTCACCCCCTAAATGGCCCATCTCAACACCGGAATATTGCCAAATTCTGGTAATAACGGCCACACAAGTAAAAAACGCACTCTCCAAAGTGAAGAATACAGCATCCATGGGAACAGATGACATCCTGGCTGTGTACTACATGAACTACAAAATGAACTGGCACCTCACCTAAGTGTCATGTTTAATCATACCCTCACCTCAGGCTTCATGCCCACTAAGTGGCGCACAGCTACAGTTATCCCACTCCACAAGGGGGGATCCACCTTGGATCCCAGGAACTACGGCCCCATCAGTCTGACGAGCCTGATCTGCAAGCCCATGGAACGTATTGCCATGGAACTTATAAACAAAGACGTTGGCAACCTTAAAACACTGGACCCCATTCAGTTTGGGTTCATGAAGGGCCAATCATGTCTTCTGAACCTGATTGACTTCTTCGAATCAGTCTGCAGAGCCGTGGACGAGGGTAAGGCAGTCCACACAGCCTATCTGGAACTCGCCAAGGCCTTTGACACCACCACCCCCCTCTGGAATCATGGATAAACTTACTAAGCTGGACATTAATCCCTATGTCACTCGATGGGTTGCCAACTGGCTTACTGACAGAACCCACACTGTAAAAGTAGATGACTCCAAATCCATCTTCAGACGGGTGACAAGTGGAGTACCTCAGGGTTCAGTCCTGGGACCTCTCTTGTTTGGCATCTACTTCTCTGAATCACAGGCCAACACTAATGGACTCTGGCTAACAAAGTTTGCAGATGACTGCAAACTGGGAGCCATTATTGAATCCCCAAATGATGTGGATACTCCACAAAAGGACCTTACAGAAAAAGATGCTTGGTGCCAGAGCCATGGGCTCAAGCTCAATGCCAAGAAATGTATAGTTATCTCCTTTGGGAAAAAACATGTACTTGTGAATTACCACATAGGTGGCAGTACACTAAACACCGAAAGTGTGATAAGAGACTTAGGGACCCAGGTGGACAGTGGTCTCACCTTCAATAACCACATCACCACAACAGTCAGGAAATCCTTTTCTGTGGCACACCTCATCACTAAAGGCTTTTCATCCAGAAAAAAAGGAGGTCATTGCCCCACTGTACTCATCCCTCATTAGACCCATTATAGAATACAACGCCCCATTTGGTATGTACCTCTCAAGACATCTGCAACAACTTTAAAGGCCACAGAAATACCTCACTAAAAGAATCACAGGCCTAAAGCAGATGCCCTATGCTGATCACCTTAAAAAAATCCAGCTATACTCTGTCGCATATCGTCTACTCTGAGGCAGTCTCTGCTTAACATACAAGGCCATGTCAAACCCAGAGCTGTTGGACATGCTACACTTAAAGAAATCCCAATCCCTCAGAGCCACACGCTCCAGGGATCTAAGCCTTGTCATCACAATAAACAATACATGCTGGAGGGATAGGTTCTTGACCCAGAGACTCCCCAGACTCTGGAATTGACTGCCCATACATGTCAAGCAGAGTGCCTCTTTGGCCCTCTTCAAAAGGAACCTTGATGATTGAATGGGAGAAAGGAAATTCACCCCGGGATCACGTCAGTCACCCTGCTAGACAGGGATCCAGGAAAGTAAATAGTGTGGGAAGAAATAGCCAGGGAATTGTTATGGCTAGGCTTGTATAGGCCCTAGGGCCGATAGCCTAGTACCAACCTATGATTACAGCATCCACTCCCTTTAAAGTACAGTATCAAAAATGCATCTGCATACTGTGGGAGTAGAACCCACAGCCTTCTGCATAAAAAGCAGGTATACCTGCTGTGCGACTAACAATGCGAACAGACTTGGCATAAGCATCACTAAACTTCTCTTCCCCTGAAGCTCTCCGCTCCTTGTAAAACTCCAGTTGACACTCAGCTAAATCTCTCAACTTTGCAGCACAAGAAATCTGGGAAAAGGCAACATTTATTGGGTGGAGGCAAAGGCCCCAAACCAGGGACACATTCTAAACACGGGCTTGTATAATCTTAGAAAGTTGCTAGAATAAAGTGTTTTGTGTTACCATTTGTTTCCTGAAAGATAGGAAGACTGAAACTTAAAGGCTATTATTATTTAGTGAATTCAGTTCTCACTGATTTGCCAGAGATGCCACATATTTTAAGAGGAGCAGACCAAAAATATGAGTCAAATATTCTGTGGAAATCTGGACAGTTGAAAGCTATGGACTGAACTCCTTGAGTCAAAAGTGGTGGTGGTATGGGTAGAGAATTCAGGCGGTTGTTTCTTGTACCCAAGTTACAGGGTTTGAGCCTGAGTAACACTAACCATCAGATGTACCTAAGTGGGACATCTTACACACACACACACACGTCTGGCAGCATTATAAAAATACACACACACACACACGCGTCTAGCAGCAGTATAAAAACAGACTCTGGCAGCGGAATAACTGCACGAGCAGCAATAAAAATAGGAACCAGAAAAAACACTCGGGCAGCAACAAATGTGATCGGGCAGAAAACTCTCTTTACGTGGAAGCAGAAAAATTGTGCAGGCAGACAGTAACACATGCACAGATGTACGGGACCATTCTAAAGATGAACGACACATGGGTCCTCCTTAAAGAAGACGTTGCCACCATGGAGTTTATTTTTTTTAATTGTTGAGGCCTCATGGCCAGGGTACACCCCCCCCCCCCCCCAGTGCCACGGGGGTCCTAAGTAATTTCCTATGTCGGTTAGTGCTAGGATCAGACTAGCCATTCATTTTTAGTTTTTTTCCCCAAGAGACAAGATGGTCTTGCAGCCGTAAAAGTGTGTGTGTTTGGGGTGCTCCCCCCATCACCCTATAGTTCCAACGCTCTTGACCTCAGCTGATTGTTTTTTCACCGTACTAACTGATTAAGTACATTAAAATAATCTGATGTGGTGTTTCAGTGAGTGACCTATAAAGTACATTAGCTGTGTAGTTGCAGACACTCTTGTTGTCATTATAGTACATAACCTTTTACTTTTCTCACTATATGGAGCCTAATGCTGTTTCACAATATATTAGTATATTTTTAGTTGAAGGAGATTTTAAATCTACGATAATTCAGAAGCATGCTTTAAAATAAGTTTTAAAATGTTTCAGGTTTAGTTTTTCATTCAGTTTCCTGAGGAAGTATACCAGTTTTAGTTCTTTGCATGCTTATCTTGTGTGTCATAAATTGCATCACAGCTATTTCCACTTCTATTCTGCTGCTGATATTGGCCTGTTCATGTTTAACAATCAAAAGTTTGTCGCTGTTGGATTTATTTTTGAGCCTTTTCATTCTCAGAATTCAAGGACAACTGTTATGTTGTTAGCAAGCTAGCTTGTGTGTCCAACCAAGAGAAGGTATCCTGTCTGAAGGGCCTCTGAATTGGAAAAAAAATGCAGTAAATACATATTAGACAAGAGTATTTACAGTTGTTGTTGTCTTTCGGCTTTTCCCGGTTAGGGGTCGCCCCCAGCGGAACTCCGGTCCGTTAATGATTGGCAGTAGATTTTGACAAACGCCAAGGTGCCAGCTCGACGTTCAACCTTCAATGAAAGCACACCCATTTACACATGTCTTTCGAACGCCCACCCAACCACGGGGAGGACATGCAGACTCCACACAGAAGGCACTCCCCGCACTCCAGCCGAGAATCAAACGGACAATCTCTTGCTGTGAGGCAACAATGCTGCCGCTGCACCAGAATCTTTAATAAACGTGTGTGATTCTGTGCTATAGAATGCCTGCTATCACCCACTGTTAGTAAATTTGCCTTAACAAAAAAAAAAAAAAAAAAAGAAAAATGCATCAACTAGCAGCTGAGGTGTGGTGGGTGGAATTAGCAAATTTTACTCAGCTGATGACCCTATGGGTACATAAACGCTGCTCAGCTCAGAAGTGGGGGTGCGGATAGTTTCTTAATTCTTCTCACTGCGATCATTACATTTTCAGTACAGAATGGTAGGGACATAAGCACTAACTAGAAATAAAGAAAACACTTTGGAATCTCCTCTCTAAATTGAGAAGAAAATGATGGAATTTTGTTTTTTTAATTTGGTGTTTTACCTTTTTTTTATCCAGTACAGCTGATCAAGAACCACACAAACATTTGGCCCAAAATATATAAACTTTGTAATATTTATGAGATGCTGCTTGTCAAGCGAGTAATTTGAGTGTCATTTTAGTGTCTCTTTTTTACAGTTTAAACAGTGCAAACTGGTTTATTTACATTGCTTTACATCTGATAGGTTTGAAGTATTTCTGCAGTTCAGAATGCCTTTCATGTCTGTACCGAAAAAAAATGTACCTCTTAGGGTTCATCTGCTATTAGAAGATCAGATGCTGTATGTAACATTGAAACTCCGTATTCCAGTGTTATCATGTCCCTTACTTACCTCATTATTTGTAAACTTAACTGTGTACCCTTTCTATAGACAACACCAAAGTGGGAGACAAATTCTTGCACACATGGATAATGTACAGCATAGAACAGAATCCTGAGTAACAAGATCAACTCAAGAAGCTCCTCTAATTTGCTTGTAAGATGGAAATACAGCTGGGTTCTCACATCACTGTTACACTTTAGATGGGTTCTTAATATGAACATTGGCTTTGACTTGCACAAGCACGTTGCTGCATATCTGCTCAGGGCAAAATATGAGCTGCTAATCTAAATGGACCTGTTCTAGTAGGATTCCAACCTTTGATGCAAAAAGTTTTATGTCATCTGAGGGGAATGGGAGAGATGACAGAGATATGGTACACATTGCTAGGGTATGACAATTAATGTCTGTCCCAGTTTTATGAAAAACAGCTACAGCTAAGCCGGATAATGAGTTCAGTAGAACCTGTTGAGATCATATGTGTACATACAGCCTCATAAAATTCTAAGCATTCCATATTCAGCTGTATACCTGCTGACCTGAGAGAATGAAAAAAATGTTTTAATAAGCATGCCTTCTGAAGGTATTAACATTTCTACACAAACATTAAGCCCTGAGTAAGAATTACCTACCTGTATACACAGAACAGGCACCAACCTGGTTAACAGTGTGAAAAATTATGTTCCTCCTTAAGAGTGAACCTGCAAGTGCAAGGCATCCTAAGAATTATAGACTAATAGCCTGCCTTCTAACAGTGTGTCTTTTATATACTGGAACTGATGCAGACAGTTTTTATCTACAAAAAATAAGCTATAGTAATATTAAAAAAAAGTAATAAAAGAAAGTCATATGGAGCAAGAGATTGTCTGATGTAAAACAGTGCTACAGTAGAGTTGTAAAAAGTGGAGAATTAAAAGTATGGCATGGATAGATTGCAAAAAAGCATTTGATAGCATTCCACATTCATGGGTAATGGAATGCTTACAGATGTATAAGATACACCCTACACTTATACATTGCAGTGACTGTGAAACAGTGGCAAACCACTTTGCAGCTAAGCCATGGCAGGCGGCAAATTATTATCCTAGGGGTAAAAATTCAAAAAGGGATATTCCAGAGTGATTCTTTGTCACCACTGCTGTTTTGTCTTACCCTTAATCCATAAAGCTCTTTACTTATTAAGCCAGAATAAGAGGGGCTGCAGCTAACTGCCACTGAGTGTCAGGGGTAAGGTATGACAGAAATGCCAAAGAAGCTGAAAAGTAAGGTGTGCAAAACAGTGGTGCAACCAATACTACTGTATGGTACAGAAACATGGGCAGTAAAGGCAGAACAATTGAGGAAGCTAGAGGTGATGGGAGATGAAGTGCCTGAGACAGGGGGTAGGATGCAAGCTGTGGGACAGACAAAGAAATGAGGACATAAGAGCAGGAGCCAAACTAGCTCCAGTTGCAGAAAAGGTCAAACAGAACAGATTACAGTAATTTGGGCACATATGCAGAAAAGCAGAAAACGATCTCTTGAAGATTTGGAACATACGGGGAAAAAGGCAGTAGGAAGTAAAGATGTCCAACAAAAAGGTGGATGGATTGTGGGAGAAAGGACTTGCGACATTTACGCTTGAGTGTCAAAGAAGGTGAGAGAGAGTGGTATTGAATAGAGAGAGATGGCAATAATTGACACAACACTCTGACCCCATGTAGAAAAATGGGAAAAAAGGGGATGATGATGATTATGATGATAATTAATAAATTAAGTTGTGGTTACAGTTTAACCACCAGACATCAGCGTGGTCTAAAGACATCTCATGTACTTATTGTGGACAATTTAAACCTTACTAGTTAATCAAAGGAGAATCTGAAAGCACAAATAAAATTGGTTAAAACTTTCTCAGATGGTGTATGAATGATATTTGGTCTCGCTAAATGTACAAAGACAACATTTTATAAAAGGAAAGATGTAGCACAAAGGAACTTGAGCAAGAGGAAGTGTATAGATATTTAGGAATAAATGAAGGTCCGGCAATAAAACGTGAACAAAATGAAAACAAAGCTTAATAGAAACACTTCAGAAAACTAAAACTAATATTGAAAACACCCTTGACATCCAAAAATAAAGTCCAAGCTATAAATTAGTTGGCTCTTCCTGCTCTTAGAGCTTTGGTGGGATTGTCTTCATCCAAATGTTTTGATTCAGTTGGACAACAAAACAAGAAAAATGTGCTTCATGCTTTCTGAATGATATATAAAAAGGGGTCTGTATTATCACAACGAAAGGTGAATTACGCGAATGCGTTTTGAGCGACACAAATTCATTGAATCGCATTTAAGCGATTCATTGAATTTGTCATAGGGCAAGGAGATGGTTGGTCACTTCCTGGAGTTGCCTTTTCCTTCCGTATAGTGCAATCTTGGAGTTGGTATATTTAGGTAGGGGGGTGGAGCCCCCCACCTATTTATGATGTTAAATCATTTGTTTTTAGCGAACGGCCACGTGAGTTTTTTCCCTAGGGAAAATTTCGCTTACGTGGCCATTCATATGTGTCAATCTTTTCGTAGTCACACATATGCACTCTTGTTGTGATAATATAGACCCATAAAAAGTAGTGCATATGAAGATTATTCCCCCACACACAATCTCAAGGAGTTTTGGACCTCCTGAAAATTGACTACATGTATAGATCTGCTGATTTCATCAGATCCAAACATAACAAAAGTTCTAAAGCATGAATGATGTCTGAGGCAACATCTTTACTTAGTTTTGCAGAAGCATTTCAGAACAAAGTAGGAATGGATATCAGTCCACAACTAGATAAAAATCGTACTGTAAATGATAGTGCCCCCCCCCCCCAGAAAAAAAATAAACAAAAGAAACAGTATTAAGAAAAGGACCAGAGGAGAAGGAAAGGGAGTTTGGTATAATAGTTAAGGTCATTACCTCATAGACGTAAGGTATAGGGTTTGATTTGTATGTTAGTTTGGCTTTATGGTATGATGTTGGTTTTAAGTGTAAGGGGTCATGGGTTTGATCCCTTGGTGGGTGTTAACATTATATGGCATAATGGTTAAGGTGCTTACCTTACAAACACAAGGTGCAGGGTTTGATTGTCACCTGGGGTGTTTGACTAGGCTTAAAATGGCCAACAAGGGCAGCTAGCATAGTACAAATCTATGAACTTAAGAATGCAGAGTCCACAGATATACTGGCAAGTATTAAAAAACTTCTGGAACAACCTCATGTTGACAACGATTTGATACAGGAGTGGTTAAGGAAAAAGATGAAACCTAATAATGACTGCTCAAGATAGTGAGCTGCGTACATGGTGTATCCAACCAAATAACAAATACTGCTGGTGAGAGAAAGAAAACGGACGATCCAATCTGTATTAACGTTTTCGTTCAACTTAATATCACTGAACTTCATCAGAAACACACCCAAACAATCTTACACAATTTAAATACTTTTCAAAAAAATCACATGTAATAATTAACCAATGAAACAATATATCCAATTTCATCTCATGAATAATAATGATTATGTAAAAAATGTATGATGTTATGTAGTCCTATCTCGCCTACATTCTTCACATGTGGGTTCGGAGCCGAATATCGGCTCCGACTAGGCCTATTTACTAGCTCGAAAGTATTTGATTGGCTGGGCTAAGATGGTATCCCACAATACACTGATCCATATTCCCACATCTAGTTTGCTGCTTGTAGAGCTCGGACGTGGTCTCGACTTGGCTGTGGCTAAGTATTGCTAAAACCTTTTTCCTGTGAAATGTTGCTGATTGTTGTTATCCAAATAGAGCTTTTTCATAGCTGTTGTTGCTGCGTTAGTGTTTTGTGAGTGTTTTTGTGTGTTGTGGTATCCCTAAGATGTCCTTCAAGGATGCATCTGCAGTCATAACATATGGGTTGTCCTGCCTCAGGCAGCCCTTCGGTCGGCCGGATTCCAAAGTCTGGGTCTGGCCTCGGCTGATGTCGCACTTTCCCCGACGTCAGAGCTTCTGGGATATAAAGGCATCAGCCGACGCCATTTTCCTCAGTCTTTCTTGCCACGCGGTGCCCGAAGCTGAAGCTGTTCGCAAGTGCCGGTCGGTCAGATCCAGAGATTTCAACTACCGAAGACTTCGAAAAAAGCTAAGTACTCCGTTGGGGACTCTTTCTTGCCTTAGCCGATGTCAGACAAAGTAAATAATTGTTTAACTTGTGGGAAACAAATACCTCATAAGGATTTCCATTCTTGCTGCCTTCCTTGCTTAGGCCCAGACCACGACATATCAGCTTGTTTAGCCTGTGCCTCCTTCAACCGACGGACTCTTAGACGTCGGTCGGAGTTTGCAGAAGAATTTTTTGGGACTGATTTTGCATATAAAATGCCGTCGGAGACTCCGACTACGCATATGGCCAAAAAACGCAAGGAAAAGGACCGACACTCGCGGCCCGCGGTTTCGGCTGAAACCACGGCTAGGCCTACCGCGAGTGTCTCGGTTTCGGCTGAAACAGAGTCCTCTGTTCTTACTACGACCGAAACCATACCTCCGACAACCGAGGCCAGAGAGGCCCCAGCTGAATCGGCTACAGATATCCCTACCGAAGCTAGTGCTCGAGAATTGTCCGACACCATTCCTTTGGACATTTCTACTCCTGCACGTGGGGCAGCTAGGCCCCCAGCTTCTATGTCTATTAAGGCCTTCTCCAGGGCTAAAGCTGCCAAACTTTCAAAAGCTTTGCCTGCCAAATCTACTTCTCAGAGGCCTTCCTCTAATTCTCAGATTCTCAGTCTTGCTGAGGACCTTATATCTTTAATTAGGGGTTCCCAACCTCACCCAGACAGGGCCTCCCAACCTCCACCTGACAAAAGGCCCAGGACTGATCCCTCTGAACCTCTCTCCTCTGATTACTCCTCGGATGGATCTGATTTGTCAGACCAACAGGAAGGGGCCTACTCACCTTATGAGGATTCGGATGCAGAAGATTTCTATTCCTTCGGCCTCCCCACCTGAAGAATTTTCCTTTGGGGAAACTTTGCACTCCATGAGGGAGCACTTTCAATGGCAGGGTCAGGATTTTTCTGAATCTAGAAAAAGATTAAGGACTTTTCTGCATTTGCCCCAGCATAATAGGCCCTTAGCCATACCACCTGTTCTAACTGTAATTGATGGTGTGTATAAGGATGTAAGTTCTGCCCCTGACTCTCTTCCCCCGGCCCCTGCCAAACCTGACAGATATTACAGGGTCCCGGATTCTCACTTCCACCTCTATAAAGCCCATGCTGCAGACCCAGAAACTATTTCTCAGGGCCCAAAAGGGGTTGCAGCTGCTACTGCCAAAAATCCCCTACCCTCTGAAAGAGACTCTAGAGCATTAGAGAGATGGGGTAAAAAAGTTTATACTTCTGCTACTCTTTCTGCCAGGGCATTAAACTGTCAATTTCATATGATACAGTACCAAGAATTTTTGTTAGATCAGCTGAATAAGAAGCTTTCTTCTCCTGAACCTTTAGACCGTAAATCCCTTCAGGATTTGGTACACAACTCTCAGCAGGTCAGTAATCATTTCTTAAAATGTGGCTATGATGCACTGGAGGCTTCATTTAGATCAGCTATGACTGGGGCAGTAATTCGTAGGCATGCCTGGCTAAAAGAGCAATCCTTGCCAGACCATGTCAAGGCTAAACTCCTTGATGCTCCAGTGGAGAAACAAAATTTATTTGGCTTCCCTGCACAGGAGATTCTAAAGAAAGTGGAAGAAAAAGCAAAATCTGTGCAAACAGTAAAGGAATTTTTGCAGGTCCAACCTCCGAGGTTCAGAAGGAACTGGCCTACAAAGAATTGGCCCTTTCCCGACACCTCCAGAGCACAGAGGGGCAGGAATAGGCGCCCTAGAGGCAGAGGTCAATCAAAGGGTGCCTACAGGGGCCGTCAGTGGCAGCCTGCCAACCAGAGGAGTAGTGCCACAGCTGCAACTACAACCACTACCACAGGACAGACACAATGACTTGACTCTGATCCCGCCTACCAGGGATCAACTGGAAGCTCCCTTGGGCGGAAAGCTGGCTTTATTCTCGAACAACTGGCATTGCATTACAAGGGACACATGGACATTGCAAACAATAGACAAAGGATACAGGTTTCACTTCCACACTTTACCAAAAAGAAGCGGAATGCCAAACCTTCCACCAAACCAGAAGACAGAGGCTTTAAGACAAATCAACAATTTACTTCAGATGAAAGCGATAGAAAAGGTACCATCTATGGAACAAGGCCAAGGATTTTACTCCAGACTATTCCTTGTACCAAGAAAAGAAAACCAATGGAGGCCTATTCTCGACTTGTCTGCACTGAACACATATCTCATTGTACCAAAATTCAAAATGCTGACTCTACAGCAACTTCTTCCCATGTTGGGCAAGGAGTCTTGGCTGGTGGCTCTAGATCTCAAGGAGGCATACCTGCACGTCCCTATCCGACCAGATTGCAGAAGACACCTCAGATTTCTTGCAGGATCAGAGCATTATCAATTCTCAGCATTGCCCTTTGGCTTATCTACTGCGCCCAGAGTATTCACGAAATGCCTGGCATCAGTAATTGCACATTGCAGACTTCAGGGAATTCAAATTTACCCATACCTGGACGACTGCCTAATACAAGCAGACAACAAGACAAAATTGTTAAAGGACTTGGCCTATGTCATACACCTGCTACAGGCCTTGGGATACACAGTCAACATCCAAAAGTCAAGACTAGTGCCATCCCAAAAGATAACCTTTTTGGGTGCAGATTTGGACACAATCACTCAGATGGCTTTTCTCACAGAAGAAAAACAAAAACAACTTCCAGATTATTTCATGACTTTGACAAGACAAACTCAGCTTACTGCAAGGAAAGTCCTGCAGGCCCTGGGTTACATGGCATCCTGCATAATCTTGATCCCACATGCCAGGCTGCATATGAGGAAATTACAATGGCACCTAAGGAATGTATGGTCTCAACACAGGCACAGTCTAGAAACCATGATACCAATCATTCCATGCCTTCAAAAGGAATTCCTGTGGTGGGCTCAGGCCTGCCGTTCCAACAGAGGGTTGCCTTTCAACAAACCAAAACCAAGGCAGACCATCACCACGGACGCCTCAGACCTAGGATGGGGAGCACACATGGAGGACAAATGTATCCAAGGCCTATGGCCTCAAGGACAGCTAAGCATGCACATAAACCAAAAGGAGATGCTGGCAGTGAAGCATGCAATCGAGGCATTCAAGCCATTCCTCCAGCAAGGACATCTGTTGATAAGGACAGACAACACCACGGTCATGTGGTACATAAACAAACAGGGAGGTACACATTCCTACCCTCTATGCCGGATGGCAATGAATCTGTGGAACCTATGCCTGAATCTCAATATCCAGCTACAGGCAAAATTCGTACCAGACAAAGAGAATTCACTAGCAGACAGCTTAAGCAGAACTACCACGGATACTCACGAATGGATGCTGCATCCAGACATCTTCAAACTCATAACAAAGAAATGGGGAATGCCAGAGATAGATCTGTTCGCCTCCCCACTCAACCACCAAATGAAGAAATTCTGCTCAAGGACATACCACCCACAAGCCTGGAGGGTGGACTCTCTCTCATTCAGTTGGAATGCCCTAACAGTATATGCTTTTCCACCTCTGCCACTGATGTACAAGGTTCTACTGAAGATCAGGGAGGAACAGCCAAAGGTGATACTAATAGCTCCGGACTGGCCAAGGCAACACTGGTATCCGCTACTGAGAAGCATGTCTCAGGTGAACTCATGGCCTCTACCCCTATGGCCTCTTCTTCTAACGCAGAACAAGTTCAAGACCCTGCATCCAAGCTTGAAAACATTCAACTAACTGCCTGGAAAATTCCTTAAAACCAAACCAAACTGTTTTATCTCAGAGGGTCAAGGACATTATCCTGGAGGCTCGCAGACCTTCCACAAGGAAAACATACTCAGCTAAATGGAAGAGATTCCTCATTTGGAGCACATCAAAGGGCACAGATGTCACAGTGGCAAACCTAGCACACATCCTGGAATACTTAGCAGAGCTGTTCCACAATGGACTGTCTTACTCTTCCATTAAGATTCATGCTTCAGCAATTTCAGCAGAATACAATATGGATCCCCCTATCTTCTCTCACCCTCTTCTCAGACAATTTTTGAGAGGGATCAAAAATGTTAAACCTCCAAGGAAACCCCCTCTACCTGCATGGGATCTCAATTTTGTGCTGGAAAAATTGACACTACCTCCTTTTGAACCAGCAGCATCAGCAGACCTACAGTTTTTATCCTGGAAAACTGCTTTCCTTCTGGCAATCACTTCAGCAAGAAGAGTATCCGAGTTACAGGCATTAATGTCAGTGCAGCCTTTTCTTATTTTCCACCAGGATAGAGTGTCACTGAGAACCAATCCTACTTTCATGCCAAAGGTGGTATCCAGGGTATCCTTGAACCAAGCTATTCATTTGCCTACGTTCTTCCCTAACCCACAGAACAAAGGAGAAAAACTTTTGCACACCTTGGATATACACAGACAACTACGCTACTATCTGGACAGAACTAAAACCAACAGAAAAACTGACCAACTTTTTGTAGCATATGCAACGGGGTGCAAGGAAGAGCAATTTCCAAACAGACAATTTCAAAATGGATAGGAAATTGCATTCGCTTTTGCTACTCCTTTCATGGAAAGACAGCTCCTGAAAATATCAGGCCTCATTCCACAAGGGCCACAGCCACCACTACAGCTTTCCTACGAGGGGTGGCTACCAAGGACATTTTAGAAGCTGCTACTTGGAGCTCCGTGCATACATTTGCCAAGCATTATAATCTACCTTTATACTCCAGATCCCGAGCAGGGTTTGCAACTGCAGTTCTGCAGGGGATCCTAACTACACCATCCTTCTCTTAGTACCTCCTCCCCCAGTTTGGCTATGGTATTCTACCCATATGTTATGACTGCAGATGCATCCTTGAAGGACATAGTACAGTTTTGTACCTACCATAAATGTAGATGTCTGATAGGTATGCATCTGCAGTCAGGATTACCCACCCTCCTTCCCCTCTGTGGTATTCCTAGGGTGCTTACCCCTCTTTCTGCTAGCTGGGGGAATCTATTATGGTGTATTTGTTTGTTTGTATATATGTATATATATGTTGCTACTGTTTGGAACTTTACAGCATTTATCCAAATTTAGCCTTCCTAGAGGGCACCTGGCATCTGGGGCAAGAAACACTGAGGAAAATGGCGTCGGCTGATGCCTTTATACCCCAGAAGCTCTGACGTCAAGGAAAGTGCGACATCAGCCGAGGCCAGACCCACACTTTGGAATCCGGCCGACCGAAGGGCTGCCTGAGGCAGGACAACCCATATGTTATGACTGCAGATGCATACCTGTCGAACATCTACATTTATGGTAGGTACAAAACTGTACTTTCCCTCGGGCTAGGCCCGTTTCAGTTAGAGGACCTAGTCCTCCATTGTGGTGTTTGTCTGGCTGTCGTTTTGGTGCATTGTAGTTTTTTAAGTGGAGAACCGTTTTAGTTAGAGGTTCTCCCCTGTGCCTTGGATGTTTGTTGTACTTGCGTTGACTTTTGGTCTCTGTGTTAGTGGTTCCCGCCTATTGTCAGTAGCGGCTGCTACAGTTGTTGGCATTAGAATGTCTAAGGAGCAGAAAGAGCATAAGCCCTCGGGCTTTAAAAAGTGTACGAAGTGTGCTTATAAGATGTCCATCACAAATGGACACTCGGTCTGTGTTTACTGTCTTGGAGCCATCCACCTACAGGAGTCGTGCAGTTTCTGCCACTCCTTTAGTCCTCGGGTGCTCCAAGAGAGGAAAAACAAATTAATCCTAAAGGGACTGCTAAAACCGTCCTTTGAGGAGGATTTAGGTTCGGCTCCCAGCTCCCAGTCGAAGTCTGAATCCAAGAAAAGGTCTCCTGCTCCATCTGTTGCTTCAGAGCCACCTTCTAAAATCACTATTGTTGAGTCTGCTTCCTTGGCTCCACCGTCATCGGGGCCACAGGAAGTAGCTGTGTCTAGTGAGTCTGCGTCCGCTCCGATCATACTGGAACCAATTCGGAGCCTGTCACCAAGTTTGAGGCAGTGTTCTCCAGATAGGAGGTCTAGGTCTCCATCCATCTCCTCCAAGTCCTCCAGGCTTTCTGATTTGGATGTAGATAAGGTGGTGCAGAGGCTCCTACAGTAGCCAATGTTGGCCAAACTTTTCTCGGCTCCTACCCAGTCGGCTCAGGAGCCGTCTCCTAAGGTTGTTGCTGTTATTCCTCCTCCGAGCGCATCCTTGTCATCGGAGCCGGTAAGCTGCGCTCCGAGGGACATTCCTGCGCCGGCTCCGATCCCCCAGCAGGGTTTATCGGTGCCCGCATAGGCTCCGACCTCGTCGGTTCCGTCCACAGGGTTCGAGACTCGGGTCTCCTCGGTCAGGCCCGAGGGGGATGCCTGGGAACACCCTTCAATTCCGAGCCTCCCTCTCGGTGCCTCGGCTGCGGGGACACCCATCCCGGTCAAAGTTTCGGAGGGCGGTCGGTCCTCCGATTCGGGAGGTCCCGCCTTCGATGCTATGCGGAGTGCGCTGGCTAGGTCATCTACTTCTCTCGGATTGGTTCTGCCTTCCCCCACAACACCGGTGAGAGCTTCTGATGCCCACCTATCCTTGGACAGCAGAGCACCAGGGCCTAAGGATACCCCCAAGAGTGGCCCCCTTCTTTCTGAGGGGCCCTCAGAGCCTGTGCCTGAGGAACCCCCCAGAAAGAAATTGTGCAAGAGGAAGCACATAGACTTCCAGGACGAGTCCCTCACTTCCGATACTGACCTCGAGGAATTGGAGGGGTCCCTCAAGTCTTCCTCTGAGGACGTTTCATTCTCCGATATCCTGGAGATCCTGAAACAAAGAGGAGAATGTCCCACCAAAACCCCCTCCGAGGAGTCAGTATTCCTTAAGGCTTTTGGCGCTCAGCCCTCCGCCTCCTGGGTGTCTCCACCTTTTGATGAGCTCCTTGACCTTATTTGTCGAAGGGTGTGGGAGAGTCCTGACTCTGTGGAGCCTGTTCCTCGACTCCCCAACAAATTTTTGTCTGCTCCCCAAGGAAAATAATTTTTAGCTAAGGGAGTCCCAGTAGATGCTATGGTGGTGGCGGCAGCCACCCAGAAGGAAGTTGCTGAGTCTTCCTCTTCGGTCCATCCTCCTAACAAGGAGTCTAGGACTATGGACCGGTACGGGAAGCGTACCCTGTCTTCAGCTACCTTTACCTTGCGGTCGCTGAATTATTTGTTTCATTTCATGCGGCTTCAGAGAGATCTCCCTAAGGAGTTAGGAGATACTCTAGCAGATAACGTACCTGAGGCAGTGGCCCAGACTGTCAACGCTCAGCTCTCTACCCTCAACTCCATCGCTAACGCATCTATGCGACTTATTTTGTACACTGTAGAGGGAGCGAGTAGGGCAGCTAGCTCAGGGGTGGCCCTCAGGAGGCAAGCCTGGCTATGCCTGTGTCACTTTGCAGAGGCCTTTAAGTATTCCTTCACTGATGCCCCCTTTGATGGTTCCTCCTTGTTCGGGACCAAAGTGAAAGACACCCTCACCAGGTGCGAGCAAGATGGAAAGACCTTGTCTGCTGTAGGAGTCCATTTTTCCCTCCCATCAAGACCTTATCCCAAGGCTCAGCGAGGGGGAAAGATGTGGTTCAAGAAATCACAAAGGCCTTTTCCTGCTGCACAAGGTGAGACCCCCCTCCCGAGGCAGGGGAGGGGGGGTCGTATTCAGGGAGATGTCGCCCCAGAGGCAGAGGGGGCCCCCGCAATTTTGGGGACCGCGATTCCTTTTGTGGTTCCCCGTACTCTCATTCCTGAGGGTGTGCCCGACTGTGCTTCTCCGGAGGGAGTCAGAGGTCGAATTTCCCGGTATCCAGAAGCCTGGGTCAACATCACCCAGAACCGATGGGTATTATTGATAATCGCCGGAGGTTACACCATCCCATTTTACTCCACACCCCCTCCCGTCAAACGGATCTCAGACGTTCCACCCAGTCAAAGGGATCAAGCAGCATCAGAGGTTTCTCAGCTGCTAGAAAAAGGAGTCATCCAACCAGTTCCCCCAGACCAGATCGGATTAGGGACTTACTCAAGATTCTTTTTGGTGCCGAAAATAACGGGCGACCCAAGACCCATTTTGGATCTCAGCCAACTCAATCATTACGTACGCAAGCCCAAATTCTGGATGGTCACGCTACATTGTTGGGAAAAGAAGTATGGATGTGCTCCATTGACCTGAAGGATGCTTACTACCATATCAAAATGGACAGAGCATCCAGATGTCATCTACACTTCCGGCTGGGAGCCAGGCATTTCCAGTTTCGAGCCCTGCCCTTTGGTCTCACCACAGCCCCCAGGGTGTTCACCAAGTGCATGGCAGTGGTGACGGCTCACTTGAGACATCAAGGATTCCAGGTGTTTCCGTACCTGGATGACTGGCTCCTCTCCGCCCCCACCAAGCATCTACTTCTTCAAAACAGAGATGCTACCATCAATCTATGTCACCAGTTAGGCATTACAATAAACTGGAAAAAATCTGTCCTGCTACCCTCTCATTTATAGGAACAGAGTTGGACACTATTCGATTGAGGGCATTCCTACCACTGGAGAGGATCACGGGGTTGCAACAACAGGTTCGTACGAAGATGCCTCTGAGACGTGTGAAGGCAAGGCTAATTCTTCAATTACTGGGGACAATGGCGTCTACTATCATGATGGTCCCGTTAGCGAGGTTACATATGAGAATCCTGCAATGGCTCCTATTCGCCCAATGGTCCTTTCAAAGACTACCGCTATCCCATCCAATCTTAATCACAGGCAAATGCAAGCAGGACCTCAGTTGGTGGCTATGCACCAACAACTTAAATGTAGGAAAACCGTTTGTACCACCCAGCCTGGTAGCCACAGTGACCACGGACGCCTCCCAAATAGGGTGGGTGGGGCATTATCTCGGCAGGATGGTCCAAGGCACGTGGCAGGAGCATGAGATAGACTTGCACATAAATGTCCTGGAGATGAGGGCAGTGCTTTTTGCATTGCAGGCACTTCAGGATGTCCTCCCTCTAGGGACTATTGCAATACACTCAGACAACATGTCAGTAATGTGGTATCTCAACAAGCAAGGATGAGCCCTATCTTACCATCTGTGCAGGGAAGATATGAGAGTGTGGAATTGGGCGATAGCTTCCCAACAGTCCTTGGTGGCAATGCACATCCGGGGGGAAACCAATGTGATTGCAGACAGGCTAAGCAGAGCGATCCTCATGCCCTACGAGTGGTCCCTGAACCGCTGGGTGGCGGAAAGCATATTCAGCAGATGGGGTCAGCCTTGCTGCAATCTGTTTGCCAGTCCCCTCAATACGAAATGCAGCAGCTACTTCTCGCTGATCCCCCCACCGGGGGAATCTCCAAGGGACGCTCTTGCGCACAATTGGCCCTCGGGTCTACTTTATGCTTTCCCTCTGTTTCCCCTTATCTCAAGGGTGATTTCAGAAAGTGCTATCCTTGGGAAGCAGGTTGATTCTGATTGCGCCACACTGGCCTCGTCAAGTATGTTTCCCCTTCCTTCAACCTTACATTATGGATACTCATTGGATTCTGGACCCTCGTCCGGACTTGCTGACACATATGTCGGGACAGTTCCACCCCTCCTTGGGGACCCTCTGGCTGACTGCCTGGGTACTCCACTTCCATCCGTAGTCAGATGTCATGATTTTTCTCCAGACGTGGTCCATATTCTTTTGTCCTCTCATAAACTGTCCACTAGGAAGATCTACTCTAGTAAGTGGAAAAGGTTCTCGATATGGGCCCATTCCAAAGGTATTGACCCCTACACAGCCCCCGTCGATTCTGTTTTGGAATTTCTGTCTGCTTTGTTCTACCAAGGTTTGCCTCAACCACCATCAGAGTTCAGCTGGCGGCTATTTCAAATTTTCATGTAGCTTATGAACCTAGCTTAATGGCACAGAGACTGTGTAAAGCATTCCTGAAAGGCACTCTTCTGCTTCATCCCCCTGTATCTCAACCTGTTATGTCCTGGGACCTCAGTTTCGTTCTGCAGGCTCTCACTCTCCCACCCTTTGAACCTGCGGCCTCTTGTGACTTAAAATTTCTTACATGGAAATCTGCCTTTTTGATAGCTATCACTTCAGCTAGATGAGTCTCAGAAATCCAGGCCCTATCAGCCAAGCCCCCATTTTGATATTCCATAAAGATAGTCTCTCTGAGACCAAATCCATCCTTTCTTCCCAAGGTGGCTTCCTTATCTAATATTAATTGGTCCATTGAACTGCTGGTCTTCTTCCCCAATTTTTCCAACAAGGCAGAGTACCAGTTTCATCTGTTGGATGTTCATAGACAACTGCGCTTTTATCTACATAGGACAAAAGATTGGCGGAAGTCAGACCAGCTCTTCGTTTCATTTTCAGAGAATCGCTTGGGATCTGCAGTTTCCAAGGTCACCATCTCTAGGTGGATAGCTGGTTGCATCTCCTTTATTTATCAGGCAGGGGGAAAGAGTCTGCCCTTTCCAGTCAGAGCACATTCTACAAGAGCTGTTTCCACTTCCACAGCCTTTCAGGCTAGGTTATTGATGGATGATATATGTGCAGCTGCAACGTGGGCTTCTCACACGTTTGTCTCCCATTACAAATTGGATGTGGTGTCCAGGGGCAGATCATCTTTTGGCTCCACAGTGCTCAGGAGTATTTTCCATTGAGCCACCCAGGATGTAGGTGCTAGGGACGCTGTCCCACAGGTGAAGAATGTAGGCGAGATAGGACTACCTAACATCAGTAAGTTGTGTACTCCCCATATCTTGAGATAAAACAGTGTCAGTTAAATTCAAGACATTGATGGAAAATTGTAATATTTCTTCCTTCCTTTGTTCTTGCCCTTTTCCATCAATGTCTTGAATTTAACTGACACTGTTTTATCAAGATATGATTTCGGTTCTCAAGAAAGGATTTTCTTTCATTCCATTCAATACAGTACATTTACCAAAATTAATAGAAGATTTCAAGTTATATTGTAGGAAGTTAAACCTGAAATATATTTTTGATGGTGTTAAGGTTTCTGATACATTACAACAAAACATCAGAAAGAAAAGTACATATAACCCTTTATTGAATCCCACTTTGTCTGTATTCAGTAAGCTGTGTGAACAGGATTTTAGGAAGATCAACAGTAAATCATATCAAGGGTCCAACCTTTCCGTGGGAGAAGCTGGGGCTCTCCAGACTATGGCCAACAACAAAAATTGGCGTATTATGAAGGCGGATAAAGGAGGGACCATTGTAGTTATGAATTCTGTTGATTACATTACAGCCATTCAGACATTATTAGCTGATGAGTCTTGTTACAAAAGAGTTAACACTGATTTTGTCCTGAAGAGTTTTTCTAAATTAGACACTTGTCTTTTTGATTTATTCAGTGAAGGTTGTTTTGATTATTCAGTTTACACGTTTCTGTACACTGAATACCCTAAGATTGCCACCTTGTTTGGAATTCCCAAAGTGCATAAACTGGGTGAACATCTTCCTTTTAGACCGATTGTATCAGCTGTTTTTTCCAAAACAGAAACAATTTCTGTTTGGTTAGATGATTTGTTAAATCCAGTTGTGCAAAAGTCCAGATTTTATCTTCGCACCTTTTAGAGATTCTAAAAGACATTCAAGTTAAGGATAATAATGTTCACTTTGCTTCCTTGGATGTAATGTCTCTGTACACTAGTATAGATCAGAAGTTGGGAATTGAGTACATGAGAGAACATCTCAGTAAGCAAGCCAACTTCAACAACACTTTAGTTTACACCTGTTGTACTTTGATGGAGTTGGTGTTAGATAATAACTTTTTTAAGTTTGAAGGTGAATTGTTTCAACAAACATCAGGGGTTGCCATGTGTTCACGTGTAGCGCCCAGTTTTGTGAATCTTGTCATGACAACTTGGGAGAATAAATTTTTGGTCACACATCCAATGGCTAATAACATCATCTTTTACAGACGGTATATTGATGATTTGATTTTTTTGTGGAGAGGTGACATCACTTCTTTTTCCATTTTTTTTCAAGATTTCGCATTACCAATTTTTTAAAATTCACCTTAGGTAATTTTGGTAGTAGTATAGACTTTTTGGATTTGCATTTGACTATCAATTATAGTGACTGCAACTTCCAAAGTAGTATTTATAGGAAATCCACCTTTGTAAACCAGTATTTACATTTTGACAGTCTACATCCTTCACATATGAAATGTGGTGTAGTAAAAGGACAGTTTATATGGCTAAGTCGTTTAACCAGTGGAGATGACATCTTTTTTGAGGAGAGCACCAAGTTAAAACATTTTTTCCTTGATAGGGGATATACAGTGAGCTGGATGAACAAAATCATAGGTGAAGTTTTCAATTTGAGACAGAATATAGCTAGTCCAATTCTGACAATTTTAGACGTTACCAATGCAAACTCCACAGAATGTAGTACTAATACTGTGAACAAATACAATCTGTCTTTTGCTTTACCCATCACTAATGAAATGACAATCATTAAAGATATTATTCTCAACAACTGGAAAGTAATGTTGGATAATTCTGAACTTGAAAAGATTGTAGGGGACCGTCCAACTTTTAGTTACAAAAAAGTAAGTATTTTGATTTTAGAGTGGGGAACAAGAGATTCAAAGCCCACTTGTGATTCAGTTTTGGGCACTTTTCCTTGTTCATTGTGCAAACAGTGTAGATTTATTAGTGGAACATCTAACATCATTTTGAAACATGACAATAGGACTATAACAGTTAAGGGAAACTACACTTGTAAAACCAATAATATAGTGTATTTAGCACAGTGTGTTTCATGTGAACATTTTTACATTGGCAAGACCATACGTGCTTTGAACAAATGGATTTATGAACACAATTTGGCTATAAAGAAAAAAGACATGTCAAATGCTTTAGCCAAGCATTTGTTTAAAAAGTTCACCTTTTCAGTATTGGAAAGGGTTAACAACTCTTTGTGTAGTGGTGATTTTAAAACTCTTTTGGAGTGTAGAGAAGCAATCTGGCAGATCAGGTTAAATGCTGACCAGCGGGTTTGAATGACATGATCAACATCAAATGTTTTTTACAAGCACAAAGGTTTTAATACATCAATTTATTTTTATTTTGCATTTTATTTTACTTTTATGTATTGTGTATATATATATATATATATATATATATATGTATATATATATATATATATATATATATATATATATATATATATATATATATATATATATATATATACATATATATATATATATATATATATATATATATATATATATATATATACATATATACATATATATATATACATATATTTGTATTTATATTTATGACATTTATTTTAGTTAAAATTAGTATAGGGAGAGAGAGAAAAAAACATATATTTTTTACATCATCATTATTATTCCTGAGATGAAATTGGATATATTGTTTCTTTGGTTAATTATTACATGTGATTTTTTGAAAAGTATTTAAATTGTGTAAGATTGTTTGGGTGTGTTTCTGATGAAGTTCAGTGATATTAAATTGAACGAAAATGTTAATACAGATTGGGTCGTCCGTTTTCTTTCTCTCACCAGCAGTATTTGTTATTTGGTTGGATTCATCGTTTTGCTGTGTACATGTTGATACACAAAGTCCATTAAAAAAGTGGGGAAAAGCAGACAACTGTAAGTGCTAGGAAACAGAACTGAAAACTGTTACACATCTCTTTGGTGAGTATGATGCAGTCATGTCTTGTGGTCTGTATGCTGAAAGACACAGTAATGTGGCAAAACTGTTGCATTGGGGACTGTGCAAATACTTCAAAATAGGAGTTGCTGAGAAGCATTGAAAACATGAACCACAAAGTATTACTGACACCGATGACATTTGAATCACATGGGGATCAACCATTATCAACAGTTAAAAAATAGATGCAAGAAGATCAGATATAGTAGTCCCAAGAAAAAAGAAGCAGTGATCACTGAAATTAAAATACCCAGCTATTATAACACTTTACATACTTAGGGACTCAAAGTCTTAATATGCTGGGATTTAGAAGCAGAAATGAGAGCAATGTAGAAGAGATTTTATTTATTTTTTATTTTACATTTGTTGACCGGGATAGTCCGACTGGATGCATGTCCATTTTCAGCGGAGGCCCGGGGAGAAAAGCTCCAAGGGTAAGCAGATACAGCATTACATATTACAAACAGACTATTTACAGTGATTACATAAGTAAGCAAGTTAAACAAGTTCCACAGGTTAGAGTTAATCCCAAGCATAAGTCAGGATTAAATTAAATTACACCGTAAGCTGGTTAACAGATTTTTACACATTCTAGAGAGAGTTAGCCAGGCTTGATACATTGGCATAGCCAGTTAAGTGCCAAATGTTGTTTGAGTCTAGTTTTAAATTGACCTAAGGTAGAAAGTAAGGTAATGTCAGCTGGAAGAGAGTTCCAGGGTCTACTTACAGAGTTTGCAGAGAGTCACCGGCTGTGTTATTAATTTTGCTAGTCTGAATTAGTAGTTTGTTAGAGGATTGAAGCGGTCTAAGATTGTTATTGGGGTGATAATATTTTTAAGTTCAGGAGTATTGTCTGGATTATAGAGGATTTTATAGACCATAATCAGTTGGTTATATTGGATTAGGCTGTGTAGTTCAAGCCACCCAAGCTGATTTAGATTGATGCAATGATGTGTCCTAAAAGACAGCTCAGTGGCAAACCTGGCAATGTGGTTGTAGCAAATTGAGAGTTTGTTAAGGACAGTCTTGTTTAAATTCGAGAGTAGAGGGGATGCATACAGAAGGGTTGAAAGAAAGTGAGAGCGAGCTATGGCAATTTTAGCTGGAGGGGTTAGGAAGGCTTTTATTCTGTAAAGTGACCCTAGTTTTTTATTGATGGTTTTGATAGTTTGGTTAACATGTAGGTCGAATTTTAGATTATTATCTATGATGACACCTAACAGTTTTGTAGAGAGGTCAGGGGAGATTATTGTGCCATCATTTGAATTTATGGTAAAGGTGAAAGCAGTAGACCTATGTGTTGGTGAAAATCATAGCATTTTAGTTTTTTTGGGGTTTAGGATCAGACGATGTTCAGAAAGCCAGTTTTCTGTTGTATTAAAGGTGGCCTGGGTAGCTGACCATAACTCTATTGGAGATGTGGCAGAGCAAATCAGAGTAGAGTCATCAGCATATTGGATACAGCTGACTTTTAAAGGTCATTAATGAAGATAGAGAACAGCAAGGGCCCTAGTATACAGCCTTGTAGTACTCCAAGGGTGTTAGGTGAAGATTAGAAAGTTTGTTCTGCCAGAGGACAGCCTGCTGTCAACCATTCAGGTAGGATTGAAACCATTGAAGGGCTCTAGTATCTAGACAGAATGTTTGCAGGGTGTGGATTAAAAGTTGGTGATCAACCATATCGAATGCCTTGGAAAGATCTAAGAAGAGGGCTGAGGATATATAATTATTGTTGAGATTATGGTTTATGGTGTTGGTAAAGGCTAGGAGGGCTGAAGTAGTGCTGTGATGAGGACGGAAGCCATGCTGAGTGTCTGCCATAAGGTAATTCTGGATTAGGTGGTACATGAGTTGTCTATGAATACATTTTTCCTTAATGTTTGCAAGTGGAGAGAGTATAGCTATTGGCCTATAATTGGAGAATTCAGTAGAGCTGCCTTTGTGAAGTGGGATTACATAGGATATTTTCCAGATGGTGGGAATTTTGGCTTCTACTATGGTTGGAATTATTAGTATTGAGACGGGGTTAGCAATAGCATCAGCTGATTTTTGTAGGTACTCGGCAGGGAAGTGATCAGCAGAAAGTGTAGTGGGTTTTAATTTTTTGATCAAGGTACGGATAAGTGAAGTGGCGACTGGTTAGAAGCTGAACGGGAGTAGGTTTCTATGGGTGGTACCTTCAGGACCAGGGGAGCTAGGAGGTAGTTGGCTAGCTAGGGCTTGAATTGTCTCAGTAATGACTCAGTTAAAACTGTCAGAAACATCTTCAGAGGGTTTATCAATAATAGCAGCAGGGATCGGGGTTGAAGTTTGAAGAGATACTCAGCAAGTTCAAGTAGGGGCAACAAGATTAATAAAAAGGAATTTTCAGTCTTATGTAAATATGCTGACAATATATGGTAACCCCATATGAACTTCAGAAGGAGGCAATTCAGGGCACATTGCTGCGGCAGCACTTTTGGCTAACATCAAGGACTAAAGCAATACTAATTCCATGATTTGTAAATATACCCTGTCTTAGGAATGGGGTCCATTCCTCTCAAGGTATGTAAAATAACTAAATATTTAGAGAAATTTAACTGAGAAAACTATTGCCAGACTGTGATATAGCCCTGGTCAACTTCTGATGGCCTAGTAGCTGAAGCCAGCCAGGCAAGTGAATCTGCAATTTGCTTCAGGAGTCACTCTGTGCAGTTCAGTCAGTCATTGAGTTGTTGCTCCACCGTAGACTGTGTTAACTGTTGTAGCTGTAGTTGGGCCACCACAGACTTGCCTGAAAGGGGCCTTCATTCCTTTCTGGTAAACCATTGCCACCCCATTACTGGACCCAGCTTGGGCTACAAAAGCAGCTAGCTGTGGTGCCCTCAGTTTTTTCTTCCTTTGGATCCACATAGTGCAGATACAATGGGAAAGCTTGCGTCATTTGAGAATGCAATTATACCAGTTGCAGTTATCCTATGATGCCATCAATCTTCACCACCTCCCGTCAAATTCTTCCTGGTTCATCTGGTTGCTCCACGTGCTGTAAAAGGTGCACATCAGTACAGTGAAACAGAAGAAGGACAAAGCAGTCAGAACAGCTAGGACTGTCATTCTGAAGATGTGAAGCACTGCTACTGCTGTGGCTGTTCCTGTTTAGTGGCTGTAACACATCTGCTGGAGTAGTAGCACAAGTATTTAGTAAATGGTCCCTATCTTGCTTAATGTAATACATATGACCAGAAGTAGATATCGTTGGCTTACACCCCTGTCTCCTGAAATATGCTCCTGTTATACACAGCTTCAGAAACTTATTCCATTTGCAGAAGTACTTAAAAAAAAGTTTACCTTGACATGAAAGTCTTGCAACCTTGACTTGCAGCAATAACACCCTCACATGTATGTTCCTACCAGGTTACATCAACAGAGAGTGCAACTATTTGAAAGATTATTGCTTATTTATTTATTCCTTTTAATTAACCAATCAAGTGAACTGGTCCATGTGCAGGGAGTGCTTTCAGCCATGATCCACACCATATGTCAGAGACATTGTACAGATGACATATTTAATGCAAAGACTGAAACTTTAAAATGTTTTGTCACACTTTTGTATTTTACCTATTACACCACCATATATGTTGCATAAAGTTCCAATCTGCCTCTTCATTTTATCAGCAAATGTTTTACACTAGAAAAAAAAACATGATATTTGTTTTCCCCACACCGGTAATACTGAGGGCTAACATTGATCTTTAACCTCAGTGACATCAATTCATGTGTGCTAATCCTAACCCCTCCCTTGTCTTTAAACTTAAACCCTCACATTATGTTACTAAAAACTCTTTTGCTAACAGTACCATTATTCAGACGATACTTGATCTGGGGTTTGCAGCTGTAGTAGACATATGGTGGAAAACAAGTTGTCAATATTTTTTGATTCTCTTATTCTGTTTTTCTCATATTTGTGTTTTCACTCTGTTTTGTATCACTCGTTTATGTTTTACACATTGGTACATTCTACCAGTGACTGAATAGCTTTACTATATCTATTTATATATGTCATTCAATACACACACACACACACACACACACACACACACACACACACACACATGCACAGCACCAACAACAGGTATCCTCAGAGGTCTGTTCTACTATCAGCCCTCTTCTGCCATTATATTAATGATCTCACAGTCTTTATCCCCTCATTTCAACTAACTCTACATACCAGTGATCTGTTAATGCTTTGTGAAGTCCCTGACTTCTAAATTATTCACCTGCAGGATGGCATAAAGGAGTGCTGTATCTGGGTCCACCTCTCTGCTTTCCAAGTCAATACCAAAAAAGTCTCATTCTGTTACTTTATGAAACTGTGGACAAACCAGCATAAGCCTCCCTCATTCTCCTTAGGGACCTCTCGGATAACCCTGTTCTTTTTTAATTTCGCCAAGTCTTTTGGGATTCTAATACCATGACGGGACTGGACCCCATTCCTAAGTCAAAGTACAATTAAAGTTCATGAATTAGTATTGTTTCAATCTTGGATGTCAGCCATATGTGCTCTTCGAGCAGCTGCAATGTGCCCAGTAATTACTCCTGCAATTTGTACGGAGTTGCATGTTTTGGTAACATATCTAAATACAATTGTAGATTATTTTTTATAAGACCCATTGCTCCTACTACTATTGGGACTGTTTGGGTATCTTTCTTCCACATTGCTGTCGTTTCTGCCTGCAAATCCTGATATTTTATGACTTTGTGTCTCTCTGTACGCAAGACACTGTAGTCACTGGGTGTGGCAATTTCAATGATCAATGCTACCTTTATCTTCTTTTCATGGCCCACTATATCTGGTTTTCTAACATCTATCTTTGGAACTGTTGGTAATGGACGATCCCATGTGATGTAAACTTCATTATTTTCTGTGATGCTTTGTGACTCATGTTTCCAGAGTTTTTCAGCCACTTCAGTACCATAATGTTTGCACAATCCCCAGTGCAACAATCTTGCTACATTAGTATGCCTTTCAGTATACAGTTCTTTTGCTATTAGTATGTCACAACCAGCAACAAGGTGTGCGACTGTTTCCAGTTCAGTTTTACAAAACCTACATTTGTCTGTTTCTCCCACATGTTCAATGGACTTTGTAAGCCAGCGTGTATGCAGCCCACTGTCTTGGACCACCAATATTAACCTTTCATCTCTTGGTTTGAATTCACCTCTTCTTAACCATTCATTCTGAACTGATCGTTCCTGATCAACACGAGGTTCTTCCAGAAGTTTTTTGTACTTGCAACTATATTTATGCATTTTCCACATTTCTTGCCTTCTCATCTGGTCCTTCACCTTTTATTCTTTCTTTTGTTTTTTTGGCACATTCAGTTGCTGCCTGATTTTTATCTATTTCTGGTTTGATTTCCATTCCTGCTTGACGCCGATATGCTTTTTTGCTAGATTAAGCAAAGTAGTCATCTCGGATTTATTCTCCTCATGTGTCAAAACGTTCACTACGTTTGGGTCTTGTGAGGTCAGCAGATATGTGTGGAGTCTCACGATTGCAGATCTATACATGTAATCACTTTCAAGGAGGCCTATCCCTCCTTCGGAATGGGGCATATATAATTTTCACTCCAAAACTTTAAGTTAGGACAGGAAGAGCAAATTGGTTTATAGCCTGGATTTTGTTCCTAGATGTTAACACTGTTTTCTGGATTAATTTAAGTCTTTTAAAGTATTCCTTACTAAGATTTTTTGCATTTGTTCATGTTTTATTGTTGATCCTTCATCAGTTCCCAAATATTTATACGCTCCCTCTTGCTCAAGTTCTTTTGTATTACATTCTTGTCCCAAACTGATGATTTTGTGGTGCTGCAGTTTTCCTGCTTTAAAAGTTTCTTTTGCACATTTATCAAGAGGAAAGGACTTTCTTATATCATCTGAAAAAGTTTTGACAACTTGCAGTTGCGCTTTCATTTCCTCATCTGATGAGCTGTACAGTTTTCAATTATTGACAAAGAGAAGATGAGAAAGTCTTTACACTTTTTTGTTTTCTAGGTGCCAAATTATAGCCATGGCCTAATCTGTTAAGCAGACAATTTAATGGGTTAAGGGCGAGACAGAATAGCAGAGCTAACAAGAGTCACCCTGGAATATCCCTCTTTGAATTTTTATCCCTGGGATAATAATTTGTCCTTTATCATGGCTTAATTGTAAAGTGGTCTGTCATTGTTTCATGCTCACTGTTATGTAGCCGATTAGTAGGGTGTATGTTATATATTTTTAAGCACTCTTTTATCCATGAATGTGGGTTACTATCAAACACTTTTTTGTAGTCAGTCCATGCCATACTTAGATTCTTCCCCTTTTTACAGTTCTCCACTATGACTTTATTGAACAATAAATTATCCTTTGTTCCAAATGACTTTCTTTTATTACCCTTTTGTTTTATTGCCATAATTGAGTTTTCTTCTAAATGACTGTAAACTCTTTTGGCATCAATTCCTGTGTATAGTTTATACGTCTTTGGAAGGCAAGTTATTGGTCTGTAGATTTTAGGATAGCTTGTAGGTTCACTCTTAAGTAGGAGCATTGTTTTTCCTGTTGTTAGACAGGCTGGTGCCTGTTCGGGGTGCGCATATAAACAGTTCTTACTCATGCTAAATCTTCATTTAAACATCAGTATAACCATAAAGAAATAAAACAAGAATGAAGCAGGGTCTTCCAATGTAGACTCACACGAACTTTATTCAAAACGATACACCGGTCAGATAAGCGCTTTCACTCAATAGAGCTTCATCAGATCTACGTTATTTAGACCAATTAAATCTGTTACCTTAAATACAAATTCAAAAATTGTATATCCTATCACAGACTGTGTCTAATTAAAAATCCAATTGATATACATGAATAATTAAGTAGTAAAAGCATTCTTCAGATATAGTGAAGATACAAATAAGGAAGACTATATTCATAATATTATACCCAGACATCTCTTGTAAAGAATATATATATAATAAATATATTAAGAATGTATATATTAAAAATATAAAAAATATATATATAAAACTATATCTCATAGGCTAGTTTCAAATAACATATGGAAGTGACAATGTAGAGATGTGTAGGAAGTAGAATGTATATATATATCTATAAGAGATATGGGCAATACAAATATACAGAGACCAAGATAAGTAAAAGAGGGAGATGAAAAAGGAGCACAGATAAAGATGCACTATGTAAAATGTGTACAATAAAATAAAACTATAACTTAATGTTTCTACGTTTCTTAAGGATGGGTTTGATGGAGGCTCTTTCATTAAGGCCATGGCCTCTATCTGCCCTTAACCTAACAATCCATTGACTCTCTTTGCTCTCTGTATGATTTCTGATATCTCCGCCTCTTATATTGGGAAAAATAACTTCTAGGACCCTAAATCTAAATTCATGTTCTTCCCCTAGTTCAATCACATGTTTGGCCAGCGCATTATGTAATGATTTCTTCATGTAAACATGTTAATACTTTTAACCAAAAGTTAGGCACTGCATCTGGGCTTGGAGTTTTCCAGTCAGAGGCTTTGCTTAACTTTGTTTCAATCTCTCTGGCTGTTACTTCCATCTCATTTCATATCCTTTATAGTTAAACTTATTCTTTCTTTTACTTCTATCCATTTATCATCTTTGTTATGCTCCACAGGATCTTCATAGATACTTCTCCAAAATGTGTGTATTTCTGCTTTTTTGGCAGTCTTTCAATTCCTTTTACCTTCTTTCCCAATTTTCTATAAAACATTTTTGGGTCATCAATAAATTGCTTATTTTGTTTTTTTTTTATTTATATTTATCTGCATATCTTATAAGTTTTTCTGCCTGTGCTGATATTTTTAGTTTATTTGCGATAGTGCATGATAGATCCTGGTCTGTTCTAATACTGTGCATTGCTTTTATCACATCTGTCTTTCATAGTATTTTTGTTGATATGTTTTTCTATATTCTTCTAACAGTGACACTTCCTGTTTTAATTGCCTTATACTTTTCTCTATTCAATACTTGATAGTGTTTGATTTCTTCCCTTCCTTTCCCTCACTACCCTGTGTTCTTGTGGTAGAACTTTATGCAAGCAATAATGCTCAAAAGGGTGTGTGTTATTACACATTATACAATGACCCCCAATTAATATTCATAAACGTGCATGCTGATTGGTCAGCTTGCACGTTGTAAATCAGAGTTATAGTAATGGAAAAAGGTCCGGTCGCCCAGACTTTTTCCATTACTATAACTCTTTTTTTTTTTTTTTTACAGCAACGGAGAGCGCAAGATCTCCGTTGCTTCATAGCGAGACAGCTTTAAAAAAGCAACGGATATTCTCTGTTGCTTTTTTTAAAGCTGTCTCGCTATGTTAAACCCATTTAACATAGCGAAACAGTTTTTAAAAAGCAACGGAGATCTTGCTTTCTCCGTTGCTTTTTTCAAAACTGTCTTGCTATGTTAAATGGGTTTAACATAGCGAGACAGCTTTAAAAAAGCAACGGATATTCTCCGTTGCATTTTTTAAAGCTGTCTCGCTATGTTAAACTTATTTAATATAGCGAAACAGTTTTTAAAAAGCAACAGAGATATTGCTTTCTCCGTTGCTTTTGCCCACAGCTCTGATGTACTGCGTAGGCATGCGCAGTACATCAGAACTGCAGCAGAATACCACACAGCTACGGAAGGGCAGCAAGGAGGCATTATACAATGCCATTATTTAAGAAAAGTAATTATTTTTTTTCTTAAATAATGTCATTGTATAATATTAATAACCCACTTCTGGTTGTGGGTAATGCTGGATTTACCCACGGTTGACTTTGTTTGGCCACTCAGGCTTCGCCCTCGTGACCAAACCATACCAACCGTGGGTAAATCCAGCATTACCCATACCCAGGCGTGGGTTATTGCTATATTATACCATGACCCCCCCAAAACGTGCACGCTGATTGGCCAGCGTGCCCGTTGTAAATCGAGTTATACTAATGGAAAAAGGTCCGGTCGCCCGGACTTTTTTCCATTAGTATAACTTCGTTTAAACACTGTCTCGCTATGTTAAATGGGTTTAACATAGCGAGACAGCTTTAAAATAAGCAACGGAGATCTCCGTTGCTTATTTTAAAGCTGTCTCGCTATGTTAAACCCATTTAACATAGCGAGACAGTGTTAAACGGAGAAAGCAAGATCTCCGTTGCTTTTTAGTTTCGCTATGTTAAATGAGTTTAACATAGCGAGACAGTTTTAAAATAAGCAACGGACATCTCCGTTGCTTATTTTAAAACTGTCTCGCTATGTTAAACTCATTTAACATAGTGAAACACTAAAAAAAAAGCAACGGAGATCTTGCTTTCTCCGTTGCTTTTGCCCACAGCTCTGATGTACTGCGCAGGCGCGCAGTACTTCAGAACTGCTGCGGATGCCAGACATCTGCGGAAGGGCAGCAAACAGGCATTATACTATGCCATTATTTAAGAAAAGTAATAGTTTCTTTTCTTAAGTAATGTCATGGTATAATAGCAATAACCCACTTCTGGGTGTGGGTAATGCTAAATTTACCCACGGTTGGCTTTGTTTGGTCCCTCGGCTTAGCCCGGGACCAAACCACGCCAACCGTGGGTAAATTTAGCATTACCCACACCCAGGCGTGGGTTATTGCTATATTAACACACACCCTGGAGGGCGTTATTGCGCTTAGAGAATGGGTTTTCTGTAAAATTGTTGTTTTACTTATTTATATTTCTTTTTGTACTTTATATATATATATATATATATATATATATATATATATTTTTTTTTTTATGTATTTTGGATGTAAAATAGTTCCTCCACCTCATGTTTCTAAGTTGCTGTAGTATATGTAAATGGTGTTAGAGGAAGCATTTTACCTACAAGATATATCATTTTGAAAAATATCTAGATATTTGTTTTATTTTTTGGTCCCTGACTGCTAAAATTGTTTCTTTTTAGTCATTTGGGGATCAGAGTCACTAAATAATGACATACATTTGAATTTCAGACTTTATTTCCTTCAGAAAATTCTTGTTAACACAAATCCTTTTATGTAATTTACTTTTTTATTTATTTACGTATGTATTTTTATTTAAAATCTGTTCCTATTTTGGAACCTTTGTTCCCCCTTTATTTCAGACGTTATCCACATTTCCTGACCCAATTTCCTGAGCTAAAAGGTGGAGAGATGTGCAAACCTCTTATCTGCTGCCAGTGTTGCACTAATCTCACTGTCTGTCCCTCTGCCACACAGACAACCACCCCCACCACACCCTTCAGAAAATGCATGCTAATACAAGTGGTATTATTGCAGCCAGTTTGTTTTACTGTAGTAAACATAGTCATGTTATTATGTAGGAAGACTGAATAGGCTTTATAAAGTTATTCCTAACAATAACTTGAACTAAAGTGTATCTTTTTTTTTTTTTAGGGGGGGGTTCAACGATGTCTGAGATGTGCTTTTAAAGTAAGCTGCAGTTTCATACCTCTGTCTTGTTCCTCATAAAATCTGTATTTATTTATTTATTTATTTTACAATCAGTGAAAGTTACCATCTGCCCCTGTTTGCAAGGAACAATCTTTCTTTTGCCCCTCTTTGCAAGGAAAAATCTTTCTTTGGGCAGTTCTGTCCTGCGGGGTGTGTGTGTGTGTGGGGGGGGGGACTAAAAAAATGGCAATTGTCCTGAGATTTTAGGACAAAAAAATATTTAATAAGTTTTCTTCAATAATTGCATAAAACAGTTATTTTGTTTCTGAAACACCGAAATGCTATATGAAAAAGCATAAGCAGCTCAAATGTTACAGGAATAAGCTTTTATTTTGGCAAAAAAGTGAAAGTATGCCCTTTACACTGCCCCAGGGTTTATTTTGTCCTGCAAAATCTGACATTTTCACAAACAAATGAACCATTTGGGGTCATTTGAAAAGGTGGCAACCCTACAAATCAACTGAGGACTGGTCAGTAAACAATGCCATGCATTCGAATTTCAGACTTCATGGATATGGCAATGCAAAACCTGCTTTTCTGGCAGCTTTCTAAGTTTGTAAGGGCAATATTTAAAATGTGTCCTGGTTTTAGGCCTTCCTCCATTAGTGTTGGATTTATACAGATTTTTATTTATTTTTTTTGTTTTATTTACTGGTGGCTTTATACAGATTTTTGATGGAGGTTGAGGTATGAGCTTGTGCAGTATTTCTGGAGTCACATTACTGATCTCACAGTTTTATTTATTTTAGTTTTACATTTACCACTGTTTGTACTGTGTGTTCTACCTTAATTTTGTTTTCCTTTTCTTGCCGCACCTATCCCATAACATTTCATGGAGTTTTGTGAGCTTCTGACTCCCTTTACTTGTTACTCAGCACAGATATCCATTTCTTCTGTATGCTCTTTCTCTGACGCAATACTAAATCTGTATAATTGTTTAGCTTTACGGCAGTCTTTTTTTTTTAACAGGAGTACACTCCGGTTTTGAGTCTTTGCTCCCCCTTAATTTTAAATTTTACTCATTGAACTATTGTAAGAGAAGAGAGGTATGTAAACCTTTTGAGTGCTGCTGCTGCCAGTGTTGGATCGCACTCACTCTTCATACTCTCATTCACACACACACATAAACACACACACACAGAAACAGAAACATAGACACACACAATTTTTTTCTTTTATATTTATATTTTACACTCCTTAAACAAAAGTGATGCGTAGCTAGTGTAAAGTAATGGCTCCATTGTTCTTACATTCACTCACGTGCACACACACACTCAGACATAAACACAATCTCAGACATACACACACTGAGACCCTTTTAGAGTCCGGTATGCCGCGGAACTGATCTTCAGCTAAGGATCCTGCGGTTGTCTCACCTTTGGATGGGTCCAGAGCCGCTGAGCAGCCACCGGCTTCTGAGGAAGTACTTCGCACTACCGATACTCAACACAAACCAACAACTTCGTTCGCGTCTACCGTTCTTTCAAAAACTACCGAGTTTCTAAGGCCCAGGGTACGAACCACACCCAAGAAACCGACGACCCAATCTCAGGCACCTGCTTCCTTGCCTCAGTCTCAAATGCTTAAAATGGTGGAAGACCTTATCATACTGAAATCTCCTTGTTAATAAGGAGAAATTAATTGTAGGTACTAAACAACATATAATTGCAAAGTACCTTGCTAAGGCAAGGGAAAACAGCTCCTGTACTTTACAAAAAAAAGCACCAAACCAGGCATGTCCAAGGGTCAGCATCCGGTGATTTCTCCTGTCCACCTGATGAATCTGGGCATACTGGGGCAATGCAGCAATTGCCGCATGTACACAGACAACCCTATCCTCCTACCACCCAACACTGCAACCTGTGAGAGATGCACTTACATAGCCAATCTGGAAGCAAAGCTCTCTCCACCCAAGAGTGTGCTAGACAGCCAAGAGGAGAAGGTTAACATCCACACTACACATCAAGCAACAGATAGCCCTTCTAAACCCACACCACCAACACCTACACACAGCAACATTAAATCCACATATGCGGAGGCCCTGAACTGTAACCTGCCCAAGCAACAAGGATCTCCGAAGCTGAAATGCAAACAAACACCAATCACAACCGAAGTGTCACAGAGCTCACAACACCAGTGTGCCACCCAGCAACAGCCCCTAAGGCAAGACAACGTACCTAACACTTTAGTCATAGGTGAGTCTGTAGTCAGGCACACTGATGTCCCACTCACCAGGCTGAACAAGGAGAAAATTACAGTCAGCTGCCTGTCGGGTGCCAGGATCCGCCACATAACGCACTCAAGTCACTCCACAACAAGTACAAATATGACTCTGTCATTGTCCATATTGGAGTGAATGACTGGACTACATGAAAAGAGACATGGAAGAGCTCTTGGATCATGTAGCCCAGGCAGGTATGACCCTAGCCCTGAGTAGCATCCTGCCTTCGCCCAAAATGATACCACAATATAAGGACAAAATGATTGACTTCAACAATTGGCTAAGCTTCGGGTGTCATTCAAAGGGGATCCAGTATCTGTCTGCCTGGGACGACATGATCGAGAGACCACGATGCTTTGCCAAAGATGGTCTGCACCTGTCGCCCGTGGGATTCAGGTTAATGGCTGGCTCTTGCCACCCCTGTAGTGCCTTTTATAGACATAGTTCAAAGGACAAAACCTCCACCATAACAGGTATAAGCATGCAAATTCTGAAGGCAATGCTACTCAATGCTAGAAGTCTAAACCTCAAAATGCACTCTCTCGACGCACTCCTAAAAATGGAGAACATCAATATTTGTGCAGTAACTGAGACCTGGTTCAAGGCTCCAGAGAGCACCCCTGCAATACCAGGCTACAACTCTTACCACACTTTTCGGCCAGCAAACCAGGACCAAAACACTAAAGGTGGAGGAGTGTCCATATTCACCAAGGATATTCACACCACCAGGCTAGTTGCCCAGCACAATGCGTCTGAAATTCTCCAGGTGCAACTAACACTAGGTAAGACTGAAATCTAAATTTTAACTTGCTACTGATCCCCCACCATGCCCCAAGATTCTCACTACACCTTTCTAAACATACTGGAAAATATTAAGATACAACCAAACACCCTAATACTGGGTGATTTCAACTATCTTGCCATTAACTGAGAAAACTACTCCTGTACCAATACATTTGCCCAATGGTTTTTGGAATTCATAAATTCCAACGCCCTGGATCAACTAATCCGTAGTCCCACCAGGGGCTTCAATATCCTCGACCTGGTCATTAACCAACATGTTAAATCGATCCTCCACACCTATGGTCACCCCCTCTTTGGTCAGGTCTAACCATAAGCTAATCACTCTTAACATCCACATCCCACCCCCCAGTAAGGAAACCTCCATAAAAAACTTCTCCAAAGCCAACTTCATGGTACTCAAGTCAGAAGTGACAAATTTCATGACACACATGCAGACGGGAACTGAAAGTTCGACTGCTGAATCCTTCACTAAGGCACTGTACGAGCACTTCCACTCATGCATGAATCATGCCATCCCAAATAGAACCAAGATGCTCTCCTCCAAAAAAAGGAAGCCAATCTGGTGGTCCCTGCCATAAACAAACTTTACAACAAAAGGAAGAAACTGTTGCAGAAAAGAGTAAAATCCCAGGATGCAAAAAACTGCCTTACCAGCCTCAGTAAGAAGCTGAGATCCCTCATAAAATCCTCCAAAGCTATTTATGAAAATAAAAGTGCCAAAGATTACAAAGACATCCACAAGGCATTCTATAACTATGTCAAGAATCTAAATGGCAATGCTCAGATCTGCTCTGAGCTACAACAGAATGGCATTAAATATACTGATCCCAAGGATATTGCCAATATCCTGGCAGATCAATTCAGTGCCAACTTCACCCCCCTCTCACCCCCTAAATGGCCCATCTCAATACCCGAAGATTGCCAAATTCCAGTAATGGCCACACAGGTAAAAAAACGCACTCTCCAAAGCTAAGAATACAGCATCCATGGGACCAGATGACATCCTGAGCGGTATACTATATGAACTACAAAATGAACTGGCACCTCACCTAAGTGTCATGTTTAATCATAGCCTCACCTCCGGCTTCGTGCCCAATGAGTGGCGCACAGCTACAGTTATCCCACTCCACAAGGGGGGATCCACCTTGGATCCCATGAACTACTGCCCCATCAGTCTGACGAGCCTGATCTGCAAGTGCATGGAACGTGTTATCATGGAACTTGTAAACAAAGACATTGGCAACTTTCAAACACTGGACCCCACCCAGTTTGGGTTCGTGAAGGGCCAGTCTTGTCTCCTGAACCTGATTGACTTCTTCAGATCAGTCTCCAGAGCTGTGGACGAGGGTAAGATAGTCCACACAGCCTATCTGGACCTTGCCAAGGCCTTTGACACCATCCCGTACTCTGGAATCATAGATAGACTTACTAAGATGGGCATTAATCCCTACATCACTCGATGGGTTGCCAACTGCCTTACTGACAGAACCCACACTGTAAAAGTTGCCGACTCCAAATCCTGCTCCAGACATGTGGCAAGTGGAGTACCTCAGGGTTCAGTCCTGGGGCCGCTCTTGTTTGGCATCTACTTCTCTGAAATACAGACCAACACTAAGGGACTCTGGCTAACAAAGTTCGCAGATGACTGCAAACTGGGAGCCATTATTGAATCCCCAAATGATGTAGATACTCTACAAAAGGGTCTTACAGAAACAGATGCTTGGTGCCAGAGCCATGGGCTCAAGCTCAATGCCAAGAAATGTATAGTTATCCCCTTTGGGAAAAAACATGAACCCATGAATTACCACATAGGTGGCAGTACACTAAACACCGAAAGTGTGATAAGAGACTTAGGGACACAGGTGGACAGTGGTCTCACCTTCGATAACCACATCGCCACAACAGTCAGGAAATCCTTCTATGTGGCACACCTCATCACTAAGGGCTTTTCATCCAGAATAAATGAGGTCATCCTCCCACTGTACTCATCCCTCATTAGACCCATTATAGAATACAACACCCTATTTGGTATGTACCTCTCAAGACATCTGCAACAACTGGAAAGGCTGCAGAAATACCTCACTAAACGAATCACAGGCCTAAAGCAGATGCCCTATGCTGACCATCTAAAAAATACTCCACCTATACTCTGTCGCATATCGTCTACTCAGAGGCGATCTCTGCTTAACATACAAGGTCATGTCAAACCCAGAGCTGTTGGTCTTGCTACACTTAAAGAAATCCCAATCCCTCAGAGCCACACACTCCAGGGATCTAAACCTTGTCATCACAATAAACAAAACATGCTGGTGGGATAGGCTGCTGACCCAGAGACTCCCCAGACTCTGAAATAGACTGCCCATACATGTCAAGCAGAGCGCCTCATTGGCCGTCTTCAAAAGGAACCTTGACAGTTGGATGGGAGAAAGGAAATTCATCTCGGGGATCATGTCAGTCACCTTGCTAGACAGGGGTCCAAGGAAGTAATAGTGTGGGAAGAAATAGCCAGGGAATCGTTATGGCTAAGCTTGTATAGGCCCTAGGGCCAGTAGCCTAGTACCAACCCATGAACCTATGATCAGGGGAAGCCAAGCTACCCCTTCCTAAAGGAAAAGAGATCTGTCCCCAGTAGTTTTGTCTGAACAGGAGTCTGATGACTCTGATGCATCTGAATATGAAGACATGCAACCCTTCTCTGCTTATGAGGATTCTGATGCAGAGGATTCCATTCCTTCAGCCTCTCCATCCGAGGACTTTTCCTTTGGGGAAACCCTTCATACCTTAAGGGAGCATTTTCAGTGGGAATGTCAGGACTTCCCTCAGTTTAAAAAGAGACTCAGAGAGTTCTTGGATCTTCCGCAGAACAGACCCCTGGTCATTTCCCCAGTCCTGGATGTTGTGGATGATGTTTTCCTGGAGTCCAGTTTGAATCCTGACACCCATCCTCTTGCACCCAGAACACCTGACAGGTATTACAGAGTCCCTGACTCATACAGATTTCTTTTCAAAAACCCTACTGCTGACCCTGAGGTCATTTCCCAAGGGCATAAAGGAATTAAAGCAGCCTCTTCTAAGAATCCCACCCCCTCAGGGATTCCCAAGCACTAGCAGATGGGGTAAAAAAGTATACACCTCTGCTACTCTTGGTATCAGAGCACTAAATTGCCAGTTTCATATGCTAAAATTTCAGCAACATACCATGAAACCCCTCAAACAAAAAGTGTCTTCCTTTCTTGCTTGTGCAGAAAATAGAGTTCCAAGAGTTAATGCATTCTGCAAGTCAAGTGACTAAGCACACCTTATACTGTGGTTTTGATGTCCTAGAAGCTTCTTGCAGGGCAGCAGTCACCGGTTCTGTCTTTAGAAGACATGCATTGCTTACTGAACAACCCTTGCCAGACCATGTTAAATCAAAATTATTGGATGCACACTTGCACAAAGGCAAGTTATTTGGCACTAAGGCAGAGGAGGTCTTAAAAAAAGATGGAAGAAAAAGCTAAATCTATGCAAACAGTTAAGGATTTCCTACAAGTCCAGCCACCAAGGTTCAGCAGGCATTGCCCCTTCAAGCACTGGTCCTTTCCTGCTCCCACCAGGTCATTTCAGCCCAGACCCTGGGGAAGCAAACCCCCCAGGCAGCAGCCACAGGAAATGCTGAGTTACAAACAGTGGAATTTATCCACTTCAAAATCAGGGAGTTCTAAGCCACCCCCTCGCAGAAAGAACTCACAATGACTCTCCTCCCCCACCCCCTCCCTCTGCCCACTTGCACTTAACCCTAGGGGAAAACTCTCCTTTCACGCAAGCATCTGGGCCACAATTACCAACGACCGCTGGGTCCTCAACTTAGCTTCCCAGGGATACAGATTTTCTTTTCACACTCTTTCAACCCCAAAAGGGTTCCCAGATGTACCTCCAAACCAGTGGGCAGAGGCGAAAAAGCAAGTCCCCTGCTCGCTATGAGGGCAATAGAGCACATTCCTGCAAAACAAATAGGCCAAGGTTTCTACTCCAGACTATTTCTGTTACCCAGAAAAGAGGGCACCTGGCGTCCCATCCTCGATCTATCCATTCTAAACAGCTTCCTGGTGATAGAAAAATTCAAAATGCACACCCTTCTGCAACTGCTACCCATGCTCTCCAAGGATGCGTGGCTAGCCACCGTAGACCTAAAAGAGGCCTACCTCCACATCCCTATCAGGGAATCATGCAGGAAATATCTATGTTTCAGGGCAGGATCCCTGCACTTTCAGTTCTCTGCACTTCCTTTTGATTTATCTACTGCTCCGAGAGTTTTCACAAAATATCTGGCTCCCGTCATTGCCTTTTGCAGACAAAGGAATATCCAAATTTACCCATACTTAGACGACTGCCTAATTCAGGCAGACAGTCAGGAAAATCTGCTCAAGCACCTGACCTTTATAAAGTTCCTACTGACTTCCCTAGGGCACACTATCAACGAAAAGAAATCCAAACTAGTACCTACCCAAAGAATTATATTCCTGGGAGCAAGCCTAGGCACAGCATCCCAGATGGCATTTTGTACACCAGAAATGCAAACTTATCTGACAGCCTACTTCTCTCAACTAGCCACCAGACCCTAGTTATCTGTAAGGAAAATCCTGCAAGCTCTGGGGTTCATGGCATCTTGCATTCTACTCATTCCATATGCCAGACTGCATATGAGGAAACTTCAGTGGTACCTAAAAAGCCTTTGGTGTCAACACTTTCAAGACCTAGAAACTCTTATACCAGTGATACCTTGCCTAAGGAAATATTTTCTTTGGTGGGCAGCAGCATGCTCCCACAACAAGGGACTACCCTTCTCACCACCCCCTGCCACCCAGACCCTCACCACAGATACATCAGACTATGCCTTGGGTGCACACCTGGACAGCAGGTGCATACAGGGCCAATGGAGCCCACATCAAACAGAAAGAGATATTAGCTGTCCAGCATGCATTAGCAACTTTCAGGCCCCTTCTCTCTCCAAGGCCTCTCCTCATCAAAACAGACAACACCACTGTGTTGTGGTATATCAACAAGCATGGATGGACTCACTCCTACCATCTATGAAGGCTGGCCATGACCCTTTGGCATACAGCCTCTGCCATGCAACTCCACCTGTTAGCACAATTCCTGCCAGGTTCTCTATATTTTCTGGCAGACCACTTAAGCAGAAATCTTCTGTACCCACATGAGTGGCAGCTAGACAAAGAACCTTCACCCTAATAACTCAGAAATGGGGCACCCCGAAGGTTGACCTCTTTGCCTCCCACACCAACCATCAACTCAGCAAGTTCTGCACCAGGGAATATCACTGCATGGCTTGGAAAGTGGATGCCCTGTCCTTCCCCTGGGTCAATCTATCAGTCTATGCATTTCCTCCACTAACTCTCATCACCAGGGTACTGCTCAAAATAAGGGAGGAAAAACCAAGGACAATTATAATTGCTCCAGACTGGCCTCATCAGCACTGGTACCCACTGCTGCGCAGTCTATCCCCACTGCCACCATGGCATCTCAATCAGACCCCAACCCTCCTGACCCAGAGGGAAGGAGAATTCATGCATCCCCAATTGCAGACCCTCAGTTTGGCAGCCTGGCTTATTCCTTGACCACTGATCAATCTGCCAACCTCAGTAAACAGGTTCTAGATGTTATACATGAGGCCAGATGCACTAGCACTAGAAAGTCTTATGCTGACAAATGGAAAAGGTTCTGCACCTGGATTCAGGCTAAGGGAGCTGATATGGCACAGCCCTCCGTACCCCTCATCCTGGATATCCTAGCTGACCTGCTACACAGTGGTGTGTCTTTTTCCTCTATTAAAATTCATGCCTCTGCTGTCTCTGCTCATTTCTACACTGAGCAGCCCCTTTTCTCACACCCTCTGATCAAAAACTTCCTAAGAGGGGCTAGCAACTTGAGGCCACCCAGAAGAGCACCCACCCCAGCTTGGGACCTTAACTTTGTGTTGAAAAAGCTCACTCTGCCACCCTTCGAACCAGCATCTTCAGCAGAGTTAAAATTTATCTCCTGGAAGACAGCTTTTCTTCTGGCCATCACTTCATCCAGAAGAGTCTCCAAGCTACAACCACTCATAGCTGTGGAGCTCTTCATTTTCTTCCATGCTGACAAGGTTTCCCTCAGGACTAACCCATCCTTCATGCCCAAAGTGGTATCCAGTGTGGCTCTCAACCAATCCTTTCATTTGCCCACCTTTTTCCCTAACTCACAAAACAAGGGGGAAAGGATCCTGCACATTCTAGATGTGCACAGACAGCTCAGATTCTATCTAGACAGGACTGTATCATTCAGAAAGTCTGATCAATTACTGGTTAGGTTTGCTTCAGGAGCACAGGGCAAAGCCATCTCCAAACAAACAGTTTCCAAATGGATAGCACATTACATCCATTTTTGTTACAAGCAACACAGAAAACCTCCTCCTAAGGGGGCCAGGACTCACTCCATCAGAGCAGCCTCCACCTCTGCAGCTCTCCTCAGAGGAGTCCCCACCAAAGTCATCCTGGAGGCTGCCACCTGGACATCTGTTCACACTTTCACCAAACATTACCACCTGCTTATCTTCTCCAAATCCAGGGCAGGCTTTGCCACTGCAGTCTTGCAGGGCATCCTAGCCAGCCCCTAGTCTCATTGACTGCCTGCACCCTTTTCCTCATCTTTGGATATCAACCCAAATGTGATGACTGCAACAGTGAAACACGAAGAACATAGTACAGTTGTGTACACTTACCATAAATGTAGATGTTCGAGTGCATTCACTGTTGCAGTCCTGGTTTCCCTCCCACCATCTCCCTCTTCTTTCTCTCTCTCTCTCCTTACAAGGAACATTTTGGTATTTACTTTCTGCTGGTGGGGTTCTTCCACCATAACCTGGCTCCCACTTGGGGGCTTCTGACAGGCAAGAAAAACTGATGTAATGGTGTTGGCTGCCTTACTTTATACGACTGACAACCTGACGTCAGTCCTCAAGTGACAGCAACTGACGCAGAAATACTAAGCCTCTGGTATTCGGGCCGGCCGAGGGCTACCCTGACAGGGGTAATACAAATGTGATGACTGCAACAGAGAATACAGTCGAACATCTACATTTATGGTAAGTGTACACAACTGTACTTTCTTCAGTCAAGGGTGCTGATGTACAGTAAGCCCATTTTCTAACAGTTAAGTTAGCTGCACAGTCATATATCCTGTTTACTTCTGTTGTATCACATGGCTCTCTGTGGACAGTCCTAATTACTGTGTTCATTTCTTTTATCAAACTTCTGACTTTTTGGATTTTATATGTCTATCTATGTCTATTAAAAAAAGCAACTCTTCTCTTAGCTCATTTACTTCTAAACTGAGGGCATATTTTTGTTTTCCATTTTCAGTGGGCATTCTGTAGAAAGTTCTATAGCATCTTCCTGTGGCACATTTTCTTCAATTTCATCCTCTGCCATCCATTGCTCTGTCGTATTGGAACTCACTGGCCTATCGCTCCTCAACATTGACTGCATTAGAGTTTCCACAGTTTCCTGTTCCTTCCCTTTTGTCTAGCTTCAAGTTAACGTTTATACTGCTTTCCTTTGGAAGGCAGCAAACTGTCTTCATGTGGCACCTGACCAGTTGCTTCCTGTTCAACTGGTTTCCCCTCAGTTTGGATATCCATTGCTCTATCCTGTTGTGGTGCTTTCTGAATTAGATTTTCTACACTGAATCCTTCACTTTGCAGGTACTCCATAACCTCAGTTTCTTTAGCTTGTCTATATTAATCTCCTTTTCTATTTTTTCTCTGTCTTCTTATTTTTTGTTTTGTAAAGTTTTCCATGTCCTGATTCCTTTGCCTGTATTTCTCTTCACTTATCTTTGGTGCTGCTATTTTTGTATTGGTTAGTTTTGCTTTCTCCTTTGCATAAATATTACACCATATTAAATCTCTTTTTCTTTCCAATGTCAATATTTCTTCCTCATATGTCTCCTGATTCTACTTGGTTTGGGGACTCACTCCGTCATGCTGTGATGTAACATGTGTTATACCTTTTACACCAAATCCTTCACTTCGAAGGCACTCCATAACATCAATTTCTAATTTTTTTAACTTCTGCTTTACTAATCTTCTTTTCTACATTCCCTCTTTGTGATATTTTTTTATTGTGAAATTTTCCATATCCGGATGCCTTTGCCTATATTTCTCTTTGAATATCTTTGGGGCTGCCTTCTTTATATTGATTAATTTGGCTTACTCATTTGCATAAATATTGCACCATATCAGATCACTTTTTTTTCTTTCCCACGTCCAAATCTCTTTTTTTATACTTTTCAAAAATCTCTAGGTTTTGTTTATATTTTTGCACTTCCTCAGATGCTTCTTTTTCGAAACAGATCAAAGTTTCTTGATCTGTATACTGTTTTTCACAAATCTGTTGTATTAATGAATTGTTCATTCTTCTTTCAGCTTTTCTCGGTTAGGGGTCACCACAGCGGAACTCTGGTCCGCTTAATGATTGGCAGTAGATTTTTTCACGGTACCGTGGTGCCAGCCCGACACCCAACCTTCAATAAAGTCACGCCCATTCACGCATGTCTTTCGAATGCCATTCGACTGCTGGGAGGACATGCAGACTTCACAGAGAAGGTGCTCCAGCCGAGAATCGAACGGTAGAACCTCTTGCTGTGAGGCAACAATGCTACCGCTGCACCAAATGAATACAAATTTTAATTTAAAGCTTCTAACAGTTTTTCGTGTGGAAGTATTTTTCTTTCCTCTAATTTCTCTCTTAATCATTTTGTATGTCTTATGTGTGAAAATTCTGGGCTTTTTGCATAATAGTAACAATACATAATGTCTTTCTTGTCCTCAGAAGTCCACTTTATCATCTTTATGGCTCTTTTTTGGCATGTCAGTTTTTGTGAACTACTACTTCCTTCTACAACAGGGGGGCCACCCTCCCTTGGGTCTGGCCTGGCCCCATTGTAGGAATGTTTCCATATTTTGAGGATTCTACACTGTCATCTTTTCCAGTCCTGGCACCAGTGTGCCTACCAGGATTGGGCACTTTTTATCTTGGGTCTTGTGCAGCCAGCTCTCTTTTTTAAATTTTAACCTACTTCTGTTCATGATATATGCTATATAAAAAAGTCTATATATCAGTGTCGTCTTGGTGCAATATTGTGAAAAAGAGGGTCCACCCTGCGAAGGTACTCATCAAGACTTGATCAATTCAATTTTCTGTAATAATAATGTATTACCCTGCTATGCAAGCATCTCGATGTTATCTTAGACCATCTTATTGTTTTCCACAACCATGTCACCAGTGCTGCTGCTGAAGTACTAGGTCAGCTTAAGCAAGCTTACAGGGTAACATGCCTACTTATCTAGATGCCAGAATATCAGTTGCTAAGAATATTTTAATTTCCATACTTGAAAATGCCCTCCTATCAGCCTCATAGGGAAAGCCTACAAACACGAATGTTTTACAAAAAATCTTATTGTCTCTGCATTTGTCTCTTTTTTTTTTTAATCTACTTGTTTGTCACTGCACTCTTCTTAGTATTACAGAACACACCACCAGCTACAGAAAAAACTTTCTTTCTTTCTTTCATATACTTGTAATATTAACTTTATGCCCATTCTTAACTCATAAACTATGTGTATTCATTTCTTGCCCCCTTTGCTCCCAATCCGTCTAATAAGGTGGCCATTCACAGTAACAGTAACCCAGCATGCCTTCTGTAAAATTGCTTCTGTCACCTAGAATAGTGTACTTATAAAATTTAGATTCTTACCTACCTACACATCATTTACAGTTACGTTTTACTCCTGCATATTGTAACCCTTTGGCCAGTATTAGAGCTAAGTCCTGTACTCCAGCCACTACTGTGTGATGTTCATCATAGTGTCTTCCAATGTTAAATTCCTGTACAACTGATCTTATCTTATATGTACTTACTGCATATAAATATCATTACATTTTTGTATACCTTGTGCAAAACTAATGCAACAGTGTTTCTGCCAGTTGTGAACCTTGTATCAGCTTTATATACTAATTTATACGTGTTTTAGTCAGCTTGTTGTGACAGATATTAATTTTATCTGTTGATGTACATATCCTCATTTGGGCTGTGCTAACATTTAATGTAATTATAATGTATTCTACTTATGTTATAACCTGCCATTAGCCAGGATATTTTTATTTATTTATTTATTTATTTAACATTTGTTGACTGGGAAAGTCCGACTAGGTTCCACAGATCCTGTTTTCAGCGGAGGCCCGGGGAGAAATGCTCCAGAAGCATGTCTTTAGAATGTGGGAGGAAACCGGAGTACCCGGAGGAAACCCACGCGAATGCAGGGAGAACATGCAAACTCCGCACAGAAGGCACCCCAGTTGAGAATCGAACCAGAGAACCTCTTGCTGTGAGGCAACACCGTTAACCACTGCACCACTGCGCCGCCCATATCTTTCCATATCACTGTTGCAGTTTTGATTACACATAGGATCTCCTGATAAAGATAGCCCTACGTCCAGACAGTTTACCAAAGCCTTTAATTCTTACTGTATATCAGATGTATGCTTCCTGTGTCAGTGTAAGGCATAAAGGTGACATACGGATGCTCCATACTCAGAACTTCTTTGCCTCCAGTCCGAATACCATAGTTGTACTTTGGTCTAAACACCCTTCACTGAGCTGGTTATATCAAGCCTTTTGCAGATAAATACCACATCAGGGTTCTTTTCTTTTATAGTGCATTTTGAGAGTTCATGTCATCCAAAAAAGGGAAATGTTAAGTGTGGGAGGCAGATTCCCCATAAAGATCATCATGACAAGTGGTTGTTTTGTCTAGGCTCTTCTCATGACCATACTCAGTGCTGTATTTGTCAGGTGTTTGTGCCAAAGACTCTGCAGCTATCTGTCTTCTCTCCCCATTTATCTTGAGAACTAATGTCTCAAGTTATTGGTGCAAGGTACCATGGCCAAATCCTCCCACCCCAAGGTACAACCATCTCTTAAGAAAAAGTCTAAAAAGTTGAAGTCCGATACTGCAACTGTCCAACCTCTACTGAATGTCTTGCTTGAGGTGGATGATACCCCTCAGGGCAGCCCGGTGCTGATGTCAGATGCTCTTTGTGTTTCACTGTTGCAGTCATTACATTTGGGTAATCTGCTGGCAGGTTGCCCTCAGTCAGCCTGATTAACAAAGTCTTGGGTCCTGCGTCAGTTGCTGTCCCTTCTTCCATGACGTCAGGGGTATAAAACATGCAGCCGATGCCATTACATCAGTCTTTTTTGCAGCACGTTGCCCGAAGCAGAAGCAGTTCGCAAGTGCCAGTCGGCCGACCCCTGAAATTTTAGTTTTCGAGTTTCAGAACCAAAGTCTTCAACTAAAAGCTAAGTACCCCATTGGGGAAACTTTTCTTGCTCCTTACCGATGTCAGTAAAAGTTAATAATTGCATTACTTGTGGGAAGCAAATACCTCATAAGGATTTTCATTTGTACTGTATTCTTTGCCTAGGCCCTGATCATAACGTACCTTGTCGGTTTTGTGCTAGATTTAATCAACGCACTATTAAACGTCGGTACATTTTTGCTTCTAAATATTTTGGCTCACAATTTAACTATCCAGAAATGACGTCTGTTAGCAATCCGACTACCGGAGTACCTAAAAAAACGCAAAGAAAAAGACAAAAAACAAGCTCTCGAGGTCCAAAACTGACGATGACGCTTCTCCTAAGCCAGTCGCTAGTTCGCCGGTACTCCGTGAGGTGCTTTTGCAGCCCCTGATGCCCGCTACTTTTGATTCGCAGGCCTCTACTGAGACCCATTCAGAGTCTGGTATGCTGCGAGATGCTTTAAGTATTGAACCCGCGGATGTCTCTACCTAAGATGGGTCCAGAGCCACTGGCTTCTGAGGGTGTTTTCAGGCCTAAAGATTTGTATATTAAACCGACGTCATCTTCAAAACTAAGGCCAAAATCTAAATCTATGTCTAAAAAACCGATGCTTGGGCCACGTGTGCAGGCCCCTAGGCCTAAAAAAATAAATGATCAAAATGGCTGACAGTTTAATTACTCTGATCAGGGGTAGCCAACCCCCTCCTTCTAAGAGGCCTAGGTAAGACATTGATTATGAATCTTCTGAACAGGATTCTATTTCTTCTGACTCTTCTAATGAACAGGATTTGTCTATCCCTACTTATGAGGACTCTAATGCAGAAGATTCCTTTCCTTCTGCTTTTCCCCGTGAGGATTTTTCTTTTGGGGAAACTTTACATACCTTAAGGGAACATTTCCACTGGGAAAGTCAGGATTTCTCTGAATCTAAAAAGAGACTTAGGGATTTTCTTCTTCTTCCTCAGCATAGGCCTTTGGCTGTACCGCCTGTTCTAGACATTGTTGATGATGTTTTTTCAGAAACTAGTATGACTCCTGAATCTCTGCCTCCAGCTCCTTGTAAGCCAGACAGATACTACAAGGTTCCTGACTCTCACAAATTCCTTTTCAAAAACCATATTGCTGATCCTGAAACCATTTCTCAGGGCCCCAAGGGCATTAAGGCCTCTACTGCTAAAAATTCTACCCCTTCTAATAGAGATTCCAGGGCGCTGGATAGATGGGGTAAGAAGGTTTACACGTCTGCAACCTTGGCAATCAGGACTTTAAACTGTCAATTCCATATGCTTAAATATCAACAGCATATCATGGGACTGCTTAAACAGAAAATTATGTTAATCTCTGACTGTGTGGAAAATAAAGATTTGCAGGATTTATTACATTCACTTGAACAAGTTGGAAAACATACTTTGCAGTGTGGTTTTGTTTCCTTGGAGGCCTCTTGCAGAGCTGCTGTAACTGGATCTGTACTAAGAAGGCATGCTTGGCTCAAGGAGCAAACTCTGCCTGACCATGTTAAAGCAAAATTGTTGGATGCTCCTTTACAACAGGACCGTCTCTTTGGTAATAAGACTGAAGAAGTGTTAAAAAAGATGGAAGATAAAGCTAAATCTATGCAAACTGTGAAATATTTCTTACAAGTGCAACCTCCAAGATTTAGTAGGCACTGGCCTACTAAGAACTGGTCCTTTCCAGTCCCCTCGAGAGCCACTCAAGTCAAATCCAGACATTCCAAAGGCTCCAGGTTTCAGTCACAAGGAACTTTTAGAACAATGTAATGGGATGCCTCCACCTCCAAATCTGGAAACAACAAGGCACCTCCCTATGGTAAACAGTCTCAATGGCTTCCCTCTACAATCACCAAGCACTTACCTTTTAGCTGCCCCTTTGGGGGGAAAACTGGCACTTCATTCACGAAACTGGCAACTTATTACCCAGGACAAATGAGTTTTAAATGTAGTATCCCAGGGATACAGATTTCATTTCCACACATTGCCAATCCCAAACGGATGGCCAGATCTGCCCCCAAATCAGTGGGCAGAGGCCCAGAAACAAGTTCTGTCCCTCATGAACATGGGAACTATTCAGCCAGTACCAGAAGAGGAAAAGGGACAAGGTTTCTATTCAAGACTTTTCCTGGTATCCAGAAAAGACAAATCATGGCATTCAGTTCTGGACTTGACCACTCTAAACACATTTCTGGACATTCCAAAATTCAAGATGCTGACTCTTCAACAATTACTACCTATGCTAAGCAAAGATGCCTGGTTGTTAACTCTAGACTTAAGAGGCTTACTTGCATATCCCAATCAGGGAATCTTGCAGAAGATACCTCCGTTTCAAAGCAGGCTACTTGCATTACCAGTTTTCTGCACTGCCCTTTGGCTTATCTACTGCGCCCAGGGTCTTCACAAAGTGCCTGGCTCCAGTAATTGCATTTTGCAGGCAAAGAAATATTCAAATATATCCATACCTGGACAATTGTCTAATTCAGGCAGAAAACAAGGACATTTTTCTAAAGCGCCTGGTGTTTGTAAAAAGGGTTCTAACTTGTCTAGGGTACACCATAAACGAAAAGAAATCACAACTGATACCCTCTCAAAAAATTACATTCCTGGGTGCAAGCTTGAATACAGCTGCCCAGATGACTTACCTTATGCCAGAAAAACAAATTCAGTTGGTGACTTACTTCAGACAGGTGGCCACAAAATCCCTGCTATCTGCAAGCCTTGGGGTTCATGACCTCCTGCATTCTTCTAATTCCATATGTAAGACTGCATATGAGGAAACTTCAGTGGTACTTAAAAAGTTTATGGAATCAACATTGTCACAGCCTGGAAACAATGATTCCTATTATACCTTGCCTGCAACTAGAGTTCCTGTGGTGGGCAGAGGCCTGCCCCCAATTCAAGGGACTGCCATTCACTCCATCCCCTGCCACCCAAACCCTAACTACAGATGCATCAGACTATGCTTGGGGGGCTCATCTGGCAGGAGAGTGCATTCAGGGCAAATGGAGCCCAAATCAAATGCACCTACATATCAATCAGAAAGAGATTATAGCTGTACAGAATACACTGACAGCCTTCAAGGACTACCTTCATCCAGGACAACTAATGATAAAGACAGACAACACCACAGTTATGTGGTACATAAACAAGCAGGGGGGTTACACATTCCTACCCCCTTTTCAGACTAGCCATGGCATTGTGGAACATGGCCTTGACCTATCAAATACAACTACAAGCTCAGTTCCTGCCAGGAAAGCTAAATACTCTGGCAGACGAACTAAGCAGAAATCTTATGGACCCACATGAATGGAAACTGGAACCACAAGTTTTCAACATGTTGACACGCAAATGGGGGAGCTCAGATATAGATCTATTTGCCTCACCCCAGAACTATCAGTTGGACAAATTCTGCACAAGAATTCATCACAAAAAAGCTTGGAAAGTGGATGCTCTGTCATTCAGCTGGAAAAACCTATCAGTCTATGCTTTTCTCCCTCTGCCTCTGCTCTCCAAAGTTCTACTAAAAGTCAGACAGGACAAACCAAAAATGATTCTGATTGCTCCAGACTGGCCTCACCAACATGGGTACCCACTCCTGCGCAATGTGTCACACCTTCCTCCGTGGCACCTGCCTCAGACACCTTACATACTGTCTCAGCAGAACTACCAATTATGCACACTCCGCTCCAAACTTTGAATATTGCAGCATGGCTAATCAACTAATTTCACCTTTGGCATCCCTCAGCAAACCTGTGATGGATGTCATTTTGGAGGCTAGAAGGCCTAGTACTAGAAAATCGTATGCTGACAAATGGAAAAGATTCTGTGCCTGGAACCAATCACAAGACATAAGCACAGCATTGCCCGATATTCCTCAGATTCTGCAATACTTGACTGAGATGCTTCACAAGGGCCTATCATTTTCTTCCATAAAAATCTATGCCTCTGCCATTTCAGCTCATTACAGCACAGAACCTCCCCTCTTCTCTCATCCTCTGCTAAAGCAGTATCTCAGTGGGGCCAAAAATGTAAGACCTCCCAGATCATCACCAACTCCTGCATGGGTCCTCAATTTTATTTTGGAAAAACTCACTCTCCCTCCTTTTGAGCCAGCTGCTACTGCAGACCTAAAATTTCTCTCCTGGAAAACAGCTTTCCTTTTAGCAGTCACTTCAGGTAGAAGGATTTCAGAATTACAGGCTCTTATGGCAGTGGAGCCTTTCATTATTTTTCATCCGGACAGGGTGGCTCTCAGGACCAATCCATCTTTCATGCCTAAGGTGGTATCCAGTGTGGCTCTTAATCAGACCATTCATCTGCCAACTTTCTTTCCCAATCCACAAAACAAGGGTGAGCAGATTCTGCATTCATTGGATGTACACAGACAACTTTGATTCTAGTTAAACAGGAAAATCTCTAAGAAAATCTGAACTACTATTGGTGGCATTTGCTGCAGGGGCAGAGGTAAAGGCTATTTCAAAGCAGACTATTTCCAAATGGATAAGCCATTGTATTCGTTTCTGCTATATGCACCATGGTAAACCTGTCCCAAAGGGGATCAGATCTCATTCCATCACGGCTGCATCTACTTCCGCAGCCTTTCTCAGAGGGGTTCCTACCAGAGACATTCTTGAAGCTGCTACCTGGAGCTCAGTTCATACATTCACCAAACATTACCATTTACCTCTCTTCTCTAAATTCAGAGCTGGCTTTGCCACTGCTGTCCTGCAGGGCCTTATAGCTGCTCCTAATGCTGTATAAATCCATCCTCCCTTTAGGATTCTACCCAAATGTAATGACTGTAACAGTGAAACACGAAGAACATAGTACAGTTGTGTACACTTACCATAAATGTAGATGTTTGAGTGTATTCACTGTTGCAGTCCTGGTTACCTACCCTCCAGCCCCCTGTGTTTTTCTTACTATACCTCTCCTTTCTTTTACTATGCTTAAAGGCCTTTTTGGTGCATTTGCTTTAGTTTGGAGGTATATTTTTTGTGTTTTAAATTATATACATATATATATATATATATATATATATATATATATGTTGTGTTGTGTCTTTCGGCTTTTCCCAGTTAGGGGTCGCCACAGTGGAACTGCGGTCCGTTAATGATTGGTAGTTGATTTTTGCGTGCCGAGTTACCAGCCCTAACGCACAACCTTCAACGAAGGTACGCCCATTCACGCATGTCTCCACGCAGAAGATGCTCTAATTGAGAATTGAACCGGACAGCATCTATATATATATATATATATATATATATATATATATATATATATATATATATATTGCTCCCCTTTTGGGGGGGGGGGCACCTGACATCTGGGGCAAGAAAAACTGATGTAATGGCGTCGGCTGCATGTTTTATACCCCTGATGACCTGACGTCATGGAAGAAGGGACAGCAACTGACGCAGGACCCAAGACTTCGTTAATCAGGCCGACTGAGGGCAACCTGCCAGCAGATTACCCAAATTTAATGACTGCAACAGTGAATACACTCCGTTTCCGTTGTCTCTCAGATTGTCTCTGTCTCTCCCTATTTGGCAACAGATTACTTCAGACTTTTGGGTCCTTTTAATTGTTCATCAAGGCTGCTTAATGGTCTGGAAGTCTCTACCCCCTTTTTGGGCATTCCTCGACCCACTTTGGATCAAATTCACAATTTTTCAGGGATGTTGCAGGGTTTACTAGATCAGGGCATGATTTAACCCATCCCAGAGTCCCTAAGGAGGTTTCTGGTTCCCAGAAAGTAGGGGTCCTGGAGGCCTATGCTAGGCCTTTTCTTTTTGAATATTTCCCTCAAGGTACCCACCATCAGGATGCTTTCTCTACAGACCTTGTTACCCCTATGGCTTCTTCAAGCCTTATCTTTCTTGGATTTGAAGGATACTTATCTTCATTTTCCAGTTCACCATCTGTTCAAGAAGTATTTAAGTTTCTCTTTTTTGTCCCACTCATTTTCAGTTCTCTGCTTTGCCCTTTGGTCTTTTCACAGCCCAGGGATGTTTACCACCTGCCTGGCTCCAGTCATAGCTTTCTGTAGGCTTCAAGCAGTACGTATATTTCCTTATCTGGACAGTCTGCTCCTTCAGCTCCTTCTCTTTTTAGACACTGTACCAGCTTTCTGTTGGACAGTCTGGGTTTCACCATCAATCTCCAGAAGTCTGTCCTATCCCACTCTCAAGATCACATTTTCCTGGGATGCAGGATTCAAACTGTTCCAGTGCTGGCATCTTTGTATGTTCCCAAGCTACTGTCTTTAACAACTTACTTCCAGTCTTTGCTGCCTCTATTTCTCATGTCTGCCTGTGAATTTCTGAGGGTTCTTGGTTTCATAGCCTTGACCATCCCCATGCTTCCTTTTGCCAATGTTCACATGAGAAAGTTTCAGCAGTACCTGCTGTTGGTGTGACTTCAGCATTGCCACCCACTAGAGTTTCCACTTCTCTTACTTCCTTATCTCAAGCTAGAGCTTTAGTTGTGGATTTAACACACATCTCTCTGTCCTGGCATCCCTTTCCAACCTCCTGCTCCATCTCAGGAGCTCTTTATGGACACTTTAAATCAGGAGTGGGGGGCTGCTTCAGGCAGTATGAAGGTTCAGGGTCTCTGGCCCCCTCATCAGTGACCCACTCACATCAACATCAGAGAAATACAAGCACTTATCCTTGTTCTCCAGGCCTTCCATTCCATTCCCCTTGATCCCCAGGCCTTTTAAAGGTCTACACAGGCAACACCACAGTCAAGTGGTACATCAACAAGTAGAGGGGCACAAGGCCCTGTCTTCTTTGCAGACTAACCTTTCAGGCTTGGGATCGGATCTAGTTATTCAGTTGTGGATTCTCTACAGGCAGTTTATATTCCTTCAGGACATAACTTGGTGGTGGACTCCCTGAGCAGGTCCAGGTCACACCCTCCTGAATGAATCCTTCACAGAGAGGTGATTATGGACATAGTTCACTGGTGGAGTATCCCTCAAGTGGATCTCTTTGCCCCCCGTCTGAACAGACAGCTACCTCACTTCTGTTCCAGAACCCCAAGTCCTGTGGCTTGGACGGTGAATGCCTTGTATTTTTTATGTAAGGCGGTGTTCCTTTATGCTTCCCCGTCTTCCTCTTCTTCCCAGAGTCCTGCACCAGATCAAATAAGACTCCCATACATCTTGTTGCTGACTCCGTTTTGCCACAGATAGTACTGGTTCCTCCTCCTTTTTCATTTGGCCAGGGGCAATCATCACAAATTACCTCCCTGGATCGATCGTATCACACTAAAGAAGGGGTTTCTCCTTCACCCTCATCTGTCCATTTTTCAGTTGACAGTTTAGGTGATAGGGTTTTAATCCCCTTAAAACACCATTTCTTTGTGGATGTGCTTAAGGCACTGCAGGAAGGCAGAAAATCCAATTCCAGAAAATCACATATATCCAAATGGAAGAGATTTTCTGTTTGGTGTCTTAAACTTCACCAGGAGCCTCTCTCAGTGGGGGGGGGGGGTCCCATTGGTCCTCTTTTACATGTGTAAACTACTCCATGCTGGCTTGGTGTATTGATCTGTTAAAGCTTAGTAGTCAGCAATCTCTGCTTGTCTGCCTTTGACTCAACTGTTGGCTTATTGTTTTGAGATTAAACAATTCCTGAAAGGCGTCCTCCACATCATGCTCCAAGAAGGGCCATTCCTCCTTATTGGGACCTTAATTGTGTTACTGAAAAACTGAGTGTATATTAGAACACCGAATGTTCAAAATTTCGAGTGTTCTAATATTGACCCGTTTTCAGCGAACACTGAAAATATCGAAGAAACAGAAAACCCAAATTTCTTCCTACGGAAAGAATTTGGTTGTCCATTTCTGTTGCTTTGGTATTTTCAGCGATGTGGTGGAAAGTTATGGGTCGGGTTCAGGTAAGTGTGCGATTGTGTGGACGTGAGGGTTAGGTGAGTTAGGGTTAGGGCGTGGGTCAGCTAAGTGTGCGATTGTGTGGACATGAGGGTTAGGGAGGTGTAGGTGAGTTAGGGTTAGGGCACGGGTGAGGTGACTGTGTGATAGTGACGGACCTTAGGGTTAGGGTTTGGGTTAAGGTAAGTGGATAGTTAGTGGTGTATGTATAGTTTATTGTAGGGTTAGGTGTATGTGTGTGGATTGCTATTTGTTTGGTGTGCTTGTGTTGTGTGTGTATGTGTTTTGGAACAGCAAATTTTTTCCTATGGAAAAAATTTGCTGTTCAGAGTGATGTTCATCGTGTTTCACTGCTGCAGTCATTACACTTGGGTTATCCTGCCGTCAGGCAGTCCCACAGTCGGCCAGAGTTCCAAAGTCTTGGTCCAGCGTCGGTTGCTGTCACTTCTTCCCTGACGTCAGTGCGCCAGGGGTATATAAGATGCAGCCGACGCCATTTTCCCCAGTCTTTCTTGCCACGCGGTGCCCGAAGCAAAAGCAGCTCTTAAGTGCCCGTCGGCCGACTCCTTAGATTTTCAATTCGAATTTCAGAACCGAAGTCTTCAATAAAGCTAAGTACCCCGTTGGGGAAACTTTTTCTTGCCTCAGACCGATGTCAGTAAAAGTTAATAATTGTATTTCTTGTGGGAAGCAAATACCTCATAAGGATTTTCATTCTTACTATATTCCATGCCTAGGCCCAGACCACGACATCAATAGTTGTCGGTTTTGTGCTAGATTTAACAAATGCACTATTAAACGTCGGTTTGATTTTGCTCACCATTACTTTGGCCGAAGGTTCAATTATACCATGCCGTTAGAACAGCCGATGACCGGAATACACAAAAAACGCAAAGACAAGGATAAGGGCAGGCATCCGAGGCCCGAAACCGACAAAGCCTCTTCTAGTCCAGTCACCGGTTCTCAGTGAGGCGCTTTCGCAGCCCCTGACACCCGCTACCTCAGAGCCCCAAGCCGCCTCTGACTCCCACATGGAGATGTCTAGGCCTCTGGAAACTCAAGGTACTGGGCCTATGGAAACTAACCCCTCAGATGGGTCCGGAGCCGCTGAGCAGGCATCGGCTTCTGAGGGTGTTTTCAGACCTTCACAACTTCCCATTAAATCTACAGCCAAATCTAAAACTTCGTTAAAGACAAAGAAGCAAGTACAGTATTCACCTGGACAGGCCTCCATGCCTAAAAAACAGATGCTTAAAATGGCCGAAGACTTAATTACCCTGATCAGGGGTTCCCATTCCCCTCCAGGTAAAAGGCCTAGGCAGGATACAGACTATGATTCCTCTGACCAGGTTTCCATTTCTTCTGATTCCTCTTCAGACCAGGGATACTCTTTACCCCCCTATGAGGACTCTGATGCTGAAGAATCAATTCCTTCAGCCTCTCCTCCTGAGAATTACTCTTTTGGGGAAACTTTACATACCATGAGGGAGCATTTCCATTGGGAGGGCCAGGATTACTCAGAATCCAAGAAAAGGCTCAGAGACTTTCTTTTATTGCTTCAGCACAGGCCCCTTGCTATTCCACCAGTGTTAGATGTTGTGGATGATGTGTTCTCTGAATCCAGTTTAAATCCTGATTCTTTACCCCTTGCTCCAGTCAAGCCAGAACAGGTACTACAGAGTCCCTGACTCTCATAAATTTCTTTATAAAAACCCTGTTGCTGACCCAGAAACTATTTCCCAGGGTCCCAAAGGGGTAAAGGCTTCCACAGCTAAAAATCCAGTCCCCTCTGACAGGGATTCTAGAGCATTAGACAGATGGGGGAAGAAAGTTTACTCTTCTGCAACTTTAGCAGTGAGGGCTTTAAATTGCCAGTTTCACATGCTTAAATACCAACAATATTTATATCTGTTAAAACAGAAAATGCTTACAAGTTCAGAACATCCTGAATATAAGGAAATGCAGGATTTATTGCATGCAGCTGAACAAGTAGGAAAACATACTTTGTAATGTGGGGTTGATTCATTTAGTGGCTTCTTGTAGAGCAGCAGTTACAGGATCTGTGATACGAAGGCATGCTTGGTTAAAAAAAACAAGTTTTACCTGATCACGTTAAGGCAAAATTATTGGATGCTCCTTTACAGCAGGATATTTTATTTGGTGTTAAGGCAGAAGAGGTATTAAAAAATGGAGGATAAGGCAAAATCTATGCAATCAGTGAAGGATTTCTTACAGGTACAGCCACCTTGATTTAGCAGAAATTGACCACCTAAAAATTGGTCCTTTCCAGTGCAAGATAGACCACAAAGAGGCAGATACAGACACCCAAGAGACAGATCTCAGCCCCAAGGCTCTTACAGACCACGACAGTGGGGTGCTTCAACCCCAAAAGGAGGGGAAGACAAGTCACAACCTTATAGGAAACAGTCCCAATGACTTCCCCCTTCAAATGCCAAGCACTTACCTTTTGGAAGCTCCCTTAGGGGGAAAACTAGCACTTTTTTCACAAAATTGGCATACAATCACCCAAGACAAATGGGTTCTGAATAGTGTGTCTCAAGGTTACAGGTTCCACTTACACACTCTACCAAGGCTAAAAGGAATGCCAGACCTGCCACCAAATCAATGGGCAGAGGCACAAAAACAAATTACAGCCCTCATGGACATTAGAGCTATTCAAAAAGTGCCACAACAGGAACAAGGACAAGGATTTTACTCAAGACTTTTTCTGGTCCCCAGAAAGGACAAAGCCTGGAGACCCATACTGGACCTTTCTACTCTAAATACTTACCTGGATGTTCCGAAATTCAAAATGTTGACTCTTCAGCAACTTCTTCCCATGCTGGGCAAGAATGCTTGGCTTGTTACTTTGGACCTCAAAGAGGCATACCTGCATGTCCCTATCAGACAAAATTGCAGAAGATACCTCAGATTCATAGTTGGTTCAATGCATTACAATTCTCTGCACTGCCCTTTGGCTTATCTACTGCGCCCAGGGTTTTCACGAAATGCCTGGCACCAGTAATTGCATTTTGCAGACAGAAAGGAATTCAAATATACACATACTTGGACGACTGCCTTATTCAAGCAGAGAGCAAGGACATTATTCTACAGCATCTGGCGTTTGTAAAAAGATTGCTAATTTGCCTAGGGTACACGGTAAACGAAAAGAAGTCAAAACTAGTGCCCTCACAAGAGATAATATTCCTGGGTGCCAGCTTAAATACAATGGCCCAGATGGCTTATCTCATGCCAGACAAGCAAAGGCAACTGACTCAGTACTTTCAGTTGATGGCAACAAAAACCCAACTCCCTGGAAGAAAAATTCTGCAGGCCTTGGAGTTCATGGCATCCTGCATACTACTAACACCGTATGCCAGACTGCATATGAGGAAATTACAATGGTACCTAAAAAGTGTTTGGACTCAACACTGTCACAGTTTGGAAGCAGTAATTCCACTTATTCCCTGCCTACAACAGGAGTTTTGATGGTGGGCACAAGCATGTCACCTCAACAAGGGACAGTCTTTCACTCTACCCACAGCCAGGCAGACACTAACAACAGATGCTTTGGATTACGCCTGGGGAGCACACATGGCAGGAAAATGTATTCAGGGCAAGTGGGCCGCAGACCAAATGCATCTTCACATCAATCAAAAAGAGATGCTAGCTGTACAAAATGCCCTAACAGCTTTCAAGGACCTTCTGCATCCAGGACAACTGTTACTAAAGACAATGGCCCTAAACATGAAGCTGTGTGTCTCACCAGGGGAATACAATCAGAATTATACCCTGAAGAAAATGTGGGGAAAATTACCGAGTCGTTGATTTTAAATATATCATCTCATGCCTTGGACCCTGATGAGTCCAGTGTGTTATGTAAGGGTCTATTCTTCATTCCATCTTGTGATAGCAAGCTGACTGACACAATTTTGGATTTGAAGGTATTTTATAGAAATGTTATGTTGCGGTTGAGAGGCCCCAAGGGTCTGATAGCAATTACCCCTATTTTAAAAAACTCAGCACTTTCACTCCTATGAATCATCCTTTAGTTGAGGCATATATGAAACTAATTGAAGATGATATCTATAAGTATTATGACAAACGAGTAGGAGCCACCCGAGGGGGGTTGAGACACAGTCTCACCTTTAATGAGAGAAAAGCCTTGAGGCACTTACAAGATAACTCCCAAGATTATTGTGAGGCCGGCTGATAAGGGAGGACTAATAGTTGTGATGAATAGCATACATTACACTGAAGCCATGGTGGAGATGTTAAGTGATGGTAGTTGTTATAGTAGAATCACTACAGAGGATGTTTGTAAAATCATTGCAAATATTCAGAATTCGATCATGGATATATTTTCGGGGAGATTAATTTCTGATGATACCTTTCATTTTCTGATCATCTCTGATTCATTATTACCCATAATACAAGGACTTCCTAAGGTCCATAAACACTTGTTTAACCCACCCACGAGACCTATTGTGTCAGGTGCTGGGTGGGTTACGAAACCTTTATCAATATATGTGGAGAAATATCTTAGACCAATTATCAATGTGAACAAGGTCGTACTTAGAGACTCTAAACAGTTTCTTTTGGACCTTTATGGGTGTATACAAGGTGTACCTGATGTTGATGATTTAGTGTTTGTCACCATGGACATTCAGTCCCTTTTTACAATAATTCCAAATGAGTTGGGCTTGAGGTACGTGCACGAATATCTCAGGGCCAACAGTGAATATCAGGACAAGCAGATTGATCTTCTTTGTTATTTTTTAGAAATAATACTAGAGAATAACATTTTTACTTTTCATGGAGACATTTATATACAGAAACACGGCGTAGCTATGGGCACTTCTTGTGCCAATAGCTACGCCACTATGTTTCTAGCACAATGGGAGAATGTTGTGTTGTTTCCATCTGAAGAATTTAAAGCTAATGGAGTTTTTTATTGACGGTTTGTCGATGATTTGTTCTTTCTTTGGGGAGGATCTATAGCTGCCTTGTATGATTTTTCCACCTTTATGAATGGCCTATGTGAATGTTTAAACTTCAATATGAAGTTCTCCAAGACACGCATTGAATTCCTTGAATTATTCATTGAAAAGTTACAAGGGTCCATTATCAGTACTGGTATTTTCCATAAATCCTGTTTTAGGAACACTTTACTCATTTGGACCAGTATGCACCCCAATTACATTTTCCGTAACTTGATATGCGGACAGGGTATTAGAGCATCCCGTTTGAACCCCACATTTGAGGGTTTTCAGACTGAAATTAGTTCTTTGGAACAAAGACTTATGTCAAGAAGTTATAGGAAGGAAGAGATTGCTAATAAGTTGGTCTAATCTAGGATCACTAAGGGGAGGTGCAGCAGCACCTTATTATGGTCCTATTGTTGAGATATCATCGTGTGCCTATGAACAGTTCACAGTTGAGAGGGGCTTTGTGAAGATACCTCTATTTTATACACGAGATAATAGAGCACTCACTGAGCTCTTCAGGCAGCATTGGTCTATCTTGCAAGTGGATTCCATGGTTGGTGGTATAGTTGGTGATAAGCCTTTGTTTTTATAAAGGAATAGGAAGACTTTGAAGAGGTTGTTATGTCAAGGTAGGGATTTGGGTGCCAATGCCATGAGGACAGGAGTGACCCACCCCTGTGGTACTTGTAACTTCTGTGGTCTGATTAATACTTCTGAGACCTTTAACCATCCTGATTTAAATAGAGCATTTACTTTTCATGTAGATGCCAATTGCAGAACCACAAACGTGGTTTATTTAGCTGAGTGCATCCACTGTAAGTCCTTTTATATAGGGAAGACCAACATGTCCTTATGTGAGAGGATGAGGGAACATATGTACAGTATTCGGGTACATTCTGATCATAATGCTCTATCGAAACATGTTGCAGAGTGTGGTGAGACACACAGCTTCATGTTTAGGGTCATTGACATCATAACACCCACTATCAGAGCAGGAGATATTTGTAATCATACAGAGTATAAGGAGACAAATTGGATGATTATTTTGAGAGCCGATAGGGGCAGTGGCCTGAATGAATGGGCTTCTTTGAAGCCGTTGTTAAAAAAGCGTAGGGTCAGGAAATAGTATTTGATTTTATTGTGTATATATTGTATTGTTAGGTTTTAAATGTTTATTCTTTTATATTTATCTATAGATGTTTATATGTTCCCTATGGTCTCTGTTCATACTGCCTTGTATTGTGTTTGTTATTATGGTAGTATGTGTTTAAGGGGTGATTGGTGACTAATTGGCACTCATCCATGATTGGAGGACCTGATGTTCAAATTCTTTTATATAAGATGTTTTTACTCTTGTGTTTATTGTTGGTCTGAGGAAGCTCTATGCGAAAGCGCTTACCACTTTTTATGGTTCATTCTGCTTCAATAAATCGTTTTATAGTAAAGGATTCAGTGACTTTGTTTATCTCAGTGACTGTTTTTGCCTTGGTTGCTCCTTTGTTGCTTTTACACTTTCCACATTTTATTCTTTTTGAGAACAACGGAGTGTTTACCCGGTGGATTATTATATTTATTTTGGTATTACTAAAGACAGACAACACCACAGTTATGTGGTACATAAACAAGCAAGGGGGCACTCATTCTTATCCCCTCTGCAGGCAAGCCATGACCTTGTGGAACACAGCTCTAACTTATCAAGATCATCTGCAAGCACAATTCCTGCCAGGAAAGATAAACACTCTGGCAGATGACTTGAGCAGAAACATCATGGATCCTCACAAGTGGAAATTAAATCCACAAGTATTCAGCATGATAACACAAAAATGGGGGAGTCCAGACATAGATCTTTTTGCCTCCCCAATGAATTGCCAACTACAGAATTTCTGCACAAGGACTTACCACACACAAGCATAGAAAGTGGATGCTCTCTCGTTCAGCTGGAAAAACCTAAAAGTTTATGCCTTCCCACCACTGCCTCTCCTTTCAAAGGTACTCCTAAAAGCCAGACAAGAAAAGCCAAAAATTATCCTGATTGCCCCAGACTGGCCACGCCAGCACTGGTACCCAATCTTAAAGAACTTAGCTCAAGGACCACCATGGATTTTACCTCAAATTCCGCATCTTCTGACTCAACAAAACAATCAGATCCTGCACAGCCAGCTCAAAACCTTAAACCTGGCTGCATGGCAGATTCCTTAGTCAAGCAGACAACACCTCTCTCTAAAGCTGTTATGGATGTCATTTTGGAGGCCAGGAAGCCTAGCACCAAGAAATCCTATTCAGAAAAGTGGAAGAGATTCTGTGCCTGTAACCAGGCTCAAAGCTTTGACCCTCTTGTCCCAAATATTCCTCAGATATTACAGTACATAACTGAGATGTTGGACAAAGGCCTGTCCTTTTCATCCATTAAGATCCACACCTCTGCCATCTCGGCTCATTACAACATAGACCCTCCTATTTTCTCTCATTCTTTGCTAAAACAATACCTCAGAGGGGCTAAAAGCATAAGACCGCCCCGGAGAGCACCAACACCAACTTGGGACCTCAATTTTGTCTTGGAAAAACTAACCTTACCTCCTTTTGAGCCAGCCAATTCAGCAGAATTAAAATATGTGTCATGTAAAACTGATCTGCTTCTGGCAATAACCTCAGCACGAAGAGTCTCAGAGTTACAGGTACTAATGGCAGTGAAGCCTTTCATCATTTTTCACCAAGAAAGGGTTTCTTTAAGAACAAACCCTTCATTTATGCCAAAGATGGTCTCCAGTGTGGCTCTTAACCAAACTATTCACTTGCCAACTTTTTATCCAAATCCCCAGAATAAAGGGAAGAGAATTCTGCATTCATTGGACATACACAGACAGCTACGTTTCTACTTGGACAAAACAAAAGCTTTCAGGAAAACTGAGCAATTGTTTGTAGCAGATGCTGCAGGATCCCAGGGAAAGGCTATTTCAAAGCAGACCATTTCAAAGTGGATAGGACACTGTATCCGTTTCTGCTACACACAGCATGGGAAAACTGTACCTAGCAACATTAAGCCACATTTCACCAGGGCAACAGCCACTTCAACTGCCTACCTTAGAGGAGTACCTACCAAAGATATCCTGGAAGCTGCAACTTGGAGTTCAGTGCACACCTTTACCAAATATTATCACTTGCCTCTTTATTCTAAATCCAGAGCTGGCTTTGCCACTGCAGTGCTGCAGGGCCTCATAGCCACCCTAAATCCTCTATAGAACCAGCCACCCTACCTCAGCTTTGGGATTCAACCCAAGTGTAATGACTGCAGCAGTGAAACACGATGAACATAGTACAATTTTGTACCTACCATAAATGTAGATGTTCGAGTGTATTCTCTGCTGCAGTCCAGGTTACCCTCCCTCCATCCCCTCTTTCTTAGCTGGTACTTATCTATGCCTTTCTACCCTATACTACCTATGTGGTGTATTTGCTGGTAACTGAAGGTTTTGGTTTTACTTTTTATGTATGTTTTATTAGCAATATGTATTGCCTACCTATTTGGGGGCACCTGGCATCTGGGGCAAGAAAAACTGAAGAAAATGGCGTTGGCTGCATCTTATATACCCCTGGCGCACTGACGTCAGGGAAGAAGCGACAGCAACCAACGCCGGACCAAGACTTTGGAACTCTGGCCAACTGCGGGACCGCCTGACGGCAGGATAACCCAAGTGTAATGACTGCAGCAGTGAATACACTCAAGCATCTACATTTATGGTAGGTACAAAACTGTACTTTCAATGTTTTACATTTTCGATTCATAGGGTTCAGTATTAGAACACTCGACATTTTGAATGTTCGGTGTTCTAATATAGACACAAAAATTTGATGCAGGCTCCCTTTGAATCTGCTGCTGCTTCTTCACTTCAACATTGCATGTGGAAGACTGTTTTATTGGTTGCCCTCACTTTCCCCCAAGATAGTTTCTGAACTCTAAGCTTTAATGGCAGTTTCTCCTTTTTTGGTTTTCTGTAAGGAGAGTCTCTGCATACTAATTCTTCTTTTATGCCCAAGGTGGTCAGTGAGTTGTCCCTTAATCTGTCTCTCCAGCTTACTCCCATTTTTCCTTTTCTGCAATATGCTAGTGAGAATGTTCTACACACAGTGGCTCTTCATAGGCAGCCCAGGTGTTATCTGGATAAGACAAAGGCTGTATGTTAATTTGAACAACTTTTTGTTTCTTTTCATGCCAGGACATTCGGGTTGGCAATATGTAAGCAAATCATCTCCTCTTAGATTTTGAAAGCCATTTGCTTTTGTTATTCCTTTCATGGCAAATAGCTTTCTGCCTCTGTTCAGAGCCATTCTGCCAGGGCATTAGCCTCCTTTTGGGATTATTTCAAGGGTTTGGACATCAGTTCTATCCTTGAGGCTGCTACTTGAACTTATGTGCACACTTTCACTAAGTATTACAAGTTGGATCTCATTTTCAGATCCAGATCGGATTTTGCCAAGGCTATCCTTCATGGGTTTGTAGAGGGTTACTCTTTGCCTTCCTCCTTCCATTCCTTGCAGTAGCATCTGTACTCTCTCATCTCTTATGAATACTGCAACATTAATACAGAAGGACATACTGCAGTTATGTAAAATGTTAACAAATCAGTAGATGTCCTTCTCTTCGCTGTTGCAGTATTCAGTACCTCCCTGCTGTACCCTTTTCGTCCTTGTTTCTGTTGGGAACATCTGTATGGCTGAAGGGTCTTTGCCCTTCTCCTTATACATCTCCTTTTTAGTGGGATGTATGTGCTCCCCTTTCTTCTTAAATGGCTCTTATTCCGGGCACTTTTCAGGTCTGAGTATGGAGCGTCCATGTGTCACTTTTGTGCCATACACTGACATGGGAAGCATGCATCTGACTTATGACACTTGTAAGAATTAAAGGCTTTGTTATACTAGCCACATGTAGGGCTGTTCTTGGCAGGAGATTCCATCTGATATGAATACTGCAACAGTGAAGAGAAGACATCTATTATAATGATAGGATTTTACATAACTTTACCTTCTGCTTGAAGAGGGTCTGCTAACTAGTTCACTTATGAGTTGACAAATAAAAAAAATAAAGAAGCAAATAGACAAGCATAGTCAAACTAGATCACAAGTAATAGTAGACATTCTTAGTGTTTTATTTTTCAGTACTCACTGTCTGTTTAGTTTTGTAAGGTTAAATGCAGTGTTACAATATTACAGATTCCTTAAGCAGTTATTTTTGTGCTGTGAATTTTTTTTTTAGTAATAGGTAATTTTTAAACAAGAAACATCTTTACTGACTTATCACTTATGACATAGGGATTCATACATTATACAAATGAAAACAAACCTTATTGACATACTTTCAGTTGAAGAAGTTATACATCACAGTAAAGAAAGTGTATGTACCTGCACCGAAACATGGCACTTTGTTGGACTTGAGAATAGCACAGAAGGAGCAAAAATAGAAAAAAAAATCCAGGTGTTTATTCACTAATGAATAATCCAAGTGTTAAGTAACAAATGGGTAAGCGCATTCACTAGTTATACAAGCTTCATCAGACCGCACTAAAATCAAGTTTCAAACCGTGATTAAAAAAGTAATGACAGCACTCTAAAAATTAGAGCTTTCCGATTACATCCCATATATACATTGTAACATAGCAGTCATAATTAGTTAAAACACTTCTTAAAAGTACACACACAGATAACAGCACTTTAGTCTCCTAACTTTCAAGACTAGCTTAAGGAGGACATGGTCATTTAAACCAACTCTCACAGTATCATTAGTTATGACCCGTAACCGCTCACTTACTTTGATATTCTCTATAATGAAAAATTTGAAAGCATGTCCCACAAACTGCAGTATGTGTTTTGCTACCTCACTTGAGAGATTATTCTTTCCTGTACAATACAAGTGATCTGTAATACATTCACGTAGCCTACAGTTTGTCTTTCCAACATAAAAAACTTTCCACTGCATGCAATGTGCAAGATACATCAAGTCTTTACTGTTAGTCACCTTGAATGTGAAACCAAAACTGCTTGTGAGTGTCTGGATGTATAAACACATGTGATTCATCAACAAATGAGCACAAATTGCAGCTCCCACACTTTAAATTTACGTAAACCTCATCTTCCCTGGGATTCACTGTAGACTTGGTTGGATAACACAACATTCTTTTAAGTGACTTCCTATTCCCCTATCTGTTCATCTGTATGTAACACTGATCCGCTCTTCTTAATATTCTGTTTCTGTTTTTGTTTTTGTATTATCTTCTGTTTAGTCTCTTCCTACATATCCGTAGCTGCCATAACAGAATCCTTTTGAACCTTCACTCCTAAGTACTTCATTTTATTGTGTCCCTATAAATATGTGTATTGCTGAGCCAATTTGTGTGTGAGTATGTAGTTTACAGCTATTGCCTTTGTTTTATTTTCATTAATTTTCTATCCCGAAAAGACTTGAAAGTGCCTCAGAGTTTTTCACAACACTGAATGTCCTTTCTGGTGTCATCAAGCACCAAAAAATATCATCTATAGATAAAGCCAACTTTTCTTTATTACCATACTGTTAATAGCATTGAATTTCAGAGTCCCTTATTTCCTTTGCCAGTGGTTCTAAATGCAATGCAAATAACAAAGGGGAAGATGATACCCCTTCCTGATTCCTGTGTTCAAACAGAACTTATCAGAGATGACCCCCCCCCCCACACACACACTTTTTAATTTTCACTTCTAATCCCCTCATATGTCCTCCTATTTAACCTTATTATTGCATCAGGGAATGGAAATGCTTCCATTACCCTTCTCATAAAATAATCTGTGGAATGCTTTGTCTGCATCAAGACCCACCAACAACAGATGTTTCTTAGGGGTATTTTCTTATATTCTGCTTCCCTCTGGATGTCATTGTTCTGTTAATGTTGTCAAATGTTTGCCTTCCCTACACAAAACCACATTGATCTATATCAATTTTGGCCTCACTTATGACATTATTTTAGCCATTATGGACATAAACATGTAATCATGGTTTAGAATAAAAAATGGGTGTGTATGAAGCTGGATCTGATGGGGTTTTACTGTTTTTAGGTATTATGGTCACCATAGCTTTCTTCTAGGATGTTGGCGACTTTCCTGTAGATTGGTTATACATAATTTTATCTCATCTTCTCCTATCCTGTTAATAATTGTGCCTCATCTATCTGTAAACTTGGCATATTTAATTTTTCCATAAACATTTCCATTTGCAATTTTTCTTGATTTCTACATTGCTCTACTTTATACAGATTTCATAATATTTCAGAAGTATTTCTAATACCCTTACAGGACCTCTGGTTATTTTCCTTGTTATTTGCTCGCAAAGCTTGGCAACGGGCCTTTCTACTTTCTGTTGCCTGAGCCATAGTGCTAAAAGCTTTTATGCTGTGGAATTATCAAAAATGTTGCTTAACAGCAATCTTTCTAAACTCATGCATGTTATTCAGGTAGTCCAGTATTTTCTCTGTAGCACTTTGCAGTTGCACCTCTTCTTATTCTGTAAGATTCCCCATATTCTACAATACCTTAACCTTTGTCAGTCCCTTTAAAAAATTCTTGCTGCTACTTAAACATATCTATTTTTCTTTTACTTCTACCCTCCTTTTAAACTGCACTTTCATTTTATCCCACTTCCTAGCTACATAACCTGAATAAATTTCTACCTTCCCTAATAACGCCTGAATAACTTCTACTACCCATTCCTGAATTCCTCTCTGTTTAACAGATAGGTTAAGAGGCGCCAGTCTCATTTTTATTTCATTAGCCTGCATTTTTATATCAGTTATTTTTGGCCTTTTATCTAAAATAGTTATTGGATGTATATCAAAACTTTCAATTAAATGTAGATATTCCTGTGAAATATAATTTCTCTCTAGCTTAGCCTAGTTTTTGTACCTTGAGGAATAATATGTAAACTCTCTCCTAGCTCCTGCTACTGAAGTCATGTCTTTCATGACAAATATTTTCATAAATTTCTTCAAAAATCTATTCCCTTTTGTTATATAAAACCTTAAAAAAAGACACTCCAGAATACCTCCATAATCTATTAATTTAATGGAAACACACACTACTATGTACATCTTCAAATAATGAAGTTGAGCCCTCCTTAATAGGAACAATTGTCCCAGACTGACAGCTAAAATAACGTGATTTAATTGACCTATAGTGAGGGTTGTCCATGTTAAGATGCATGGTGCAGCCTGTGTTGCTGCATAACTAAGTGCTAACCCTTTTTCTTTTATCTTTATTCCTCTCCCAGATATAGAAAACAACTTGAATGCTTTCAAAAAACATTCTTTTTTAACCGTTGAATGAAAAACGTATTCATTTTTTTTTAACCTCTTATTAGATTGTCTACATAGAAACATAAGAATGAGATACACAGCTCTCTTCAGCTACAAGCTTCTCATGTTGCACTGTGAACGTTATTTGCTAAAGGAAGAGTGTTCATTGCACGCAATGTTATTTTTATTTACTTGCTTCCTCTTAAAACTTGTCGCTCTGTCAAGCCAAGGGCCTTAATACAGTCATTCCCTTATGGAAAGGTAAGAAAAAGCATACCAGTTTTACTAATATCTTGCTCTTTATACCTTCACAACCCGTCTCTCATATCAATGCCCTAAGATTACAGCCTATTCTCATAAACATGCTGTTGTCCAGGCTTTCTTCTCTTTTTATATTAAAGTGCCTGCGTTTCTTAAAACTGAACAAGAAGAAAGAAAGAAGAAAATAAAAAAGGGCACTTGTTTACTTTAGTATCCCTACAACACACAAAAATAAATGAAAATACTTTACTGTATAACATGCAGTATATGTCATGTTTATGAAAATATTAAGAACAAAAATTGTTTTACTTACAGTTACCGCTTTTCTTCCTCTTCCCCTCTAATTAATGTTCTTCAAACATTAATGACAAAGTAGGTAGGGCATATGCTTTGAAATACCCTACAAGTATTAATAAAGTCAAAAAAGTCCAATATTTTAGGTTTTCTTGTCCTGCCACATTTCATAAATGTGATTGATGCTTTGTAATCCCACACGTATTCATTCATTTCTGAGTTGCTTGTTTTCTTCTTGTTGATCTCCATCTCCCAACTGCAATATCTGAGTTTAATTCCAGCATACTCCTTCTAGTCAAGTTCTCTGCTTTTCTCTTTACCTTCTCTGACATCTCTCTCTATGAGCTTTATTATCAGAAGAATAAGAAGCAGAGTTCCCTTCTGTTTGATAGCTCACTTTTTTGTAGGCCATACTTTTGTATTTCCTCCTTAGCATGTTCTGCATCAAAAAATAACTTTGACCCACCAGGAAAAAAATATTCTGAAGAAAGACTGCTTCAGAAGCTTGAATTTAATACATCCCTCTCAACAGTCCCTAATTGCTGGAATAAATTTACTCCTCTTCTGTCTGGTGGTACAGTGAGTAATCATTTTCCACAAACACTCCACTATATCCAACTTTTAGCACATTGTCCTTCTGCCACAGTTTTGTCAGAATCAGCTCTTACTTCTGGCAGTATTGCACCTTTACTATTGCAGGTCTTGGCTGCTTTCTCATGGCTAGGTTTGGAATATACACATATTGTGTGTGCCCTTTCAGTTATCAAATGCTGCTCTGGAATACCAGTTGTTGTTGTTGTTTGTCTTTTTGCTTTTCCCGGTTAGGGGTTGCCACAGCAGAACTCCGGTCTGCTAATGATTGGCAGTAGATTTTCACGAACGCCGAGGTGCCAGCTTGATGTTCAACCTTCACCGAAGGCATGCCCATTTACGCATGTCTTTCGAACACCCACCCAACCGCAGGGAGGACATGCAAACTCCACACAGAAGGTACTCCCCGCACTCCAGCCGAGAATCGAACGGGAAAACCTCTTGCTGTGAGGCAACAACGCTACCGCTGCACCACCGCGGATCTGCTCTGGAATACCAGTCCATTTGCTTATTTGTGCTCTCATGTAATTAATACAGCCCATTCCTTCCAGTTTCTGTGCTACAACAGAAAATCTCAGGTTTCCATATGGTTTGTGTCTTCTAAGTCTACCATTTTTTGAAACTTCTCTTCTTGAGCAGTTTCATACTCAGTCAGCCTTTTTTTCATTTCATCCTCTGATTTTTGCAATTTTATCAATTAATCTAAATACCTGTTTAAAGCTTCTTTCATTTTTTTCTTTATTTTAGTTGATTTACTCCTTCAGTATTTCATTTATTTTAATCAGCTCTGAATAAACGTTACTTATTTTTCATGTAGATTACTAGAAGTCATGTCTTGCACCAAAACTGGTGCTTGAGCTGCTTTTTGCTGAACAGCTACAGGATTCTTCTCAGCCAGTGTTTTCTTTTCATCTCTTGTGGTTGATATTCTTTCAAGTTCTCTAAGTTTCTTCTTTGCTGGCATCCATATAGTGCACTTACTAGCCAGTAAGTGAAATTTATACAGAAAGACAAATTCACAGGCTTTCTTTTATGAATGTCTGTTTTAACATTGAGATAGCTGAAATTAAGCTGTTAGTCTGGAGCTGTCTTGGAAGTTGAGTAATTGGTAAAATTAATGAACTTCTATGTTAACTTTGGTAAACTGTTGTCAGGAGTATTTATCTGCTGGCACTGAATAGCTTTGCTCATGTAATATTTCCTGTCCATTAACTGTTTTCTGTAAACAGTGCACTTCAGTATTTATAACCTTTTGGCACTATGCATGACTTGAAAGCAGAAGCGATTCTCCTTGTAGTGCACTTTATAGCGTAGTCACAGTTTCAGAGAATGGATGGGGAAGAGATGTTGTAGCCAATAAGCATTAAAGCTATTAAGCAGTTGCCCTCAAGATCCCTGGCAAATGAGGGAGACCTGTGAGGTTGAAACATTCACTAGCAATCAGGACGTAAAAGGCAGCCCATACTAACTTGGCAGTATATTAAGACCACTAATTAACCCCAGATATAATGTACAGGGTATCATTTGTATATAGTTTAACATCTTATTTCACTGAACTCATAAATATGTACTTGATTTGTATCTTATTTAGTGACCATTTCTATCATTATTTTCTAAACCTCTTGTGCTGTTTTAGGCTTTATTGTAAAATGTATTTTGCTATGTCAGTGCATTATAGTTTCAGAGTGATATTAATTTGAGGTTTTTATTTATATTCAGGTCAGTTAATATGCGTGACCAGCTTGAGGATATTTATTGGTTAATCATATTCGTAATTATTTATGTTCAGCTCATTTACAGCTGAGATGTTGGACAATTTTCACATATATTGACAAAACAAGGCAAGTCCGGAGTAAAAACAAACAAACAAAAACTTGATATTTCATAAGATGTTCTCAATGTTAACATATTCCTCTTGTGGGCCTTAAAATGCTGTCTTCCTGATAGACCACCAAAATGGTCCAAATGTTACTAGAAATGGAAACATTACTATAGGTCAAAAGTACACGCAGATACATTCAGCAGTGTTAACTGCTGTAGTTTTATAACACTGTAGCTGGCTGCAAGCTGGATTTAACCACACTGATACCACTGTTTACTTTTTCAGTAGCAATGAGGTGGAATTTGATGCATCTCCTGCTGAAGGAATTATTACAGTAGAGACTCCTGCCTCCTCTTTAACCGGCCATCAGATTTCTGCCGTAGCACTAGCAAAAGACAAGAGAGAACATCACTTCTGCCTTCTCTTGGCTAAATAATGATAGACAATTGAGTTTTAGACTTCATACTCTTTAGAAAAATGCATACTAACACAAATCCCGTTTTTTTAGCTGATTTATAACCTATAAATGCTGTTTTGTATGCTTTTTCTGATTAGCCAGCTATTTGTTTATCCAGCCTAAGGTCTGGCTACAACGAGACCAGATAAGAAGGGGTCTACTATAAATACTGCATCCAAAATATGTATATAGATGAGATACAAGTGTACTTATAGTGTACGCAGTAAGGCATTATAATGGAGGTACAAGAAGGAAAATAACAAGGAGTAGCTCAGGCCTTATTTAAAAGGGTTTCTCAGGCTTTTTTTTTTTTTTTTTTTTTAATAAAAATCTTTATTAAACTATCACTTAAAACATAGGTAAACTTAAATTCATATAAAAAAGAAAAAAAAACTGTGTTAACATCTTTGTAGTAAATATGTTATACAGCACATATATTCTTTTTTATAACTATTTTCACTCCAACATTACATAATGTGCTCAATTCTAGCCTTCCCTTAAAACTCACTCCTTCTCCTGAACATCATTCTGCATGTAGTGTTCCTAGAATTTCCTTTTAGTTATATGTAATTTGTCCCTTCTCTTTTTTAATGATCCTACTTACAGTTCTTTTATTTCGGTTACAGTATTCACTAGTATAAATACAGTTGGTTTAGACTTAGATTTCCATTTTCTAATAATGCTTTTTGGGAAGCCAGCAGCATTAAAGTTAAAAAGGCCTTACTATGTGTTAGCAATTCAGATTCTGTGCCCCAGCTCAAAAGAATCATTTCCGTAGTTACACTCATTTAAAGTAAAAAATACTTCTGTAGCTGTAGACCAACTACCATCAGACTACCTAAAAATGGCTCCAGAAGTCATAGTCTTCCTTGTGTCTGTACTAATTAATAGGTCCATAGCAGAAAGATAACTCCCATCACTGGAGAAAAAAATCCTACATCATACCACTGCACAAAGGTGGCACATCTACAGAGTTTAATGACTACAGACCGATAGCAATTCTCACCCCCTCTCCAGAATGTTAGAGTAATGCATCCATGTGCAGCTGATGCAATACCTAACCTCAAATAACCTGCTCTCAGAAACACAACATGGCTTTAGGCCCCAGCAGAGCACCACTACTCCATTTTACCAGTGTAATAAACCAGCATAGAAACAATGGTCTGCTTGTGTCCACCATGTTCTTAGACTTGTCAAAGGCATGTGATACTGTCTCACACCAGCTACTGCTCTTTCAACACTCCTCAATAGGACTTTCACAGTACTTCTTGTTGTGCTTCCTTAGTTACCTATCTGGAAGTCAACAGGCTGTTAAATGGCAACAAAACTACTCATCCTTTCAACCAGTTACTACAGGTGTCCCTCGGGGCTTTATCCTGGGTCCGGTACTGTTTAATATATTAATGACCTCCACTCACCATGCTAGTTTAGTTCAGTATGCAGATGACTCAACATATATATGTGTGGCCTCAAGAATATATAAGCTCCAAGACATTAATCAAAAGTCTTTCTTCTCTGTAGAAACCTGGCTCAAGGAAACAAACCTCCTACTCAACCCCAAAAAAACTAAGTTAATGATTTTTTACCTCAAAAAGTTGCCAAAATCAAAAGCAGTCTTTTACCATAAAGTCTGCAAATAATACTGTCATTGAAACTGTAACTCACAGTAAAGTTCTAGGTGTTGTAGATGACATTCTCAAATATAACCACCATATGCTGCATACCATTAAATCTACACACCAGAAACTGGGCTGCTTGTATAGGATCAATGTATTCCTTACAGATACTGCAAGAAAAACTCTAGCCACCACCTTCTTACTGCTGACTATCTTATACACCGCTCGTATCCTAATAAACATGAACAGTATTCAGAGAAATTTGCCTCCTCCTACAGTAAAATAGCTAAATTTGCCACCATTCACTCTCATAGGACCCACCATTGGCTTAACTTAAAGCAATTAAACTGGCTTGAACTGCACAACTGTCTAACATATTCACAACTGACTACAGCACACAGTCTCATTCATCATCCAGAAAAACGCCCTGCACTACATAAGTTATTACTGCTGTACTGTCAAGCAGAGGATCTCCGTTCTAGTAACAAATTCTTATTACTTACAAATAAGTCAAATAATGTTGCAGAAGAATTGCTGTACTCCCAGTGCAGCTAAACTCTGGAATAGTATCCCAATGCAAATAAAACACTCTGACAAACTCAGTAGTTTTAAACCACTGCTTAAATAACATAACCAATCCTGGTCACAGGGTTAAGACTTCACTGTACAACAATATACAAGTTCTCTCCTTAAACCTCACTAAAATCAAAGTAAAAACACTCAGGACCAAGAAATACAGTGAACGAAGTAATCCAGCCAAGATCAAACGGCTCCAATGTTTTATTTAAAAGACACGAAAAAGGATAAGCACTTTCAGCTCGACAAAGAGACTTCTTCAGATAACAAATACCCTAACTAATTTCCTGTTCATCAATTAAGTAATTCAGCATTTAAACAGACAGTCATAAGTGTAAAAGTTGAATGAAAAAATGTTTTAAAAAGTACAATGCCTGATAAAAACCTACCTAACCAATGACAGCAGCCTTTTCTTTGAGTATAGGTTTAACTGACACATATTCATTCAGACCAGGGGATGAGGTAGCCTTTAACCTAAGTTGCCAAACAAGTTCTCTTTTTAAAAGAGTTAACTTCCGGTTACCACCTCTTAGGTTCTTTTTAACAACTTCAAGAATGCCAAAATGGTAATCTACGTAGTTGGGACAATTTAAGGAATGGTTATATAAGGCACTGGTCTTTTTCTTCATCCTTATGTCATAGAGGTGTTCGTAGATTCTATTTTAGGGACCTTTCAGTTTTTCCTATATAGAAACTCGAACAACCTCCACATTTCACTAAGTAGTCTAATTTATTTGTCCCACAGTTCCCCTTCTTAAAGTAAATTTTACTTCCCAACCCGTTTTAAAAGGTCAAACTGTCAGATTTAACTATAAAAGAACAGTGGTTACACATTCCACATGGAGTAGTTCCTCATTTCACCTCATTCCTATTGAACACTTCAACCTCTAACAGCTGTTTAAAATTCTTCCCATTCTTATGCGAAATTGTTATCTGAAGAAGTCTCTTTGTCAATACGAAAGCACTTATCGTGGTTCGTGTCTTTTAAATAAAACAGAGCAGTTTGATCTTGTCTGGATTACTTCAGTCACTGTACTTTCTCTCCTTAAACATATTATTCTCAACCTCTTACTGAAGTGACAAAACAGTTTTTGTGCATAACTGTTCCCTGTACAATCCTCTAAGTTGCATGGGTGCTTTCTCCTTAGTAACTTCCACCTCTGTAAAGTCTTGGAATGTATATGTATAAATGTAATTGGCTATGGTTTCGATCCTCGGAACTGATTTGGCTGATACATAATTTGCGTCAGCCAAAAATCTCTTGAGCTGCTTGTCTACCCACAATGCCTCTCTCTAAATTACCTCAGATCTCGTTTGCCGCTCTTACAAGACACATCAGCCGATTCCTCTCTTGTAGCTAAGTAAACATTTTTTTTTATTTACTCTCTCTTAAGTAGTTCTTTGTAAAAATGACCAAGACAGTGGTAATGTCCAATAAATAGTTTGTTAGTGCTTTCATTGAAAACAGTAATTCAACTTCTTCAGACAATATGTACAGACAATTCATTCCTTATATAATGACTAAAAGGTGACATCACATATTAATTATTCACTTAAACATTTAAAAGGACATTGCTACATTTTTATATAAAAAATATTAAAATCAAGCTTCTGTAATATAATATAATATAATATAAATTACTATCTCCCATCTCAAATAACATGCATCATAAAATACAATAATAGTTCAGAATGCAACTATCTCTCTCTCAAGTGATTTTAGTTTCAAAATACATTTTAAAGAACACTGCTCATAAAGTCCTTGGTAAATACAGGCATTAAGTCAAAGTTGCCACTATAGCTCTTTTTCTTCCAAATACAACTGCCATGGGCCACCCCTTTTGTTTTTCATCACTTGCTCGATGACCATGTATACAAATGTGTGTCCCTCATTTTCCATGGCATGTCTAGCTAGAGCATTAGTAAAATTACTTTTGCTCATGCTGTGTCGGTGCTCGTAAATTCTTTCTTTAAAGTGCCTTTCGGTCTTTCCAATATAGAAACCAGTGCAAAACTGGCACAGAACAATGTAAACAACCACCGAGCTCTCACAGTTTAAATCCTACCCTTAAATAATAAAATCTATTCACAATACAGAATCTATTGGAAATCTTTATAAGATGACAAAGTCTACAACATCCACATTTATACATGCTGGACCTACTGGTATGTATTTCACTCCTGTTTTCTAATAAGTTTTTGACATTGCAGCCACATTTAAATAACATGCCTGGTTCAATACCAATCTTTTGTCTAAATGAAGAATCCTCCATAAGTAGTACCCAATTTTTAGCCAGAATATTTCTTAAGATTACAGTATCTAATGAATAGGGGGTACTAAATTTCAATAGATGATTAGTAGCACTATCAGAAAGTGTGGTATGTGCCTCATTGGCAACATCTGCAATGATGGTATCACTATTTATCTGTTATCCCTATAAAAGGGGTTTGAACCAACCAGCCATTCTTTCAGTTACTACTTCATCAATAATAGTTGTTAATAATTCAGTGGGATAGGACCTAGTCAAAAACGTGTCTTATAAAAAAAAGTTCACACTCAAGCAAGAAATCATTTTCAAGGGTGACCATTCTGACCGCTCTCACCAACTGACCCTTAACCACCGCCTTCTTCTGATGGAAGAGGTGATTACTCTCGTAGTGCAAAAAACTGTTGGAATATGTGGCCTTTCTAAAAATTTTGGCCACATTTCTCAAATTAATGGTGTCCTTATAGAGGGAAACGTCTAAATATGAAATATGTTCTGTCCCAAATTCAGTGCAGTGTTCTTTAAAATGTATTTTGAAACTAAAAGCACTTGAGATAGTTTGTATTCTGAACTATTAATGTATTTTATGATATATGTCATTTGAGTTGGGAGGCAGTAATTTATATTATATTATATTACAGAAGCTTGATTTTAATATTTTTATATAAAAATGTAGTAATGCCCTTTTAAATGTTTAATTGAATAATTAGTATGTGAAGTCGCCTTTTAGTAATTATATAAAGAATGAATTGTCTGTTGTCTGAAGAAGTTGAATTACCGTTTTCAACGAAAGAGCTAACATAAACTGTTTCTTGGAGATTACCACTGCCTTGGTCATTTTTATTTGGTTTTATTTGGTTTTTTTTGGTTCCATAGTTTGTTTGGTATGGCTAGTGGTTTGTTTCCTAGTTCACCTAATATATTTTCTCTTTAAACCAATGGCCTCACTGAAGTGAATGCTGTGGGGAACCTTACACTACTGATCCAGCAGTTGGCTACAGGAGTGGATGATTTGGCTGTCAAAATGGATTGTTGCTATTCTGTGCCTAATAGTACTTGTGTTTCAAATACAGGGGGATGTCCTGCCTATAAAGTACTTCTTTCAATGGCACTGCTTCTGGTTCTATGAGTCTACCTCCTGGACCAAGTGACTTTGTCAAGTGATCAATCGTTGAATGTGTCAGCAGGGACTAATGAACACAGGTCACTCACTTTGGGTAATAATGCTGTCCCTTCCCTTGTTAATTGTTTGAGTGAATCTATGAGTCTTCATAATGTGACCAGAGCATCTGGCTCCATTGATGATAGACATTCTGGTGAACATAACATTGTGGAGAATTTAAAATTATTTGACTTCAAGCTGTTTAGATATAAAAAATTACAGCTTGAGATTTTATACCTTGAAGAACGTATAATGAGGCGCTAGATCCCCAAAGGATTACGTCAATGGAGGTTTCTGATGGGGGTGGTGCAAGATTCTCCATTTCATCATGAATTGTTACAGCTATTTGACTCTCAGGGCTGTGACTTTTTACAGTTATTAATTAAAAACTTTAAATTGGACATGGATTCAATAAAAAATGAGTTAATGGGTTTAGAATCTAACATAGTTGGTGATACTGATTTTGCTAGATACAGATTCGACTACCAACGTATGTTCAGCAGCATTGAAAGTGCTTTGAGTAAACTTAAAGACACTAAAGTCAGAAAATTGGAAAGGGATAGGTTGGACTATTTGCATGGGATAGCTTATTCCTTTCCGACTAATTCCCGTGCTTCTGTGACTAATAACAACACATTGAACACCCGTGATGGGTCATCGGTATCTCCTGGGACAGAGGAGAGCATGAATATTCATGAGAACATCAGTGCTGACGTGAGACAGCAAATGGCTACAGGAGCTTGCAGCTAGTACAAACATTAACTCTAACACTAAAGAAACCAGGGATCAGGGTTTTCAGAATGGAGGGCGACAGAATGCACAGCAGGCAAACGCTCGTTATCCCAACAACAAATGACAGAGGAAGAACAACAGACGGAGGAAGCAGTGACTCAGGGAGAGGATTTATTTGGTCCTGGTGTTGATGCAGATAATACGTTGCCCGGATTACATATTTTGAGAAACTCCACAGGTGACTTTAAAATCTACAGTTTTTCTATGTATGAAATTTCTCCTATACTTGTTGAACTTTTGGCTAAAGGTCTGTCATTTGTGCCATCTAAAAGGACTGATTTAGCAATTGCCTTATTGGACCTTAAAATTTTTACACGAAAACTAAATCTAATGTCTTTATTTGAAAATAATTGTTGTCTGCTTCATGATTTACGTGTATCCAGTGTGTTTAATCCTATTTTACAGAACAATGTTGCTGTATTCGAAAGATTATGTGAAATAGAGATTAGGAATGCATTGAGTAAAAATAGGAAACACTCTTGTGATTTTAATATTTCAACTATTGAATTAGATGCTTTGAATGAGCTTAGACATGCTGGTGTTAAAGTTTTAAAGTCTGATAAGGGAGGCGATTTAGTCTTCATGAATGAAAGTGATTATAACAAGATCTTGGATGAACTTAATTCTGATGTGTATGTTGAGGTCTCTTTGAATGAATATAATGGGGCTTGTTCAACGTATTAGGTCATACATTAATGATTTATTTATTGATTCTAGAGTTGACATTGATGTTTTTAATTATATGAATATATTAGCCCCTGTAACCCGACTATGTTTGGACTCCCGAAAATTCACAAAAACAAATTAAATCCACCTTTTTTCCTATTGTGAATGGGAGAAAATGCATGACGTATGACTGTGCCAAGTATTGTGGACAGCTTATTGAAGAAATATTTGAAAGTTGTACCCCAGATGTGCCGTGACTCATGGGACTTCTTAAATTGTTTAAATTCCTTGACGTTTGATGCTGGTTACAGTTTTCTAACAATTGATGTTAGGGATTTGTACACTGTAATTCCACAAGCTTTAGGCATTGAATGGGTAAGGGAATTCCTACTTAAAAAGGGTGCAGGTGGAGATGAGATTGATTTGATCGAGTATTTACTTGATATCATTCTTTCAAATAGTTTCATCTTTTTCAGAGATAGTTATTACCTCCAGAAATCGGGGGTAGCAATGGGGTCCCCTTGTGGGGGGAGATTTGCCAACTGCGTAATGGCCTTTTGGGAAGAGGAACATTTATTTAAATATGACATTTATAAGGAACATATCTGGTATACCAGATTTTTGGACATTTTTATTATTTTTAAGGGTGATAGTCATCAGGCTTTGAGGTTTGTAGAGAAAATCTCCCGAGTTAACTGATTTTTTAAATTTCACCTTTGAATTTGGGACCGAGCATATTTCATATTTGGATGTTTCCCTCTTTAAGGACACCATTAATTTGAGATATGTTGCTATACTTTGTAGAAAGGCCACATATTCCAAAAGTTTTTTGCACTATGAGTGTAACCACCCCTTCCATCAGAAGAAGGCGGTAGTTAAGGGTCAGTTGGTGAGAGCGGCCAGAATGGTCACCCCTGAAAATGATTTCTTGCTTGAGTGTGAACATTTGAAAGACATGTTTTTGGCTAGGTCCTATCCCATTGAATTAACAACTATTATTGATGAAGTAGTAACTAAAAGAATGGTTGGTTGGTTCAAACTCCTTTTAAAGGGAGAACAGATAGATAGTGATACCGTCATTGCCGATGTTGCCAGTGAGGTACATACTACACTTTCTGATAGTTATACTAATCATCTATTGAAATTTAGTACTCCCTATTCGTTAGATGCTGGAATTTTAAGAAGTATTCTGGCTAAAAATTGGGTACTACTTATGGAGGATTCTTCATTTAGACAAAAGATTGGTACTGAACCAGGCATGTTATTTAAATGTGGCTGCAACATCAAAAACTTATTAGAAAACAGGAGTGAAATACATATCAGTAGGTCCAGCATGTATAAATGTGGATGTTGTAGATTTTGTCATTTTATAAAGGTTTTCAATAGATTCTGTATTGCGAATAGAGTTTATTATTTAAAGGGTAGATTTAACTGTGAGAGCTCGGGGGTTGTTTACATTGCTCTGTGCAAATTTTGTACTGGTTTCTATATTGGAAAGACCGAAAGGCACTTTAAAGAAAGAATTTACGAGCTCCAGTGCAGCACGAGCAAAAGTAATTGTACTAATGCTCTAGCTAGACATGCCATGGAAAATGAGGGACACACATTTGTATATATGGTCATCGAGCAAGTGATGAATAATAGAAGGGGTGGCCCATGGCAGTTGTATTTGGAAGAAAGAGAGCTATATTGGCAACTTAGACTTAATTCCTGTGTTTACCCCAGACTTAATGAGCAGTGTTCTTTAAAATGTATTTTGAAACTAAAAGCACTTGAGAGATAGTTTGTATTCTGAAGTATTAATGTATTTTATGATATATGTTGTTTGAGTTGGGAGGTAGTAATTTATATTATATTGTATTACAGAAGCTTGATTTAAATATTTTTATATAAAAATGTAGTAATGTCCTTTTAAATGTTTAATTGAATAACTAGTATGTGATGTCACCTTTTTAGTTGTTATATAAGGAATGAATTGTCTGTACTTGTCCGAAGAAGTTGAATTACTGTTTTCAACGAAAGCGCTAACATAAACCGTTTCTTGGACATTACCACTGACTTTGGTCGTCTTTATAAAGAACTACTTAAGACATAGAGTAAAGTGCAGCGGTAGCATTGTTGCCTCACAACAAGAGGTTCTCCCGGTCGATTCTCAGCTGGAGTGCAGGGAGTGCCTTCTCTGTGGAGTCTGCATGTCCTCCCCACAGTTGGGTGGGCATTCGAAAGACATGCGTAAATGGGTGTGCCTTTGTTGAAGGTTGAACGTCGAGCTGGCACTTCGGCATTCGTGAAAATCTACTGCCAATCATTAGCGGACCGGAGTTCCGCTGCGGCGACCCCTAACCGGGAAAAGCTGAAAGACAACAACAACTTAGCTACAAGAGAGGAATCGGCTGATGCTAACATAAACTGTTTCTTGGAGATTACCACTGCCTTGGTAGTTTTTATTTGGTATTTTGGTTTAAGTAGTTCTTTAATTTTTATTCTAAAGTTTTAAAAATCTTTGGTCTACCCTCAGTGTGAGTGTGTTTGTTCCCTTTTACAATTGGTATCTTCCACTACCATCGTTGCCCCCCCTCCCCAGCTCACCTTTTTACCATTGGTAATCTTTCTACCATCGCTGGTAGATTTCATCTTTGCAGTGTGACTGGGTTCTGTCCTATCATCATTCTTTCTTTCTTTCTTTCTTTCTTTCTTTCTTTCTTTCTTTCTTTCTTTCCTTCTTCCTTTCCTCTTTGCCTCTCCTGTCTTTTTATTTAGGACGATGGCAGAAAAACCTAAAAGCTCCACTACAGGCTTCAAACAGTGTACAGAGTGTGGCAGGAAAATGCCAAACTCAGATAACAATGACTGTTGCGTTTATTGTTTGGGTGTGCCCCACTTGAGTGTTGACTGTACAATCTGCCAGGGTTTTAGCAACAGAACACTAGCAGAGAGGAAGAATAAACATATTCTCAAAGGGCTCCTTAAAGCCCCATTTGAGGAAGCCTTGTGCAAGGCCGACCACTCTGCTCTGGCCTCTGGATCAAAATGCTCTGGTTCGGTACCGACATCTCCTTTGGCACCAACCATTAATAAGCATAAGCATGCATCTGCAGGTTCCTCTTCGGAACCGAAAACTAAAGTTCCGAAGCTTTTGGAGCAGTGTAAACCTTCAGCACTGATACCCATACTGGTGCCTTCAATGCTGACCATGACACTTTTTCAACCTTTGATTACTTCCATTCCTACCTTGGCCACAGTTCCAACACTGGCACCAACTGTCACTACTGTCTTGCTGGTGCCAATATCTCTCTTAGCCCAGCAGACAGTGACGACGACTGATATTTCCACTCAACACAGGACCACTTATTCTCCCTCCTTGAACCCCATCGTTGGACAACTCCCTAGTCCTTTCCTGGAGAGACCTGAGTCTCCTTCTGGGTTTTTCGTCCTCTCCACCAGAAGTCTCTCTGAAGTTGATATTGTAAGGTTGGTGGATTAGATCCTGACAGCCAAGTGATCTTCCCTCATCTTCTTAGCCCCCACTCCCTTCTGGTGCAGGGGGTTTCTCCCCTATGACCCCTTCTTATTCTCCTCCTCTGACCTATTCACAGGCTTAAGAGCTCTCGACTCCAACCTCACAGGTTCCAATGGCTTCGGCATTGACAACCTTTTTGTTTTTGCCGAGTCCGGCTCCGATGCCTTTGGTGTCTTCAGCAGCATCACGTCCTTGGGACCATGTCTTTGCCATCGGGCCAGAGGGGTTCGAGTCAGCTCCGAGTTTTTCTTGGTTCCGGGCTCCCATCCCTCCTCATGGGGTCCCCTTTCAAGCCATGGAATGAGCTTTGGTCACTGCCTCGTCTTAGGTGTCTCCTGTGTTACTGGAGTCTTTCCATATGACCCCAGGTTTTTTGGTTCTGCCACCAGCCTCGACCCCTGGACAGCAAGCCTCAAGGTCGCAAGACTTGCCTACTAAAGGCATACCCTCTTACGAGTCCTCTTCAGATATTCCCACTGAGCAGCCTCCTTGAAAGAGATTGTGTAAGAGGAAACACCTTAATTCTCTTGAGGAATCCGTCATGGATGACGCAGATTTTGATGAGGGGGAGGGTTCCCCATGGTCACCCCCAGTAGACGTCTCCTCCAGAGACATTCTTGAGAGCCTAAAACAGAGTGGTGATTGGAAGACCCTTCCTCTGAATTAATCTGTGTACTTGCAGGCCTTTGTTGCTCACCCATCTACCTCTTGGGGTGACCCTGCTTGCTGACGACCTAGTTAAATTGATCGCTCAGTGGGCTTGGAAGGCTCCTGACTCTGTAGAACCTGTCCCACAGAGACCTGACAAGATACTTACTGCTCCAGAAGACCATCCACATTGGGCAGGGCTTAGTAGTTGATGCCATGGTGGTAGCGTCCACCACCAAGAAAGAACTAGCCAAGGAAGTTCTACTGTACATCCCTCTAACCGACAGTTCAGGGCGATGGACAGATTTGGGAAGCAAGTCTATGCACCAACGACCTTCTCCATCATGTCCTTGAACTTTTTGGCACACTTCACTAGACTTCAGAGGGATCTGGTCAAGGAGCAGTCAGGTACCCTGGCAGGTGCAGTCGCTGAGGTCCAAGAAAAAGTGGTCTCCCAGTTAGCTACCCTAGAGTTTATTTTGGATTCATCCATGATGCTCATTGCGCATGCAGCCAAAGGGATGACCAAGTCAGGAGGTTCAGGTGTTGCTATTTGATGACATGCTTGGTGCATCTGTGTGAGTTTGTGGAACCATTCAAGTCTTCCTTTGTCAGTACTCCTTTTGACAGATCCTCTTTGTTTGGACCCAAACTAAAGGAAACTCTGTCCAGGTGTGAAAAGGATGGAAAGACTCTGTCTGTTCTGGGTATACATTGTTCCACTCCTCAACGATCCTACTTCAGGAATCAAAGGAGTGGTAAGATGTAGTTCAAGAAGTCCCATAAGCCTTTCCAGGACACACGTGGTGCAGACTCCCCTAGGGGCAGAGGGAGGAGTTACAATGGAAGACGCCATCCCAGGGTCAAGAGTGGTCTGCAGAATCAGGGTTCCAGGGAGTTCTTCTGTGGTCAACCCTATTGGTGCTTCTGAAAGGAGGCCCGATTGCTTACCTTTGGAAGCAGTCAAGGGAAGATTTTCCTGTATCCAACTGCCTGGTGACTCATAACCACCGATGCCTGGGCACTAAGGATCATTTCCAGAGGTCATTAATCCCTTTCATTCTCAACCCGAGAACCTAAGCAAGATTCCTCGATGTTCCACCTAGTCAGATAGATCAAGCAGCATTATAAATACAAAAACTGCTAGAAAAAAAAAAAAGAGTCATCCAAGAAGTCACACCAGACCATTTAGAATCCGAGGTTTACTCAGAATTATTTTTAGTGCCAAAGAAAACAGGGGACTGGACACCAATTTTGGATATCAGTATTTTGAACAAATTTGTCCAACAGCCAAAATTCCAGATGGTCATGGTTCAGTCAGTTCTTCCCTTCTTAGAGGATGTACTCTATCAACTTTCAAGATGCATATTACCACATAAAGATGGACAAACTCTCATGAACGTTTCTCTGCTTCCAGCTAGGGGCCAGTCATTACCAATTCAGAGTGTTGCCCTTTGGTCTTACCACAGCCCACAGAGTGTTCACCAAATGCATGACTCCAGTCACAGCACATTTGAGGCTGCACGGATTCCAAGTGAGTATTTCCTTTCCTAGACGACTAGCTCCTCACCATTTCCAGCAGACATCTACTACTACGAACAACAGACTTCATTCTGGAACTTTCTCAACAGCTGGGCTCTTAACTGACCTCTTCTCAAGATATGGAATTCATCGGAGCTCATCTGAACACTCTGTCTTCTGTGGCATCGCTTCCCCATGACAGGATGCAGAAAATACAATCGCAGGTTCACATTCTCCTTCGCTCAGACAAAATACCAGCTCAGGAAATTCTGCAGACATTGAGCTCCATGGCAGCAGCGATCACGTTAGTTCCATTGGCAAGGTTTCAAATGAGACTTCTCCAGTGGCTGCTTGCAAACCAATGGTCTATTCTAACCCACCCCATGAATCACTTAGTTTTCATATCCAGCTGATGCAAAAACTACCTAACTTGGTGGATGGACTGCAAGGAGATTCTTCTGAGTCATCCCTTTGTCCCCTTGCAGCCCAAGGCCATAGTGATGCTTCCCAGATGGGGTGTGGGGGGGGGGGTCATTATCTTGGGAAGACATTCCAAGGCACTTGGTCCCCCTCCAAGGCCAGTCTGTATGTCAGTATTCTAGAGTGAAGGGCAGTGTTTTTGGCGTTGCAAGTGTTTCATTCTGTCTTACCCTGGGACAATACCGATTCAGTCAGACAACATGTCTGTAGTCTGGTACATCAACAAGCAAGGGGGAACCAAGTCTGTTTTGAGAAGCCCTTTGAGTGTGGTAATGGGCCATAACTTCCAACCATTTTCTGATACCAGCATACATCCTGAGGAGTTCAAATGTGATTGCAGACTAGGTAAGTAGATGCAGCCTAATGCCGCATGAGTTCTAAATTCCAGAGTAGCGAAGAAAATCTTTCTTCTCTGGGGCCAGCCTTGCTGCATCCTGTTTGCTTCACCCCTGAACAAGTGCAGAAGCTATTTTGCCCTAATTTCCCCTTAGGGGGAGTCCCCCAGAGAAGCTGTTCTCCACGATTGGTTCCAGATCTCCTTTATGCCTTTCCCCCCTTCCCTCTGATCCCTTTTTTTCTCAAAAAAGCAGCTTGATTGAGAAGCAAAGTGATCCTCATTGCATTTACTGGCCTTGACAAATGTGGTTTCCCTTCCTCTGGCCTCATCTACTTCACTGCCCATGGATTCTGGACCCAGTCCCGGACCTTCTGTCCTATTCTCGGGGACTAGTGCACCCCATTTTACAGACTCTCAAGCTAAATGCTTAGTTTGTCCAATTCCGTTAGTGTCCAGACATAATGATGTTCCTTTTCCTGTACAACACATTTTGTTGGCATATCATAAACCATCTTCCAGGAATCTCTACAGTAGTAAATGGAAGAGATTTTCTATTTGGGCTTCTGATAATGGTCTGGATCCCTTTTCAGTGCCAGTAGAAAAAGTTCTAGAGTTTCTAGCTATCATTTTTGGCAATGGAGCTTCTGCTTTCACAAGCAAGGTTAACTTAGCAGCTATTTCAAATTTCCATAACAGTATCGGTGACCAGCCTTTAATCTCTCACTGGCTTTTCGTGGTTTTCTTAAAGGCACCATCCGTTTAAAGCATCTCTTTCAAGGATCCACTTCCACTGTGAGATTTGACTATTGTATTGCAATCTCTTATTTTACCTCCGTTTGAAGATGCAGCTACCTGTGACTTAAAATTTCTTTTTGGAAAACATTGCTTCTCATAGCTGTCACTTCGGTGAGACAAGTCTCCAAATTACAGGCTCTATGTTCAAAAGCCCCTTCTTTAGTTTTCCATAAAGGCAGTGTGTCACTCAAAACAAACCCGACCTTCCTTCCTAAAGTGATTTCAGAGACCAATATCAGTCAATCTATAGACTTGCCTGTATTTTTCCCAAATTTTTCTAGTAAAGGCGAATACTGCCTGCACCTTCTGGATGCGCACAGGCAATTATATTTTTATCTGGCTAGAACTAAGCAATTTAGACTATCAGAACAATTGTTTGTATCCTTTGCAAGAGCAACCTTGGGAAAATCTGTTTCTAAGGTTACTCTGTCTAGATGGTTAAGCAATTGTATTTCCTTTATTTACACAAAAAGTCTAAGATTCCCTATGCCAGGGAAGGCACATTCTACCAGATCTATGGTGATTTCAGGTGTTTTTCATTGTAAAGCTTCTATGTCAGAAGTTTGTGCATTTGCAACATGGGCTAAAAAACATACTTTTATTACTCATTACAAATTGGATATGGTCTCCAGAGGGAGAGCCTGCTTTGGTTCTGTGGTTCTCAGGAATGTTCTTCCATAGGGGTATCCAGGATCTAAGGTAGCTGGAGACTGTGCCCCACAGGTCAAGAATGGATGAAGATTGACAACATCTAATAAAGAAGTTATGTCTTTCCATAACTTTCCATCTTTGTTGTCGATCTTCATCTATTCTTGCTTCCCTCCTCACCTGCTTCCTCCTTTGGGGTTTTGGTGGGGCAACATCCTGTACTGGGTTTTATTGTTATGCATACCTTGGACAAGGCTTCTGGCTTGAGTTAGATTGTCTTCTTCAATATGCTTGCAAACTCGATCTGAGGTAATGTGGAGTGGGGCATTGTGGGTAGACTAGCAGCTTGAGAGATTTATGGCTGACGCGAGCTATGTATCGGCCGGATCGGTTTTGAGGATTGGATCCATTACCCACAAGTCAAGAATAGATGAAGATAGGCAACAGAGATGGAACGTTATTGTAAGACATAACTTCTTTTTTTGTATAAATGTAAATAGAAATGTAACTGCTGTTTGTGTATAAATGTAAATTGAAATGCACCTACTCTGCGTTTGACTGGAACGTAGTATAATGAAATGTAAGCAAATGGAGCTTTTCTCCCCAGGCCTGTGTCAAAAATGGGTATTACCTAGTCGACTTTCCCAGTAAACAAAGACAGACAAATAAATAAATAAATTTGCTCACCCAATATTTCTGACAGAGTACTCCATAGGGAATTTTTAAAATCTGTCAACTCATTATGCTTCCAAAATATATGTTCCCAGTTTCTTATTTCATTCTGTATCACATCTCCAACATTTGCTATCTACCTGAGGAAAAATTATTTAAGTATACTTTGGGTATAAAAATATCTACTGAAATACTTCCAAGCAAAAACCGTAAACCTCCTGGACTTTGTTGCTTACTTGGGAGCCATACACATGTCCTGTCATTGTTCGATTGTAAATTGCTTATCCAGTCTGTCTTGACAATCTTTTCCAACTTCCTCTGATTAATTCTTAAAGTTATTATGCAACCAAACACCCTGGTTTTAGGTGACTTTAACTAACCATCCATAGACTGGGTAAATCATATGTGTACAAACACACTCACCCAAACGTTCTTGGACTTCATTAACTCAAATGTCTTGGAGCAGATAGTTGTCACCCACACAAGGGGCCCAAATATTCTAGACATGGTACTCACCATCATGGTAGAATGATGCACCACCACAAGTGTGCTACTCTCCCTGGTGAAGTCTGATCATAAATAAGTCTCTTTTTAAGTAGCGATAGTGTCAGCCCCCCCCCCCCCCCGGAGAAATTAGGCTAAAAAACTTCTCCAAAGCCAACTACACCCTCTTATGAGAAGGCATTAATAACTTCAAAGCTCCTGTCTCCACTGACGGCAAGGATACCTATACTTGGATATACACCAATGCATTGTATAAACATCTGTACAATTGTATTTACTCAGCTGTTTCTAATAGGACCAAAGCAAGATCCTCAGAAAAAAAAACAAGCCTGCCTGGTGGACATCCCCCAGAAACAAGTTATATAATAAGAGAAAGAAATTGCCATCTAAGAGCAAGAAGAAATGATCTCAGAATTGGAAGCACACCCTTCTCAACTTGAACAAGCAAATAAGACATCTTGCAAAGTCCTCTAAAGCTAACTAAGAATCTAGAATAGCATCCCTAGCTAAGGATAACCATAATGCATTCTTTAGCTACATATGAATCCTTAAAAGAAAAGCCCAGATTTCACTAAACTGGTAGTGAATAGTACCACATCAGGGACGTCGGGAGGCATACTGACTGTACGCATTTCAGTACAGTTTATCTGGAGTGGGGGGTAGAATCTGGCTAGCTGTAGGACCCAGCAGCCTGTTTGCTACAAACCAATGGCTGTGCTGATTGGTCCAGAGACTCCCGCTTTAGTTGAACTTGTGACAGAGAGAGACAGCAAATAATATAAGACGAGTCCGTCAACTTCAAAGCCCATTTCCACCACTTAACCTGTATAGTTTATTTTACTGCTTACTGCTGTTGATTTATTCTGTACCTGGCCTGGCTGATAACTTATGTAAGTTTAACTTTTTATCGCAAATTGCTGCTGTACTAAATATAATAATCAATTGATGAATGAATTTGTCTTGCATGGTAGGTACTGGTGGTAGTAGCTAGCTAGCTAGTCCATTTCCACAGATTTTGTTTGTTTTTTTAAACTTGCTGTCGCTTTAGTTAACTCACTTTCCTCCGGACAGAGAATTTTCTTTTTTTTTTTAGTCGCCACAAACTTAAAGCCACATGCCTGGCATGATGCTATTTGCCGCTGCACTGTCAGCTTGTTCAGTTAATTTCAGTTAGTATAAATTATTAAGTGTAGAGAAGTAGTTATTTTTTTCCGAATCCCGATAAATGATCATCATGAAAACTAAAATGAATTACCGAGTAGGCTACTCAAAATAAGTACCATGCATGCATGAATTTCTTTGGATTAGTAAGTTCACGAGTTACGACGACTACCACTACACTGTCGACCACGCCATTAGCTTTAGATCATGGCGCTCAAGGCATCAGGAGGGCGGGAAGGGTGAAAAGCCTATAGTACTACTACCACCCGCGAATAGAAAGAGACTCACACAAGCTAGTAGCTAGCTAGTCCATTTCCAGAGATTTTTTTTAAACTTGCTGTCACTTTAGTCTTTAACTCACTTTGCAGGCTCGGACAGAGCATTTTCTTTTTTTTTTTATTACAAAGCCACATGGCATGCTGCAGCTGCATGATGCTATTGCAGCTGCACTGTCAGCTTGAATTCAGTTAATTTCAGTATAAATGATTAAGTATGTGAGCAGCAGCATGGTTGTTGTTGTTTTTGATGAATGATCATCATGAAAACTGAAAAGAATTACCTACATTGAGTAGGTAATTCTTTTCAGTTTTCATGATGATCATTCATCGGAAAACAAAACAACTACTCTGCTCGCTCACATACTTAATCATTTAACTCAAAAGTACCGATCTGTAGATGCATCATGATGCTACAATAGCAAGTAGCTAGCTAATCCATTTTCCACAGAATATTATTGTTCTTTAATAAAAAAAAACTTGCTGTCAATTAAACTCATTTTCCTACCACGAGTACCCACCACACCCCGTGCGATGGAGCCATTGGCTTTATTTCATGGCGCGCAGGGCATCAGGAGGCGGAAGGGGTGTAAGGCCATATATACCGCAGCATACACTTCTACTCGGGTTCGTGCCCATTAATTTTACTTATGTCCATTGTCTGACTTTCATTCAAGTTGTTTTTGTATTTGGAATGGTATACTGAAGCTGTACCTCAGGCTCTTTACATGCAATCTTTTGGTGCCCACCAACGAAGCATCATAACTTCCATTTCTCTTACAGCAACTCACCTGTTAATGGATGGAAATTGCAGGATAAAACTTTTAGCATCTCGCTCCTGAAGTCTTGGCTGTTTGTCCACAGTCTAACTGGTCCCATCGCTTTTCAGTACATGGCGAAATGGAGTGTATAGGCTGCAGCATCCATCAATGCTGGCACTGCTGTCTCTATTCTGCTATTTTAGAACTATTTAATCGCATTGACATCGCAAATGTATGAAAATCTAAATGCTGTGAAAATAGGTGGACTTGAGACTATCACTTTGCTTCATAGACCTTATGGTCGGGTTTTAAAAATCATATTTACATTCTCATTTTAAACAAAAGTTTGAGACCCCATGCATCGAATCATACATGTTTATATGATTTTAGTTTAGTGATGTTGGAATGTATTCAGTAGGGCTGAAGTAAATCTGTAGGTAACTATATCACAGTCCTGGGCCAGCCCAGAATCATAACAGTTTTTGGTATTAATACGTGTCCCCACTGCGGCTTTTTTTACAAGGCTAGATGATTTCATTATGTAGTACATACATACAGGTAAATAAAAGTGACCAGAGCATGCTTTTAATAATGAACTTGATAGGGTAGAGAAGAAGTTCTGTTCAAAACAAAGCCCTGCCCACTGTGGCAAGAAAAGCTTCTCAAGTAAAATTTAATTTTATCTATTTATTTATTTTGCATTAGACCATCATCATGAAATAGTTTTGTCGCTAACGTCGGAGCGTGCACAGTGCACACTTGTAGTTTAAATGTGCCCAAATTAAAGCAATTGCATTGAGTAAGGGTAGCACTGTCCAGAGGGCTGTACAACCACCCGTGAATAGAGACTCTCATCACACAGCCAGGTTGTTGTACTGTTGCAGGCTCCTAATGTTACAGTTTGTGCTATCTAAGTAACAACAAGCCTTGCTGACCTTTTGATTATATTAATAACTGGTCCGACAGACTCCTGAGTCCTGAATCCGATCTTTGTAACAGTGGTACAGCCCTATATCAGGTAATCAAGAAAGCAAGTCTGCACTGTAAAAGGTGAACATCACGAGCTGCCAAAGTCTAGTTCTTCCTTAATATATTAACAATTTTTGAAATATGCACTAATGAACAACCAGTGATCAAACATAAAGTTCAATATTATGAACCTCAGCATAAGCTTTTGAGTCTGGTACAGTGGTAGATATAGTCAGATACCCAGCCATTTAAGTCCTCTCAAGTCTATTGAAACATTGCATTTTTTTGCTTGACACTGTTCTTCACTAAACTGATGCGTAGCCAACATTTTACGGTTCCCAAATTCAATTAAGAGAGATGTTTAGCTTTGCTGAAGATGGCTTGGAGTCGTCATGTATAACTGAATTTTTCTGATGCAACAGCTCCATCTGTATGTCAAATCTGGTGTTGCAGGCACACAGCTTTCCTGCAATACTCGGTCTGACATACTGATGCTGCACAGGAGCTCCATCTGTAGGGCAGAGTCAGTTAATGCAGACATGAAGCCTATTATAAGTCTTGATACCAGCAGTACAGCTCCACCTGCATGTGGAGCTGAAATTCGGGACTGCAGGCCATCTGGTTTACCATTAGCTATGCCAAGATTCACCTTGAGAGCAAATTTCTTGCTATCCATGTCAGTCTCATAGACATAATAATAATGTGATTATAAATGGATTTGCTGTTAATAAGCTGTCTTGATTTGTGGAACTGTTTTCAGTAAAAAATAGCACATGGTCCCACCCCACTCCCATCCCTTTTGTCATTAGAAGCATTTTTTTTATTTTATTTTTCATAACCCTCTGTGTTAGATCAGATTTGTGGTTTTCTTATGAACTCCTCAAATCTAATGTTCTATCATAATTTACCAGTTAAACTAGTCAGTGGGAAATAAACCACTATGTTTAGTCCTTAGAATCATGCATGTGCCTTCGTATTTCTATTTAACTGGTATACATGTGTGTTTGGGTGTGTGTGTGGGGTGCAATTTCATTGGAATGAAGTCAGCAAAATTTTAAATGAGAAGGTATTTTGTTTTTTGACCTATGAAGATATGAAATATTTAAGCTGCTTCATCATGCAAGTAATTACCATCCTGGCATATGGCTCACAAATGATCGTTCAGGGAGCAGCATCGTGAAAGGGGTGTGGCCTGGGCAGCAGTTTAAGGAAGTGTACGGACAGGAATGTGTAGATGTGGGTGTGGCTTGTGGGTAAGGCTTGGTGGGGGCAGCAGTCTAGGAGCTGTGAGTACAAATCTGAAAATCCTGGCTACACCCCTGTACCACATGGACTGAACCAGTGGAAATAGCCAACCTGCTAGTGGACACGATCAGTGAAAACTTCTCCCCCCATCCTGCCACATATACCCAGACCTCCCAACTGTACCGAATTCCTCGGTTTTTACCAAGTTTTGGGGTCCAAATGATGGGGTGCCACGTTTCCCGAGTGGCACCCCTTAATTTCCGATTTTTCCCAGCTTTTGGTTTTGAAATTTTTTTTTCGTGCTTTTCGGCTGACGTCATCACGTGCACGATGACGTCATCGCTGTCAGCCTGTCGGAATTGAGCTCAAAGGCTCACGTCCATACATTTCCGGCAGTTTGAATGGAACTATCTGCGCGGAGAACGGAGTTATGTACTGCTCTACAATCATGGATCTATCTGCTCTGCTGGTGCGAGAGAACAGAAAGGAACAACTGCTGCTGGCAGAAAAGGAAACTTAATTTCTGCAAGGAGAAGGAGTGGAGAAACAACTGATGCAAGCTGCGAGAACGGACTTGACTTCTACAGCCTGGTACTGCTTAAAAGTGAGTGAGAGAGAGAGAGAGTGTGTGTGTCTGCGCGCTGCCTCTTTCAATTCATTTAAGTAAGTTTTGTTAACGTAGTTTATCTTTAAAAAAAAATGTAATATTTATTTAGTCATGCAATGCAACTAAAACAAATTATGGAGCTGATAAAGGGAGTCCAGGACAAGTCTCTCAACCAAATTTCTCGGACAGCTCAGATGGCCGTAATGTGTTTGCGAAATGACTAAATACCACCCAAAGTGTTTAGGCTGTTGTTAAAGATTTTTGTTTTGTGAACACAAATATATTGGGGTGAGAGGTTTCTATAACCACGTGCCTTATAAAAAGAGAGCTCATGAATGCACTTTTGCAAGGCTAAATGATAAAAAGCATTGAGTATTCAAAACGTGTAGTCTAATTGTGGTCAAGTCTTGCAAATAATGCAGAAAATAACTGACTCAGAACTGTGAGAATGTCTGTAAGGGACTCAGAGTATTTCTGAAGACAGCCAGTTTGAATATTTATCCATTTCCAAAGCTAATGCAGTAGGACAGCTGTCAAAATACAAGTGGAGAGTAAAGAACTTAAAGTACAGTGTGTCTTTAGAATTCTACTACCAAAGAAATCTTGCTCATAGTAAAAGAATGCTGAAAATAATGTCTGCAATGCTTCTGTTCTTGTACAAAAGCATAAGTCAGAGGCTATAGAGTCTGTAGAAGAGAATTAGAGTGACATCCTGAAAATATATTTGTCTGAAGGATAAAGATTCTCACATGATGTAGAATATCATATCAAAGTATCACCTGAAGCAATTCTTATAGTTCACGTTTTTTATAGAGTACAGTTAAGGCTAAAACAGAACAATTAATTAAATGCATGATGTCAGTAGGAGGAAGAGGTAAGCAAATAGAATCTAGTTCAAAGGTTATTAGGTACATGTTAGTCATGCTGTCCAGAGGACCTTGGAGAAGTCTAGCCAGCTAAGTCCAAAAATAATTGTAATAGGCTTCATAACTTAAGAATGTCGGCCAAGTACCCCAGATGTGATTTTTGGTCAACCATCCAATCTCCCAGAGTAGTTTTGAATGATGCCAATGTGTTGCATGTTTGTCATGCAAAGAAAGATTATTTTATAAGTAAGGGATTTGTTGGGTTAGAAAGCTATTATGCATTATAGTCTATTAATCTTTCAAAGAAGATTAAAGTCTTTGGTGCAGGTTCATTGCTCTGCCATAGGTGTAATGGTTCAAGCATGGAGGAGTATTTCATTGCTCAGAAAACCAGGTACAGAACACTCTCAAGGAGCCTGTATGAGACAGCATGCAGTATATTGTATAGCTTTTAAACTATCAGCATAGCTTAATAAGTTTAAACCATTTTCCTGATAAAAATTCTTCAACACCTTTCATGGTTGATGATATGCTTTGAGAACTACATGCCATAGGGGGCACAGTATCATATGATGGGTCTGATGATAAAGTTATAGGGACAGTTTCTTTTTTCCCTGACTCCTGGAGGAAATCAGTTGTGCCTGGTAAAAGAATTTTTTGAATATGAATGACAAATCCCATAGTGATGTACCAGGCTTTTGTGAATCTAGGGGCCTATCTGCTATAACATCCTCCTAGTGTGTCTTGTATTTTCAGCATCTTCACTTGTAATGTTAAAGTGCAGAAACAGGAGAACAAGATAAATGGCTATAAATGTCATTGCAGCTGCTTGGCATACAGAATACAGTACTAAGTGGACAACATCTCAGCATATTTAGAGTATGTTCTGAAGTAACTTACTAATATTACAAATGGCATATTCAGCATGTGGCAGATGCCCCTGATCTCACTGCTAGTATGAAGCATACCTTCCACTTTAGTCATGCCACTGTGAGATGTTAGCACTACATCTTCAGTCATTATTGCTGGTATAGCATGTATCATAAATTTTGTGCCATCATAAAACTATGCATGCATCTCAAGAGCTCTTGTTCCCCGAACTACATGCCTTTCACTGTGTCGGCACAGATTTGTTCTATGGCTTCTTCCACACACCATATTTAATGCTTGGGAAACTCCTTTCATGCTCTAGCCTTCCTGGCATCTGTGGTTAGTTTCACCTGAAATGTTACAGTGCACTGTTTTTCTAGGATTATGCCCCTGATCATTGAGAAATGGATCATTCAGTTCTGATTTGCAGTGTCTTGTAATCTTTTACCTTGCTGTATGACAACTGTAAGAAGAAGCTCCTCAACATGTGTACTTACAAATGTGTCTGTACGCTGAACAGTAACAAAGCATGCATGGTTTCTGCATCCCCCTAAGATTTAAAATACTGACATAGACTGGCTTGAATGTATTCTGCAATATATATATATGTATGTGTAAGTAGACTTTTATCATGGAAATGTTCCGAATAGGGCAGTTTTCGCATTATTGGTTCATGCGTTTTGTTTCATTGCCTACTGGAAAGATGTTTAAACAATACATTTAAAATGCACTCTACTTAAGTCTAACAAGTGTGCTGTATTATACAATGAGTATAATTTAATAAAGTCAGGAATATGTATCAAAGAACTCATATATGTTTCTTGTTTTGTGTGCAAGGGGCCTATGATTTGAAAATAGCCCAAAGAAGGTAATCTTTGTCCACCACTGGCCAGATGCATTTTCTTTGGATGTGGTGTGGGTTTCAATGCTGTTTCAATGAATGTGAGTTTCAAGGGCAGAGAAGTTTTAATGCCAAGTCTATTTTCATTGTGAGACAGTAATGGTATTGCTTTGTTTAGCAGATATCTTAGTGTTTGTGCATTGTGTTATAAAATGTAAAAATATAATCCAAATAATCATTGTAGAAGTAAAGTAGTGTTTATGGTAAATGGGGCAAAATAACCAAGTAATGGGACATTGGAATGGCTACAAGGGGACTCTGGTGCTATATTTTCGTTTTGTTGTTCAGTTTGGTTTGAAAGTTGGTATCCCACGATTCCATTGGAGTGGGCGGGGTTATGTGATTATGTATGCAAATTTTATGTTAATCAGCGTACAGATTTGTACCTATTTTTCATGGGCCTTGTCCAGATTTTTTATGTTTCCAGGTTGAGAGGTATGCATATACCCCAAAACATTCTTATCCACCTAGTATCTCTAAAGAGTAGATCTTTACCGCTCTCTTCAAGGCCAGAAACACAGCCTCTGTAGGACCTGATAACATCCCATGTTGTGTACTCAATGGTTTAAAACAGGAGTTAGCAACACCATTGGGTACTCTTTTCAACCACACCCTAAGCACTTGTTTTGTCTATGCTGAATGGAAAACAGCAACCATTATTCCCTTGCACAAGGAGGGGAGCATCCACTGACCCTGGGAACTATAGACCCATTAGCCTAACCAGCCTTATCAACAAGGCTGTGGAGAGGAATCATCATTGATGTTATCAACAAGGATATAGGAAACCTTCAAACACTTGACCCAGTTTGGTTTTGTTAAATGGAAATCCTGCCTGTTGAACCTTCTGGATTTCTTTAGGATTGTCACTAAAGCCCTGGACAATGGCATATCTGGGCATACGGCCTGCCTAGACTTGCCCAAGACCTTTGACACAATCATCCCATATACTGTCAGATGGGTTGCAAACGGTCCCTGACAGAACACATACAGTCAAAATAGTGCACTCCATCTCCACCAGCAGACCTGGTATCAGTGGTGGTCCACACGAATCAGTGATGGGGACCCTATTGTTTGGAATCTACTTCTCAGAAGTACAGGCAAAAAGAAAAGGTCTGTGGCTGACAAAGTTTGCTGATTATCGCAAACTGGAAGCAGTCATCGAGTTCCCAAATTATGTCAACATTCTACGAGAAGGACTATTGCAAACCAGTGATTGGTGTCGAAGTCATTGTCTTAAACTCAATGCAAAGAAATGCATTATTGCCCCTCTAGCAAAAGTGAGGTCCCTTCAGATTACTATATTAGTAAAAACATCCTAAACTCTAAGTCAGTGGTGACAGATTTGGGCACACAGGTTGACAGCAACCTTACTTTTGATCACTATGTCTCTATGGTGGTAAGGAAGGCCTTCTACATTGCTTACCTCATAAGCACGGGAATAGCTTCCAGAACAAAAGAGGTCATAAGCCCCCTGTACTCTTCCCTCATCAGGCTAATAGAGTACAATGCTCCCTTTGATATGTACCTAAACAGGCACCTGCAACAACTGGGGAGACCTCAGATGTTCCTCACAAAGAAATTTCAGGGTCTTCAGCACATGTATTATGTGGACAGACTAAAATCTCTGTCAGTATACTCTGTATCGTATAGGCTACTCAGAGGCGACCTGTGCCTTGCACACAGTGCAACCTCTGATCCTGCCTTAATGGAAATGCTGCACATTCCTAAGTCAAATGGTACATGATTCACTTGCTCTAGGGACCTTAACCTAGCATGTGACATCAACAGGACTTGCTAGAGAGACATATATGTCTCCCAGAGGTTGCCTCTCCTTTGGATTAAACTTCCAATACAGGTTACAGAGCCTCTCGTTAACCCTTTTTAAGTGCAACTTGGACGATTGGATGGGAAACTGCAAATTCACCCCAGGTGTTTCACCTGTGTCCCTCTTGGTTAGGGCAGTAGGTGCTGATTTAGATCTGCTTATAATATAGACTGTATTTGTAAACCCTTAAGGGAACAAGGGTTGAACTTAGCCATTAGCCTAGTAACCTTTGAACCTATCGTGTATAATTTATATGCCCTACTAATTATCCTTTTTTTAACAGTAGCTTCTGTAATAGATTCATCTAAAAAAATACCAAATGAGGTCTTTCACTTGGGATTCCCTTATTCCTTTCTGTTTGCCTGTGCTCTGATATCAACCTCTGAAAGGGAAGGCAGTCTCTAGCCTGCAGTCCAAATGTCTTCTTGGCCTCAAGGAGTATATCAGTCTTGAGCAAGCTTACAGTCAAAAAGCATTTCTTTTGGAGTCCCACAAGATTAGTCTCTACTTCTTTCACCGTTCTGTTAAAGAATTCTTTGCCTCATGACTGTAACAAACTAAACCTGATGTTATATGTTAATGATTTTCCAGTATTAAACTCTGATAATACTTGCATTAAAACAGACTTGCAGTCAAATTATAATTTAGTTTTCCAGTAGTTTAGAAATAACTCACCATCTATCAACAATGACAAAACTCCAGAGTTGTGGTAAGTAGTAAATACACATACTGGAGATTTTTCTACTATTTCATACAGTTTTGATGTATTGATGCAACTTACCATCCTAATCTTTTTGCTTGTGATTTTTAAGATATTTCCAGTACCAATGACATCTTCCGGAAAGATCACCAATAAGTGTGCCTAAGGCTGGAGGATACAAGCAACAAATTTTAATTTCATTATTATACCTTGGTGCAGCCAAGTTGTAATCATTGTTACTTCAAGGAACCACTTCAGAGGTCCCTTAGAACATACTGTCCAGTCAGTTTTGGATTGTTTGCTCTATCTTCAGAGCTTCTGATGGCAGACGCAGTCTAAAATTACTATTTACTGCAGTTTCTTAACTTCCTGTCATTTTGAGCTATTATGTTTAGAAAACCACCCCATTGCTACAGCTACATGTAGCATTTTGTTATTATCTGTGTATGTAAACAAGCATTCAAAGCACACACCCTTCCCGATGCAGGGTTATTATAATACTTGCTATCTACATTGATATTTTTTACAAATATAATGGGCCAGATTCCAAAAGAGTTGCTCTTAGTGTAAGTGACTTACTTCAGTCTAAAGCCTATCTATAAATAATCTTAACACCAGGGGCTAGATTACAAAAGACCTGCTGTCAGTCTAAGTGATTTTACTTTGGTACAATATACTGGAGTAAGTCACTTGCACTGAAAGTAAGTGTTGGGCCCAGTGTGCACTTTACGTTAGAAAACCTTTTCAAATGTGAAAACCATTTTACTTAGCCAATTTTGTTGTCCATCCTTTTTTTCTGATTAGCTAAAACATAATGTGAGATTGATCTTTCAAGTCTGTCACTAATTTAAAACTGTCACAATAGATGTTCTTCGTGTTCCACTGTTGCAGTCATCACCTGTGGGTTATCCCTGCTTTGGTAGCCCTCGGCCGGCCCGAATACCAGAGTCAATGTTGTTCTGCGTCGGCTGCAGTTGCTTGTAGTCTGACGTCAGGTTGTCAGTGCTATAAAGCAAGGCAGCCGACGTCATTACATCCATCTTTCTTGCCGTGGAGCCTATAGCAGAAGCAGTTCGCACGAGTGCCAGTCAATCGCTACTAGAGTTTGAATTTCAGCTGAAAACGTCTAAAGCTAAGTACCCTGTTGGGGACCCTTTTTCTTGCACTAACCGATGTCCGAAAAGGGTAACAATCATCTCGCCTGTGGAAAGCAGATCCCACACCGAGACTTCCATTCTTACTGCATCAATTGTTTAGGTCCAGACCATGATGCCCCCTGTTGGCAGTTCTGTGCCCTTTTTAATGCGAGAACCATTCACCGTAGAGCTGTTATTATAGACAGTTATTTTCGTGTTCCGTCTTTGCATTCCGAAATGGCGTCCATCAGCCAACAATCCGTGGACATTCTGAAAAAACACAGAGATAAAGATGCACACCACACAAGGCTAAGCCTTCTGACGATTCTATTGCTAAGCAGGTCATCAGTTCTCCGGAATTCAGTAAGGTGCTTTCGCAGACCCTGATGCCCAACTCGATATCTATGCATGCCTCTACTGAGACCCTTTCGGAGTCTGGTATGCAGCAGAAATCTTCTTTGTCTTCCAAGCCTTTGGCTGTCTCTGCTTCAGTTGGGTCCAGAGCCACGACACAGGCACCGGCTTCAGAGGAGGCCTTTCACACTACCGAATCTAGACAAAAACCGACGTCTTCTCATCCGACTACAGTTTCTATTAGACAGATGGATTCTCTCAGGCCTAGAAGCCAGGCCACTCCTAGAAAATCTGATTCTAGCCACCATCTTGCACCTGCTCCAACACCCCAAGCACAAATGCTTAAAATGATGGAGGATCTCATCTCCCTTATCCTGGGTAGTCAGGCCACAACTTGTTAAAGGAAAAGGCACCCTTCTCCAGAAATTGACAGAACAACATTCTGAGGAATTTGACCATTCAGATTTTGAACAGCAACCTCTGACTGCTTATGAGGATTCAGATGCAGAGGAATCCATCTCTTCTGCCTCCCCTCCAGGGGACCTTTCCTCTGGGGAAACCCTTCACAGCCTCAGGGAACATTTCCAATGAGAATCTCAGGACTTCCCCCAGTCTAAGAAAAGACTTAGAGAGTTTCTGGACCTGCCTCAGCACAGACCCCTGGCCACCCCCCCCCCCCATTTTAGAAGTGGTGGATGATGTTTTCCTTGAATCCAGCTTAGCCCCTCATGCCCTCCCACCTGCTCTCAGTAAACTTGACAGGTATTACCGAGTACCGGATTCTCACAAATACCTGTTAAGAAATCCTGCTGCAGACCCAGAGGTCATTACACAGGGACCTAAAGGAGCTAAGACTAGTTCTGCCAATAATCCTATTCCTTCTGACAAGGATTCCAGAGCTCTGGACAGATGGGGTCAAATGTATACACCTCTGCAACCTTAGCTATCAGAGCACTTAACTGTCAGTTCCATATGTTAAAATATCAACAACAAACTTTGGAACTATTAAAACAAAAGATTTCTACCTTTCCTGGCTGTGCCAATTCGAAAGAGTTAGCAGATTTCACGAACAAATGTAGACCAACCAAGAAAAAAATCCAGAACACACCCGTGGAGACAATAATTCAACTGCAGCAAGGTAATGGTAACAAGCAGGTTTAATACCAACACGATGTCATCAAGTTGTTCTGTGAAGGATTCGTGTTGGTATTAAACCTGCTTGTTACCATTACCTTGCTGCAGTTGAATTATTGTCTCCACGGGTGTGTTCTAGAGTTAGCAGATTTACTGCACTCTGCTTGTCAAGTGGCCAAACACTCAATACACTGTGGATATGACTCCCTAGAAGTCTCAAGCAGGGCAGCAGTGTCAGGATCTGTCATTAGGAGACATGCATAGCTGAAGGAACAACCACTCCCTGATCACGTCAAGTCTAAACTAATTGATGCACCACTTGATAAGGACCTTCCGTGCACCTAGCAGACATGGCCAAGGTAAGCCCCGCAGGGACAAACCATCCAGGCCCCTATCCCAGGGCCAGCAAAGAAGCAAATAGTGGACCACTTCTGCCCCAAAGGCAGGGAGTTCTAAGCCACCCTTCTGTGGCAAAAATTCCCAATGACTCCTCCTCCCCACGCCGCCCTCCCTACACTCGCCAAAAGCTAGGAGGAAGCCTCTCCCTCTTCAAAGAAAATTGGCTTTTTGTAACAAAGGACCAATGGGTCTTAAAGATAATTTTTCAGGGATACAGATTTTCTTTCAGCGAACTCCCAATTCCAAGAGGATACCCAGACTTGCTTCCAAGTCAGTGGGCAGAAGCATTGAAACAGGTCCAAACTCTCATATCCCACGGGCCAGTAGAGCCTGTCCCCTCAGATCAAACAGGCAAAGGCTTTTATTCCAGACTATTCCTTGTTCCCAGAAACGAGGGCAATTGGTACCCCATCTTGGATTTATCCATTTGGAACACCTCCCTGATGGTCCCCAGATTCATAATGCTAACTTTGCAGCAGCTGCTGCCTATGCTGACAAAAAATACCTGGCTAGTGACCCTAGACCTAAAAGATGCCTACCTCCACATCCCCATAATGGAATCCTGCAGGAACTTCCTGTACTTCAAAGCAGGATCATAACACTTTCAGTTCTCTGCTCTACCCTTTGACTTATCTACTGCACCCAGAGTATTCACCAAATGCTTAGCCCCAGCCATAAGATTTTGTAGACAGAGAAATATACAGATTTACCCTTACCTGGATGACTGCCTCATTCAGGCAGAGTGCAAAGAAAAGTTGCTTCAGGACCTTCTGTTTGTCAAATCCCTCCTACCTTCCTTAGAGTTCACCATCAACGAGAAGAAATGAAAACAAACACCCTCCAGGAAGATCATTTTCTTGGGAGCACTGCTAGACACAACATCCCAAATGGCCTTCCTATCCCCAGAAAAGCAGAGCTTCCTGATTCTCTACTTTATCCAGCTGGCTTCCAGAAGTCACCTCACTGTGAGGAAGTTCCTGCAATCCCTAGGGCATACCTGTCAGCCATACCAAATTCCTTGGTATTTACTGGTTTTGAGGTCAAAATATTCGGGTGTCACAAATTTCTGAGTGGCCCCCTTAATTTCCCAGTCTTTTTTTTTTTTATTTTTTTCCCACTGAATTTTTGCTGATGACATCAGCATCATGAGCAGACTGCAAGCCTGTTGGAATATGGTAGGGCTTGAGGGGGTGTGTACTGCTGTGTTTATTTATTATCAGCCAACCAAGTACAAATGCAGACTAGCTGTAGTGGTTTGTTTGTGGAGCATGGTAGTTAACTAGTGTAAAGCAGAGTGCAGACACAGTCAGACAGTCAGTCAGTGACTCAGCACACTTAGTCCAGGCCAGGCAGGGTTCAGCAGGACGTCTGCAGCAGTTGTCGGTCAGACTCATTTGTCCCAGTCCAGTGTATCAGTGGTCTCAGTATCCCTCCAAGAAGAAGTCAAAAAAATGAAAAAATATATCAGCAGCACCACCAGAGCCAGTTCTTCCCCCGTCTGCTTCGGGTACCGTACTACTACTGTACTGTGTATGTAAAAGAAAGAATTAAAAAAAAAAAAGTGCAAAATGCAAATACGCAATGCTGCTATTAGTGTTTTTTTCCCCCTGAGGTTGATAGAGAGAATGAGATGTTTGTATGAGTGTTGCTGTTGCAACGTGAATGAGATGTACTAACGGCCATGACGTTTTATATCCCCGGCTACACCTTAAATGGTCATCTGCTGAGTTCCGACTACATAACTGTAACATACACCTGAAATAGCCGAAATATCTGTACTATTGCCAGAACTGTGGCTCTCATGCAAGTTTTGGGACCGTCTCCCCCCCACCCTTTCCAGAACCGATAGGCTGGTTTGCTTTTCCACTGCTTAGCTTTTGCTTAATTGTCAAGGAGTGTAACTTTTGGTATAACCCTGTTTTTTTTTTTCTTGGTAACTTTTTTTCCTTCTATAGATCACATTGACAAGGTATCTACAACTACAAAACTTCTGCTGTAACTGTGTGTCTCGATTCTCGACTCATCCTTATAAATAATTAAATAACTAACATTTGCTGAACCCGTCAGGTTCACATAGTAAGATCGGCTTTTCTCTGGAAATTACTCCCTTACCTTTCTGTTGTTTTCCCGATAGTTTTTTATCACCTCCCCACCATTATCATGGGTCAGCCGTTCCCCCCACCCGATCTTCCTTTAACTACTGTTAATTTTTTCACACCCTCCGTGGACTCCCCTACCCATAATCCATCACACCATTTTTAATCCCATTGCACTGAATTACTGGTTTTCTTTTCTAATTGGTCTCCATCCGTAACACCACCACAAGCATGAAAGGTCCAAGGCACCAAACGGACACAAGAAAAAATAACGACACGAGTAAAAAATGCAGTTCAAGGTATTCTTTGCAGCAAAAAAATCCTTAAAGTCTCCATCCGTAGTGCCCCACCTCCACCCAAGCTCCCCACAAGCTGCTTGTGCACTCAGATTAAACTGTAAGAAATGTATGCTTTTGGATCTCTTTTTGTTCATTGAGCTATGTCTTGTGATGCCATAACATTGATTTAATACTGACAGCTGTGAGTATCTGTTTTAACTGTTGTAACCTGTAGACTCCACATATTCCTGAGGTGTCTGTGTATTGCAATCTGAAGTGGCTATTGGCTAACGATGTCAATTGTATAGGTATTAACTGTACTTGTTATGGTGTTAAAGCATTGTTCGGTTAATAATTGAGTGAAGATGCAGGTTTTGATACTTAAGTTACAAATTAGATGTTACACTGTAACACTTGCTACTACCTACTAAAGCTGCAATTCATTCACTGTTGGCATGTTAGTTGACCCTGTACGGAATTGCAATGTTTTAGCTGAGTGCTGCTGCTTAATGTTTTCTGTTATTGCTCTCTAACTGTATCAACGGTTTTCTGTATGCCTTCCTCTGCTCTACCTTTTCCTTTGCTTATCCCTGTACCAATTCATGTTCAGTGTTACTTTCAACCTAGTCTCCCTACTTTACTATAGCTAAATGTGTCTTTTAAATTATGGATTAACCTTTACCTCTGTTCTGATGTTTGTTTTTCTTTCTCTCCCACAGTCTATAGCCCTGCTTCTACTCATTGAAAGCTTAAGCAGCCTGTGTGGCTCTAACTGAATTAACTGATATGTCCAGGAGCAGCCTTTCAATATTATTTTGCTGTTAATGTTAAGCAGGTCATACCTCTGTATCCAGATTTTAGCAGAATGTCCAGATTTTTGGCTTATATGTTTGGTCCGTTCCTCATAATATTTGTAGCTTTCTGTCACTGCAGATTGAAGTCATTAAATAATGACAGACATTTGAGTTTCAGACATCATATCCTTCAAAAAATACATGCTAATGAAAACCCTGGTATTCTAGCAACTTTCTAAGTTTATAAGAGCAATATTTAAAATCTGTCCCTATTTTTGGTCCTTTGTCCCCCTGTTATTTGTATTTCTGTCCAGATTACCTGTGCCAAAGGTTTGAGAGGTATGTTAACATTATACAATGGCTTAGCTATCCAACAAATTTAAACAGCGGTGTGTCAGATTGCCACACAAAAGTGGAGGCTACCAAGACCATATTAAAGTTTAGTTTACATTAGGAATTAAGAAAAAATTGAACAAAACCAAACTTGGGGGAAATGTTTCATTTTGGTGCTTGTATATACTTGGGAACTACTGAAGGGATAGCTCTCTAGGGGGAATGTTTCATTTTGGTGCTTGTGCATACTTGGGAACTACTGAAGGGATAGCTCTCTAGGGGGAATGTTTCATTTTGGTGCTTGTGCATACTTGGGAACTACTGAAGGATAGCTCTCTAGGGGGAATGTTTCATTTTGGTGCTTGTGCATACTTGGGAACTACTGAAGGGATAGCTCTCTAGGGGGAATGTTTCATTTTGGTGCTTGTGCATACTTGGGAACTACTGAAGGGATAGCTCTCTAGGGGGAATGTTTCATTTTAGTGCTTGTGCATACTTGGGAACTACTGAAGGGATAGCTCTCTAGGGGGAATGTTTCATTTTGGTGCTTGTGCATACTTGGGAACTACTGAAGGGATAGCTCTCTAGGGGGAATGTTTCATTTTGGTGCTTGTGCATACTTGGGAACTACTGAAGGGATAGCTCTCTAGGGGGAATGTTTCATTTTGGTGCTTGTGCATACTTGCAAACATACTGCTGAAGGGATTAGTGGGGGTCTGGGGGAAATGTTTCATTTTGGTGCTTGTGCATACTTGGGAACTACTGAAGGGATAGCTCTCTAGGGGGAATGTTTCATTTTGGTGCTTGTGCATACTTGCAAACATACTGCTGAAGGGATTAGTGGGGGTCTGGGGGAAATGTTTCATTTTGGTGCTCGGCTGCTTGTGCATACTTGAAACTACTGAAAGAAATTAAGCTTTTGACTTTTTGCTATGGGTCAGTTTCTCATAAAATTGTGTTTTCTGGCAAATCATTGGCAGTGGCAGATCTTTGAGGACTGAAGTCAGAAAAATGACAGGCAACAGCCATTGCATTTGATTTTCAGAATTCATCCTTCAGAAAATTCATGCTTTGCAAAATCTGTTATTCTGTCCACAGTCTAAGTTTGGAAGAGAAGTATTTAAAAAGTGCCACTGTATTTCCGTGCCTTTGTTTGGTCCCCCATTATTTGTGACTTTGTCTAGATTTCTTTCTGTAATAGATTGAGACGAATGGCCACAATATATGCAGTCATATAACTAAATAATTAATTCTGTGGAGCTGTATCTGTGCCTTCTGGCTTCTGCTGATTTTAATTTCAGTTTATCCATTACTGACTTTTGATGCGATGCATAATTTTGTATCTCATATCTCACAGACTATCATGGGATGCTGGGTGGTGATTAATAGCATATCCTAGCATAATGAATAAGAAACTGCAATGTAATGTTAGCTTAAGTATATTCATGGAAAATAATATTGAATTATGATATTAAGTCATCAAAATAACTTTTTTGCAAGTATAAAGTAAAAGATTTCAAACATTCAATGAGCCTTGTAGCTGAAATTGTTAGCAAGCTGATAGTAATTTTTTCATATTTTACCCATAGTATGTGTATGCTGTGGTTGCTAATAGTATAATATTGCACCTGTGTTATGATACTGCGTAATGCCAGTTTGTGTAATGTATTGTGCACTTTTACCCAGTGTAGGGCTTGCTGTCCTAGAAGAATATAGTTAATAGTCCTAACTTAACGTGCGTTGTCTTATAAAATGTATATTTGTTGGCAGATTGAGGACTACAGTAAGTCAGTAAGCAAAATACTGACAGATGCTTTTAGTGTCAGGCTCAGACTTCATATGCTTCAGAAAGTGTATTATACTGAAAAGCATGTTATTGTACCAACTTCATAAAGGCAATATTTATTAAACTAAACTGGCCTCCACACACCTCACCCCTTACATTTTTGACTATCACTAACTGCTGAGTGCTGACTGTTGTGGTAACATATTGAGAGGTATGTTTCTGCACTTGTTTTTGCTCTTGATGGCAGTTCACCATCTGATGCCCAGTGTAGTACTTGTTAGAAAGAATGTGTTTGATTGTTTTGTGTGTGTGGTAGGAGACTAGTACAAGTTAATTTTATGTTTATGTAAGAGAACTGTATTTTAGTTTTATACAAGTTCAGATGTTAATAATGTAAATAAAACAGTTTTGCTCTGGTTTATATTTTGCGTTATTTAATGAAGGCTGAAGCGTAGCCGCAGTTAATTGTATTTTTATAAATTAAAGTTATATTTTAGTTTTGCACAAATTCAAATATTAATATAAATAAAACGTTGTTCTACTTATTTTGTGTTTCATGATCATATTTTGGTTGTCTGTTCAGTTTGTGTTTAAAAGATGGTATCCCACAATTCCACGGGAGTGGGCAGGTTTACACAATTATGCATTCAAATTTTATGTTAATCAGCATACAGATTTGTACCAATTTTTCATGGGCCTTTGTCCAGATTTTTGATGTTTCCAGGTTAAGAGGTATGCTCTGAGATACATGGCATCTTGCATCCTTCTAATTCCTCTGGCCAGGCTTCACATGAGAAAACTTCATTGGTATCTAAAGAACCTTTGGTGTCAGCACTCTCAGTCTCTAGAGACCTCTATCCCTCTGATCCCATGTATAAGGGCCGAGTTTCTCTGGTGGGCAGGGGCCTGTGCCAAGAACAAGGGTCTTCCCTTCATCCTCCGCCCTACTTGCCAGACCATCACCACCGACATCTCAGACATTGCTTGGGGTGCTCACCTAGCAGGCAGGTTTACCTAAGGTCTTTGGGATGCCCAGCACCTTCCCTTACACATCAGTCAGAAAAAAATGATGGCAGTACAAAAGGTCTTGACATCCTTCAAACCCCATCTCAGGCCAGGGGATGTTCATCGTGCATACAGCTGCAGTCATAACAGATGGGTTCTCCTGCCATCAGGCGGGTCCTCGGTCGGCCGAATTCCAAAGTCTAGGTCCGGCGTCAGTTGCCGTTGCTTCTTCCCTGACGTCAGTGCGACAGGGGTATAAAGGAACCAGCCAACGCCATTTTCTCCAGTCTTTCTTGCTACACGGTGCCCGAAGCAGAAGCAGTTCGCAAGTGCCGGTCGGCCAGCTCCTGAGATTACGAAAATTTGGAAACCGAAGTCTTCTTGAAAGCTAAGTACCCCATTTTGGAAACTTTTCTTGCCTCAGACCGATGTCAGACAAAGTTAATAATTGTATTTCTTGTGGGAAGCAAATACCGCATAAGGATTTCCATTCCCTCTGTATACCTTGTTTAGGCCCAGACCACGATGTAAAGTGCAATTTCCTTTAAGAGCACACAGAGATTACAGTCAGTCCGGGGCTGGTCGCTCCCTTGCTCTCCAGGTCCCCAATAAGACTCCCCACTGGCACAGCTATAGGATCCAGATCTCAGCCTAGTGGGCAAGCTAAAACCTCCAGCACCCTCTCTGTCCACACATACAGACACACACACACACACACACACACACACACACACACACACACACACACACACACTTTGAGAATAGTTTATACAACCACACAGACACTCCTGGGGAAGGCTGGCACAGGTACTCCAGCTGTGCCCCTTTTTCCCTGACTATACAGTAGTACCAGCTGCCACCACCCACTAATATTTATCAGCTACTCAAAGGCCCTTAAAAGGGTGTCCAATTATTACTGTGCAATATTATTATCTAATTGATAGTATAGCCCAGGGCTAAAACTATTTGAGTGGCTTTGTACAATTTTACCAAAGGCATGCAAGTACTCTAAAGAGCTTAAATTATCTCTACAAAAACAGCCACAGTTGAAAGGGTTTAAAATATTTAATAACAAATGGTCAAAACACAAGACAATACTATCTACTACACAGTGCTAGTCAAGAGTTCAGAGATCACAGAGAAATACTTAAAATAATTCAGTAGTACAGTTCTAACATCACAGAAAAACACAGTCAAATCTTTCTAGTTTCTAGCTATTTCTAAGAGAAAACACAAATCTAAGATAAACTTACACATAGAGCAAGACAGTGCTTGTGAGTTGGATGGTCAAAACAAAAATGCTTAATGCTCTCTGATTCTCTCTGTTTTTAAAATCACATTCCTGGTTCACATTGCATCATTCTTCACACGTCCATGGGTTCCCAGGCTAACAGAAACTACATTTACATTCTTCACTTCTGGGCAGAAACTAGAGCAATAAAGGACATTTATGCATGCAAATTCTGGCCATCAACTCTGGCCTTAAAACAATAGGCAGGATGCCTCACTCTAGACTCACTGGCTCCATGTTTTAACATTAAAGGGTCACAACATGCTTTACTTGGTTAGTAGAGTGCACTGTTGTTACATTACTTTCCAGTTCCACATGTAACACTATTTTTACCATTTAAGACAACAAGCCTGTGGTTTACAGTAATATTTACAGATGACATAATTATCTCCAAAATTCTATCTGGCTAGGCTGGCAGCCTTCACTTATCTTCATCCAATCTACACAATCAACAAACGGGGGGGGAGGGCAATCTTACCCTCTCTGCAGGCTAGCCATGAACCTCTGGCTGACCGCCGCATCCATGGGTCTACACCTAATTGCCCATTACCTACCAGGGGTCAACAACACCCTGGCAGACCACCTAAGCAGAAACGTACTGGACCCTCATGAATGGCAGCTTCACAGGAAAATCTTTCTGCAAATCATTCAAGAGTGGGGGACTCCGGAGGTGGATCTCTTTGCTTCACACCTCAACCATCAGCTGCAAAAATTTTGTACCAGGGAGTATCACCACCTAATATGGAAGGTGGATGCCTTGACCTTTCCCTGGAACTCCCTCTTTGTGTATGGGTTCCCTTCTCTGCCTCTTATTCTCAAGGTACTGATCAAAATAAGGGTGGAGAGACCAAAGGCCATCCTCATTGCTCCAGATTGGCCCAGACAGCATTGGTACTCTTTACTGTGCAGCCTGATTTTACGGCCCCCCAAGCAGCTTCCCCTGATCTCAGACCTCTTGACCCAGGTGGGGGTGGGATACTGCACCCAGACTTGCAGACTCTCAGTCTTTCAGCATGGCTAATACTTTAAAAGCAAACAAGGGGTCCCTGTTAAGCAAACAGGTCCTAGACATTATGACAGAGGCCAGAAGGCCCAGCACCAGAAAATCTTACGCAGGGAAATGGAAAAGATTCTGCTCCTGGAGCCAGTCCAGAGGGGCTAGAACCTCACATCCTTCCATCAGTTTTATCTTGGATTACCTAGCCGAGTTACTCAAAAGTGGCCCCTCCTTCTCTTCTATTAAAATCCATGCCTCAGCCATTTCAGTCCATTATGATTCAGACTCTACCCCTCTTCTCCCATCCTTTGATTAAACAATTCCTAAGAGGGGCTTCTAATATCAGGCCTCCCACTCCAGCCTGGGACCCGAATTATGTTTTATTAACCTTACCTCCTTTCAAACCTGCTGCTTCAATAGATTTAAAATACCTCTCCTGGAAGACTGCCTTCCTACTAGCTATCACCTCAGCCAGAAGGGTTTCAGAACTTTAGGCACTCATGGCTGTTGAGCCCTTCATCATTTTCCATGCAGACAGGGTCTCCCTGAGGACTAACTCCTCCTTTAAGCCCAAGGTGGTATCTGATGTGACCCTCAACCAGGTCATACACCTACCCACCTTCTTTCCCAACCCTCAAAACAAGGGGGAAAGAACTCTGCACTCGCTAGATATACAAAAGACAACTCAGATACTATCTTGACCGTACTAAACCCTTCAGAAAAACAGACCAGCGGCTTGTCAGGTTTGCCCCAGGGCAGAGGGGAAGCCCATTTCCAAGCAAACCATTTCCAAATGGCTATCGCTCTGTATCCTTTTCTACAACAGACTACATGGGAACCCCCTAGTCTATTCATACCCATCCCACTAGGGCAGCCTCCACTTCCACAGCCCACCCTGAGAGGAGTCCCCACCAGGGACATCTTGGAAGCTGCCACCTGGACCTTTGGTTCATACCTTTACAAAGCATTACCACCTACCCCTTTTTTCTAATGCTAGGGCAGGGTTTGCACCTGCAGTTCTGCAGGGCTTGCTGACCCATACCTAGGGCTCTAACCTATCCTTCCACCCCTCTACTCAGCTTTGGGAATCCCTCCACAGGTGGTGACTGCAACAGTGAAACACGAACAACATAGTGTAGTTGTGTACATTTACCATAAATGTAGATGTTTGAGTGTATTCACTGTTGCAGTCCTGGTTTCATTCCCTCCATCCCCCTTGTATCCTCTTTCTCTAGGGGGACATAAGCGTCCCATGGTGGCTTTTAGCCACCAGGACCACTTTACCTTATTTCCTTGTGCTTTGATGGGTTAGGGCAAGAAAAACTGATGTAATGACGTTGGCTGCATTGCTTTATAGCACTGACAACCTGACGTCAGACTACAGGCGACTGCAGCCGACACAGAAAAACATTGACTCTGGTATTCGGGCTGACTGAGGGCTACCACAGCAGGGATAACCCAAGTGTGATGACTGCAACAGCGAATACACTCAAACATCTACATTTATGGTAAGTGTACACAACTGTACATTCACCTCCTTGTTTTACTTGTCATGCCTCAGCAATCCAAATTCTTAACCATAAGTTAATGAAATTAATACTTTATAGTGGATATAAAACGTTTATACACCCCTGTTAAAATGCCAGGTTTTTGTGATAAAAAAATGAGACCACAATAAATAATTTCAAAACTTTTCCCAGCCTTAATGTGACCTATAACCTGTACAATTCAATTGAAAAACAAACAAATCTATTAGGGGAAAAATATAAAAAATACAAAACATACAATAAGCTGGTTGCATAAGTTTGCACACCCTTAAACTAATACTTTGTTGAAGCACCTTTTGATTTAATTACAACATTCAGTCTTATTGGGTAGGAGTCAGCATGATACATCTTGACTTGGTAATATTTGCATACTCTTCCTTGCAAAAGCACTCCAAATCTGTCATATTGCGAGGGCGTCTCTTGTGCACAGCCCTCATCAGGTCACCCCACAAATTTTCTATTGGATTTAGGTCTGGGCTCTGGCTGGGCCATTCCAAAATTTTAATTTTCTTCTGGTAAGGCCATTATTTTGTTGATTTGGATGTATGCTTGGGGTCATTGTCATGTTGAAAGGTGAAACTCCTCTTCATCTAAAGCTTTCTAGCAGACGCCTGAAGGTTTTGGGCCAAAAGCGACTGGTGTTTGGAACTGTTCATAATTCCCTCCACCTTAACTACAGCCCCTGTTCCAACTGAAGAAAAGCAACCCCAAAGTATGATACTGCCACCACCATGCTTCACCGTGGGGATGGTATTCTTTTGGTGATGCGACATGTTGTTTTTGCACCAAACGTACCTTTTGGAATTGAGGCCAAAAAGTTCAATTTTGGTCTCATCAGACATTTTTCCACATGCTTTTGGGAGAGTTGATGTATCATTTTGCAAATTTTAGCTGGACCTGGATATTTTTCTGTGTAAGAAAAGGCTTTGCAACCCTAACCCATAGCCAGACATATAGAGAATATGGTCACATGTAGTATACAACCAGTACTTGCCAGAAATTCCTGCAGCTCCTTCAGTGTTGCTGTAGGTCTCTTGGTAGCCTCCCTGACCAGTTTTTATCTTGTCTTTCCATCAGTTTTGTAGGGACATTCAGTTCTTTGCAACGTCACTGTTGTCCCATATTTTCTCCACTTTTGATGACTGTTTTCACTGTGTTCCATGGTATATCCCATGCTGTGGAAATGTTTTTGTAAACTTCTCCTGACTGATACCTTTCAGCAGTGAGATCCCTTTGATGCTTTCTAAGTTCTCTGTGAACCATGACGTTTGCTGTAGCAGGCAACTGAGTAATTGTCAGGAAATTCCTACTAGGACAGCTGAACTTTGTTTGGGGTTAATCTGAGTCTGTTTAATTGATGGCAGGTGTGTACTCAAGAAGACTGAGTGCTGTAATTAAATCAAAAGGTGCATCAACAAAGTATTAGTTTAAGGGGTTGCACATTTATACAACCAGCTTATTGTACGTTTTTTTATTTTTTATATTTTTCCCCTAACAGATTTGTTTGTTTTTCAATTGAATTGTACAGGTTGGGTCATATTAAAGGTGGGAAAAGTTTTGAAATTATTTTATTGTGGTCTCATTTTTTATATCACAAAAACCTGGCATTTTAACAGGGATGTGTAAACTTTTAAATCTACTGTACAGTTCTGTCTTTTTAAAATGTTAATTTATTATCCATTTTCCTCCTGATTTACAGCCTTTGTCAAAATCAGCATATCATTTGAATCCAATTTTTCCTTATTCTTCTGGCCAATTTATGGACTTCTTTCTGTCCTTCGTACATTTCTCCTTGAAGCAGTAGGAATAGTTTCACTGATATAGATTCTTCTTGGCCATGTTTACCGGTGGAAGGCTGAGAACCTTAATCCCTTTCAAACAGCTAATTTGTTTTCTGCTGACCAAATTCCTGCATGCATTGCCTGCTGTGCTTCCACTTATGTCTTCGATCCAGAAGGAAGAAATACTGTGAAAACTGCAGGATATAGCAACTTGAATCTCATTCCAATTTTATGACATCCTGTAATGGCTGCGATACATTTACTTCTTTTTTGCTTGGTGTAAAGTGAATAGTTATTTTCCACAAAGACTCTGGTGTCACCAGTGTTCAGTGTCTTTCACTTGTGCCACAGTTTACCCTGGTGGATCTCATTCTGCTGGCTTGGCTCTTTACTGGAATAAGGTCATAGATTTTTCCTAAAGACAAGATTTGGGGCTTATACAGTTTCTGCTCTCTCAGTTAATAGTTAATGTGGTGAAATATCTATCCATTTACTTACAGTAAACTGGCACCCATGGGGATTGATAGATGCTGGATAAGTGTAGTTGCTGGTTGCTTGAGAGTTACTATTAAAAATAGACCTGACAAATACTGTACCCTGTACCATACCATACCGTAAACACTGTATTGATTTGATTTTAATATTGAAATACAGAAATTAAAAGCTTGGCTGGAATAATAATAATTTAAACTTCTATTTCCACTAGAAAGTGTGGCACGTGGAACGGTTTACAGTGGCACGGTGAGTGGATTGGAATGAAGAATAGAGAGAAAGAGAGTGAATGCATGTGTTGAAAGCAGAAGCAACTGTGTGTAAGAGATCGGAAAAATGTATGATAGCTGAAGAGAGTGTGTGTGTGTGTGTGTGTGTGTGTGTGTGTGTGTGTGTGTGTGTGTGTGTGTGTGTGTGTGTGTGAGAGAGAGAGACTGGAGAGAAAGTGTGAGTGAATGCATGTATGAAAGCAGAAGTGAAAGTCTGTGAGAGATCAGAGAGATGTATGAAAGCTGAAGAGAGTGTGTGTTTGAGAGATCAGAGAGAGAATGAATGAATGCATGGATGAAAGCTGAAGAGAGACTGTATGTGGTGTGTGTGTGTGTGTGTGTGTGTGTGTGTGTGTGTGTGTGTGTGTGTGTGTGTGAGAGAGAGAGAGGTCAGAGAGAGACTGCAATCTAATGCAAAGTTACTGAGTGAGTATGGAACGAGTGTTGGCATTTTAGCAATTTGACTTGTTTGGTTTGACTTGTTCTCAGGTTGGGGAGAGAGGGAATTTATTTGTATCTTCCTTTTTAAAGCTATAAAGCTCTAAAAACATAAGGTATGTTTCTGTGGGCAGAAAACTAAGTGCAACATATGAAAAACTGAATTGTTCATACTGTAGTGTATTTCTTCTATTTTTTTTTCTGGTTGCTTGAGAGTTCTGGTTGACTGAGTAACAGTTAACTGAAAGTTTACTGTATTTGTGTTAATATGGTCATCTTCTTGCCTCTCATCTTCTTTGTTCAAGAATTCCAGACAACGCCAAAAGTAATGGAAGGACAAAAGGCCAAAATTGTGGACAGGTTTTAAATATTTGCTCTTACAAGTTTAGAAAGTTGTTAGAATAACAGGTTTTGCATTAGCATGCATTTTTTTGAAGGACATGAAGTCTGAAACTCCGATGTCTGTTATTATTTAGTGACTGCAGTCGTCAATAATTTGCCAGAAAACCACAAATATTATGTGGAGTGGAACATTTTGCAAAATTCTGGACAGTTGAGAAGGATGGTGTTGTTTATCCATTTTCTCTAGGATGGTGGAGAACTTCAGATTCTCTTCTTTCCAAACTCTCTCTTCATATTCTATCTTTGTTGTGAAACAATTCCTTTTGGGAAGTATCGTTTTCTGACATTGTTTCTTTTATACTAATCTCTGAGTAGTCCAAATAAATCAGTTTATCTGAATGTATACCTAGTATTTTCTGCATATTTTCCAAACTTTTATTGTTTGCTTTTATATGTTCTTCTACTGTCCAACTTATTTTGAAGACCTTTGAATGCACTTGGTTTATTTGTTTTCTTCTTGGTTGCTACAAGCCATCTCTTGCACTGAAGGTGCTTTCTCCTGATTAGTCACAAAGTTACCCTCAACCTTACATTTACTTCTCCTTTCTTCAGTGACATTTCCTTAGATGTTACAGTTTTATTTTTTGACAGTGAGTTGTACTCTGTGAACAGTAATCAAATGAATCCAAAATGAATATTCTTTTTTGCTTACTTATCAGTTTTCACAGTGGAATGGTTGTAATTAACGTGTTGCTTTGCCATTCACTGACTTTGAATCCCCCTTTTAGAATGTACTAAGCTACGACTTTTCTTGACAGTCATCACTTATGCTTGAAGACTGTGTTACAGTTATATTGCGTGTTTTCCTGAAAAAAAGCAAGAGGTAGGAATAGTATGTGAATTATGAAGTGAAGCAGTGCACCAATAGTATGTTTCCAGAAGAGCTACTGTTAAGAGAAAAAGTTTTAAAAACATACTGTTATTTGTCTTTTTCCTGTTCTTGCAAAGTGAACATGTTATTTGTTGGGATATGCCTATCAAAGATGGTCCTCATCTGTGAACAAAATGCAGCATTGCTTATGAACCTGAATGATATCTGTTATCTGCATTTCAGAATAAAGAGATTTGGTTATAGCTCAGTGAAGCCTGGGATAAGGATGCACGGCCGAGTAAGAGTTAATTTACTGGGGCAGGCTGTGTGTCCTGGAAAATTTGAGCTACCGTTGTTGAATTGAACATTTTGTACTTCTTGAACATTCTGTACTAGCTGTGGGTTTGAGGTAATTTGTGATAAACATGTTTTTCCTATATGTTTTTCATAGCCAACTGTCAACGGTCAGAAATGTAACAAAAAGTTGTTTTGCTTGCAGTATAAAAGTTGATGTCAGTAAACAAGTTGATCAGATCAGAGGAGATCAGATCAGTCCAGACCGGACATCTTGGCCAACATGCTGTGTAATCTGGTTAGCTGCTAATAAAGGAAAATTCATCACCTGAGGCAGATGCGACTCGTTTGAATTTTTTCTTCTGACATTTTGGTCCTTCGGACCGGAAACCTCTACGAAGATACGGATTAGACTGACAGAGAGCCCGAAAAAGCTGTGCAGGTGAGGGTTTCTCATCTTAAGATTCCCTCAACTGAAAGCCCTACGACTGATTTGTCGTTGAAAAGAGGCTGGCCGCTCTCTGATCCCTATCTGAGGGACGGTTTCTGAACAAAAAGGGGAAACGGAGTCTCATCTGGTTCAGGTAGGATGAAAAATAAATTTCTTTTAATTTAATTTAATCTTGTTGACAAGGTTTTATTTTTAGCTAAGGATGGGTAGGATTACTTGTTAAGATTATTTTGTTAGGGTCACCCGTTAAGATAGTCCCATTTCATAATAAGCCCTGTAAAATAATTTTGATACAGTCCTAAATATCTGAGGAAAAAAAAAAGGAGGGAAAGTAAAATAAGAAATCTAGGGGAAACATGGGTTCGAGTTGCTGCAAGTATGAGAGTGATGCCTGTTTAAATGTTGATGCTAAGTATATGAAAGGTTTAAACAAAAATAATGTTAAATTTTTGAAAAAGTGGAAGTCGAGATATGATTTTGATGGTACACTGAATAAGAATGCCTGTGCAAAATTGGTTAGAGATTTGAAAAGAGATGTGGGAACTAGAACTAAAAAACAAAGACAATTGGGATTTCCCCAAACACAGAAATGGTTAGAAGAGGCAAATAAACGAGCTATAAAAGAAAAAACAGTGCCAGGAAAAAGAAAAAATAAATCAAAAGGGATCACTGGTGCCAAGTGGAAAAGTAGCTTTATTGTTTAGATAAGGAGGATGAGCATACAGTTTGTGCGGTACAAAGGCATGCAACTGCCCCACCGTATGGAGAAATTGCTGCTGCTGTACTGGCGGAACCTCCTCAATATCAGTCTGAAGATGTGGGATCTGCACAGCAGGGTGGGTTATTGGCTTTTCAAGGAAACATTGTGACCCCTCCAATTTACCTGCAAATTCCCGTAGTACCCAAGGTTGCTTTGCAACAGGTAGACCAACCTATGCAGTTAAGGTCGGGACCAGCAGGGCAAGGATGTTGGGCCATTAAACTTTCTGACCACTCAGAAGCCCTTCCCTTAATACAAGTTGCAAACCCACAAGCAGGGGATGTTGGACAAGAGCCAACTATTTTAGTTTATCGTGCTTGTGCTACAGAGGATATAAAACGAGCTACGGATGGTATTCCTCATCCCAAGGTTAATTTCCAAACGTTTTCTGAGGACATAGTTGGTATGCGTTTAAGTTATCATCTAAATGGTTTAGAAGTAGAACAAGTAGTGCGACAAATCCTGGGTCCAGATTGGCACTTAGTTTGTGGTACTTGGACATGTAAGGCAGATGACGGCACTACATTAAAGCATAATTCTGGGGTGTTAGACATGCGAGTCACTGATCTGTTGAAGAGAATTTCTGATAAGTGGCGTCCAAGAGCAGATTGGACAGTAATAAATCAGTGCATCCAAAATGATGATGAATCTGTAGATCACTGTATTGTAAGATTGACAGAAGTGTTCAATAACCATTGTGGAATGATGATTCCGCAGGATCAGACTACTGATAGTCCGTATGAACAGCAATTGAAAAACGCTTTTCTTAAAGGTTGCAAGGCTCCGATAAATAGCTTTATAACTAAGCATATGGTTGATCACAGAACATGTAGACTGCAACCTTTGTTTGAATATGCACAGCATGCTGAGCGACATTTCAATTTAAAAAAGAAAAAGAAAGTACAAGTGTTAGCAGTAGGGGATGATGGTGGTATATTTTTGGTACAGGACCAAAGGGGGCAAGGGCGCCGTGGTGGCCCGAAATGGGACACGTCATATAAACAGGGTGGACATTCAGAGGAATATGAGGGGAGGTTAAAACGTGGAGAATGTTTTAAATGTGGTAGACGTGGGCACTTTGCTGCCGACTGCGAAGAGTGGTAACATCCCCCACAGCTTATGAACAAGGGCTCCGCATGACTATATGATAGTAAAGGAAGGTGCCAAATTCATTATTGTGATTATTGTAGAGAAGAAGAAAGCGAGAATGATTGTGATGATGATGAGGTAGACACTCTCTGCGATGAATGTCAGGACACCCAGGAAATTAAGGAAGGGTGGGATTGTGACTGTGAAGTCATAAACCTGGCACATTTGGGTATTGCTATGCATCTGGATCAAAAACCCATGATAGAGTTTTTGGTTGAGGGACAGAAAGTGGAGTTTGTATGTGATTCAGGTGCATCGCGTACACTTTTGGGTCCAGCAGTTCTACCCCCGAACTGCGAAACAGATGAGTTTGTCCTTGTGAAAGCGGCAAACGGGAAAATCTATAAGGAACCACTGTCTCATCCTCTATTGTTCACAGATCCGCAAACAAACCAAACTGTTAGGTGTAGGGTAATTCTATCGAAAGTTTGTCCAGTTAATTTGCTGGGAAGAGATTTGATGCATTTGTTTGGAATAGCGGCAATTCCCACACCTAAAGGCATTGAGACGAAAAGGTTAGTGGATGGCTTGGTGGGTACAAGGAGTACAAGACTTGTTTTACTGATATAGCCAGGACTTGATTTCAAATGGGCCGGGGAGGGTTGATACAGATTTGATCAACCTAGCTTTAAGTAAATCTAGGAGCGGGTCACCGCAGGTTACGGTGCACTTACATTGTACTATGTACTACAGACAGGCCCCTGGTCTGGATAAAGAATTTGAGAAAGAATTCTTTAAGCACAAATGTGCAAGGATAATTTTGAATGATATGTTTTGGGATAAGCAAGGTAATACAGTAGTGACCTGTACTTTGACCAAGGAAATTAGTTCTTTATATCGCTCAGGTTATAGCCCACATATTTTAATTACTAAAGCGGTGGGGACACATTGGGTAGATTTGGCGAAAAAGGTAACAAATTGGGACACAATGTCCGAAAGTCAGTTGAAGGATCAACAGATCCATGTACAAAGATTAAATTGGGTGACTTGGGCACAACCAAGTGTGCACCTCAGGGATGACAAAACAGAAATGGCATGACAAATCCTCCTAACTCAAGAGGAAGATAGTGCGTTAAGTGCCTTACCTGTAGATTTATGGTCAAAAGGTAAAGGGGATGTAGGACTGATGAAAACAGCAGGTGAAGTTTGTACAACTCCAAAGTCAGGTTTTAGACCTCGTAAGCACCAATACCCGCTAAGTAAACAAGCAGAGGAAGGAATTAAGCCAGTCATTGAGCAGCTAAAACAGGTAGGAATTCTTGTTGAATGCCCAGATTCACCCTGCAATACTCCGTTGTTTCCTGTAAAGAAACCGGATGGGTCATGGAGGTTGGTTCAGGATTTACAAGCAGTTAATTCGGCTGTGATCCCAAGAGCACCGGTGGTCCCTGACCCCTATACATTACTTAATGATTTATTACCTCAGCACAGATATTTTTCTGTCATAGATATAAGCAATGCCTTTTTCTCCATACCACTACATAAGGAGAGTAGATTTTGGTTTGCATTCACTTATCAAGGTAAAAGATACACCTACACCAGATTGCCACAGGGCTATTGTGAGAGTCCGACAATATTCGCACAAGAAATGGCTGCGAATTTAGCTCAGTTTGTTCCCCCAGAGGGAAGCCAGGTTCTGTTGTATGTAGATGATATTTTGTTGGCCTCACCCACGCAGGAAAGTTGTAGAAAGGATACCCTTGCCCTTCTTAGTTTTTTAGCTGAGCAAGGACATAAGGTAAATAAAGAAAAGTTACAATTGTGGAAAGCACAAGTAAAGTACTTGGGTTATTTAATTTCGCAGGCAGGTAGACAATTTGAGAACAAAAGGAAACAAGCAATTCTTGAGGCACCTATGCCTACGACTAAGCGGGAGATGATGTCCTTTTTTGGTGTGACTAATTTTTGTAGAAGTTGGATCCCTAACTATGCTGAGGAAGTAGGGCCATTGACCGCACTGATCTATGATACTCCCATGGCGGCTAAGAATAATATACAGTGGACAAATAAGGCAATACAGGCATTTATTAGAATTAAGCAATTGATAGCAGGATCCTCTGTTTTGGGTTTTCCGAACTATTCTAAGCCGTTTGTACAAATGGTCGATTGTAAGGGAGGATATATGACTTCGGTTCTGGTACAAGTACATGGGGATAAACAGAGGCCGATAGCTTTCTACTCCTCCAGATTAGATCCTTTTGCAAGGGCATTGCCGCATTGTGTTCAAGCTGTAGTGTCGGCCGCCATGGCAGTACAAGCCTCAGCATCATTAGTTTTGTTTCACCCATTACAATTGTGGGTTCCACATTCAGTAGCTACTATACTTTTGCAAGATAAGATAACCTTTTTATCTCCTAGTCGACATTTGTCGTGTATGACAGTGCTGCTGACACAGCCTCATATGACCATAGAAAGATGTACTACTCTTAATCCGGCGACACTTTTGCCAACTCCAGAAGAAGGTACTCCACACATTTGTTTAGAGAGCATTCATGACAAAGTACTTCCCCGACCAGATTTAACGGATATTCTGTTGATAGATTCTGATCTCGTTTTGTTTGTAGACTGATCAGCAAAGAAAGACACTGTAGGAAAAACACTAGTAGGGTATGCTGTCACCACAGAAACTAAAATTTTGGAGGCAAAAGGATTGTCAAACATTTATTCTGCACAGGCAGCTGAGTTTGGTGGCTTTGACTCGAGCTTGTACCTTAGGGGAGGGTAAAAAAGTGACAATTTATACAGATAGTCAATATGCTTTCTCCACTGTACATGTTTTCACTCAACTATGGAAGAATACGGGAATGGTTACTGTGACAGGCAAACCAATAAATCACAGAGATTTAATTTTACAGTTGTTAGATGCAGTGCAACTACCACTTCAGATAGCGATATGTAAATGTTCCGCACATACCAACATAAAAGATCCTGTCTCCAGGGGAAATGCCCTTGCTGATATGGCTGCAAAAAAGGCAGCTCAAGAAAATGATTTGCTTTTACTTGATAATGATTTGGAGCCCGGACACCTCTTAAACTTAGAGACACTAAAAGTAAAGCAAACATTGACGACACAGAAGGAAAAATGTCGTTGGGTAAAATATGGTATCACTTAACAGAGTGGGTTGTATAGGGCATCAGATGGCAAAATGGTATTACCCTCAAACCTTTTTAGGTATGCGGCATTGGGTAGCCATGGACCTGCCCATGTAGGAGTACAGACGATGATTCAAATAGTTTCTAAGGTGTTTTGGTGTAAAGGGTTTTCAACTTATGCAAAGCAATTCTGTTTATCTTGTTTATTATGTGCAAAGTATCATGCTCAGGGGGGAGTTAAGAAGTCTCAGCAGGCATTCCCTACCCCTCCGTATCCATTCCACACACTCTGTATGGACTTTATTGAATTGACACCCTCAGAGGGAAAAAGGTTCTGTTTGGTCATTATTGATGCTTTTTCTAAATGGGTAGAAGCTTTTCCAGTGAAGCATCCAAATGCACAAACAGTAGCAAAGCTTTTGACTACAGAAATAATTCCCCGATTTGGCCTACCAAGACGCATTTACAGTGATAATAGGTCTCATTTTGTTAACCAGATTGTTCAGAAATTGGGTCAAGTGTTTCAAATTGATCTCAAAAAGCATTGTGCTTACCACCCCCAATCAGCTGGACTGGTGGAAAGACACAACGGTGTCTTGAAAAGTAAGCTCCACAAACTAATGGCAGAAACACATAGGTCATGGACTGCCTGCCTTCCGTTGGCACTCCTGTACATGCAAATCTCACCTTCCTACAAAGGACTTACACCATTTGAACTTTTGTTTGGGAGACCATATTACGTCCCGCAGTGGCAAGGATTGTTGCCAGCGGAATGTGAGGGGGGTGAGGATCTAGCGGATTATATGAAGAAGCTGCTAAATGTCAAATCTCTTGTAACCAATGACTCCTTTGCAGATTCCAGAAATGAAACCTTGTTAAGCGTGGCACCCGGGGACTGGGTGTGGATCCGAATTGTGAAGAGAAAGAATTGGTCATCCCCCAGGTGGGAAGGCCCATACCAAGTACTTATCTCGACACCTACGGCTGTAAAGATCGCTGAGAGGACTTCATGGATTCATATCACCCACTGTAAAAAAACTCAAGGCTCTTCCTTCTGCCATTGATATTGGTCAAACTCCACCGGACCTCTGAGCGCAAAGTCTGGCTACAAAGGGGGATTAGCCCAATAGGGGTTAGTTCGTCTCAAACCCAGTGAAGAAACCAACGGCGCAAGGTAGTCCTTAGGGAGGATGGCCATGTTCAACTGGTACTTGAACTGTCACATGATGATGATTTTGGTGGTGAAAGTAAATATGTCCATATGAGAAGGAACAGTTGCAAGAGAAAAAGGAACGGTGGTGCTGCAAGCGCAAACAGGTGTTACTACTGTGTTTAAAGTGAAACTTTGTGAAGGAATTTTGGACTGTTCTAAATGGAACAATAATAATTTCTTGACTCGTGCAAAATACTTGTGCAATAGAGACTGTACGTCCTGGTCAAGTGTTTGGTGGTCAACAGATGTGAATGGATGGGAAACAAGTGGTGCAGTGATACCAGAGAAAGATAAAAGCAGGCAACAAAGAATAAAAATTGTGCATTTCCAAGGTACCGGAGTAGTTACTATAACCACTGTGTCACCACAAGAAAGTGATTCAGGAGTTTATGGAATCAGAGTGTCTCTTCCAACTAGAACTGATCCTTTGGGGACCCCCCAACTTAAAGTACAAAGCCTTAAGAATGCTACAAATAAAGCAGATTTTGCCTTCACAAAAGAAGAACAATTGTTACTCGAGACGGGATTCGTACACCATAATGAATGGTTATCTTGGGTTAGATGTAGTACCTGAGAAGCACATCGTGAGAACTGTATTTCTTGTGCTGAAGGTAAACAGCAATTAGCAACAGTCCCATTGATGCAAGATGAAGGTAACCTAACGTGTCTGTTGAAATTATTCTTCAACAAAACTGAAGATAAATGCAAAGATGAAACTCGGCGTTTTCCGATCATAAGCAAAGTTGATAAACCGCCTGCAGCGATTTCTTATCCAGGTTCGTATATGTGCATTTCCAGAGATGGTACAGGGAAAAATTATGGCAGCATGGGACAGAACTATTGCAATGTTACTGTGAATGGCAATGAGAATCCATTTCTGGAGAACCAAACTCATAGTTTAGCAGAGGTATGGTGGTTATGTGGAGACAACAAACTCAGATCAAGGCTTACGATTCCCTGGAAGGGAACTTGTGCACTTGTAAAGTTAATTCTGCCATTCTACATTTTCCCAGTTCCAGCAAGCAATTTCGTAAGAGAACTTGAAATAAAGCCAAAGTGGTTGAGTAGGAGAAAAAGAGAGGCACCGAAGCAATCTTTCGATAACGGTGTCTACATCAATAGCATTGGCATACCCAAGAGGTGTACCTGATGAATACAAAGCAATAAACCAAATAGCAGCTGGTTTTACATCCATCTTTGTCTGGATTCAACCTAATAAGAATGTGGACTGGATCAACTACATTTACTATAACCAGCAGCGTTTTGTGAACTATACCAAAGATGCATTGAAAGGAATTGCTGAACAACTGGAGGTCACTTCGCAGGTGGCATGGCAGAATCGAATTGCGTTGGATATGCTCCTGGCCAAAGAAGGAGGAGTTTGCAAGATGTTTGGGACTTTCTGTTGTACATATATTCCAAACAACACTGCGCCTGATGGAAGTATCACTCGAGCTTTGAAAGGTTTGGAGATGTTATCCGAAGAATTGGCAGAGAACTCTGGGGTAAATAATCCCTTTACAGATTTTCTACAAGTGTGGTTTGGAAAATGGAGTCATCTCATCAGCAGTTTCCTGGTGTCCGTTGGAGTCGCTGTGGCTATCGTGGTGGTATGTGGTTGTTGTTGTTGTTGTATACCCTGTATCAGAGGTCTTCTATAAAGACTGGTTGATACTGCTGTTATGAAGACGATGTACCAGCAATTGCAACAGACTGGTGAAAGTGAATACATTGAAATGTGACTCTTTGCAAATGTTTTTGAAGTTTAAAAATTTGTCTTGCCAATGAAGTAATGTATGCAAAGAAAAACTTAGTTTTTACCATATATTGCTGAAATAAAAGACAAATAAAAGTGTTTTCAGGGGGAAATGTTAAGAGAAAAAGTTTTAAAAACATACTGTTATTTGTCTTTTTCCTGTTCTTGCAGACTGAACATGTTATTTGTTGGGATATGCCTATCAAAGATGGGCCTCATCTGTGAACAAAATGCAGCATTGCTTATGAACCTGAATGATATCTGTTTTCTGCATTTCAGAATAAAGAGATTTGGTTGTAGCTCAGTGAAGTTTGGGATAAGGACGCACGGCCGAGTAAGAGTTAATTTACTGGGGCAGGCTGTGTGTCCTGGAAAAGTTGAGCTACCGTTGTTGAATTGAACATTTTGTACTTCTTGAACATTCTGTACTAGCTGTGGGTTTGAGGTAATTTGTGATAAACATGTTTTATCTATATGTTTTTCATAGCCAACTGTCAACGGTCAGAAATGTAACAAAAAGTTGTTTTGCTTGCAGTATAAAAGTTGATGTCAGTAAACAAGTTGATCAGATCAGAGGAGATCAGATCATTCCAGACCAGACATCTTGGCCAACATGCTGTGTAATCTGGTTAGCTGCTAATAAAGGAAAATTCATCACCTGAGGCAGATGTGACTCGTTTGAATTTTTTCTTCTGACAGCTACCTATACTGACTCTTCCTTGCTTCCATTGCTGCATTTGGTACACTCTGGGTCAGCAGTATTAATTTTGTTTTTTTTTTTTTTTACTCGAAATCTAGTTCTCAACTAAGATGTAGAAAGAAAATAAATTATTTGCATTATATGAACTGGCATAGCTAACATGCTTATTTACTTGTTTACTTTTTTTTTGCTGTCCTCATTAATCTAGACAGCAGTTAAGCTTGACCAGCAAGTAGAGTTTCCTGCCTTCCATATATTTATGAAATTTACAGTGCATAAAAAAATCTAAAATTTGACCATGTCCATAAGATTCATAAAAAATATTTACCATCCGTAAAAAGAACAAAGTCAGAAAAAATCTGCATACCTATGCTTCACTGATACCTCCTTGAACATTGGCCCCTTTTTGAAAATGTAATGTCTCATTAAGTTTTACTGCAGTGTTTGAACAGTATGAACCAGCAGTGCATTTTTGCAGGGTTTTGCCCTTTTCTCAACTGGGGTGTGATCATGTAGCTGGTATGTATAATTTAGGGGGATGGAGGGCCAAGTCTGCACAAGAGGAGTGCAGAGGGGCTTGCCCCCTGCAAGAAAGATCAGTTTTTCTCTTTTTTTTTTATGGTTCTCGATTGAGGGTTTTTATAATTTATTTTTTGGAAAAACATCAGTTAAAATATCGATCAATGGAATGTAGGTAAACTGATAAGTCATGGAGTCTGAGGTTAAAGGGTGGCAAGTTCTTCTTTCTTCGTGGACTTCATTACAAACTGTTGAACCTTGGTGCACAGATTGAGAAGGGAACACAACACACTGTAGTCGCTTCTTTGTAAAATATGTTCAGGTACATTACATGTTAGTTAAATTTAAAGAATGTTCAGTTTAGGGACTAACAGTTTTTTGATTTGTTTGCCTAAGCTGCACTGACTTGTTCAGGATCAGATTGGGCATTCGTATTCAGGCATAATACTACAGATACGGTCAGGCATAATACTACAGATACGGTAGAGGGCAATTTATTCAAAGCCTACAAAATGCCAGTGTAAAAAGGGATGGTCCATAATTCACCACTTTACTTAATAAATGCACTGCTGAGTAACCATTAGGCTACTTAAGTTAGAACTGTGCGAGAAAATGGCTATCTAGATAAACTATATTCAAGTTTCTGCTGTTGCATTGTGACTAAGCTCTGGATAGTGGTAGTGGAAAATACCAATAAGTCTACAGATGAACATACATTTTCTTCTTGGAAGTGCTTGCGTAGGTATTTTTATACCCCAAGCAGACTTCAAAGAATTTTACCTTGGGTAGACAGCCAATGTAGGTGTCATGTTAGCATGCAATTCCGTAAGTAGTTCTGCCCTACATTAGGAAGTACTTTTTATGTACAAGTTTCATTCACAGTGCCATTTAATCATTTTGTTGTCTTCTGATAGTAAACAATAAGCAGCCTCCGCATGGTAATACTGCATATATTAATGATGCACTGAGAAAAAGTTTTGTGGCTTATCTGTGTAATTTACATTGCTATTCGTCTCATGATAATATCTTAAGACAAGCAGTGAATGCTTTAGCCTGTTAATGAAGGCATTGTGTACTGCCTTGGTTTTCTGTAGACTTGTCTTGACTTTAGTGGCATGTGAGAACAAGCCCTAAATAAAGGTCAAAAATATTGACGTTGTATACCCCTTCTCTATAATCTGCATACATATTTGTCCTGGTTACCTTGCTAGAGATGATCATTTTAACATGGGGTACTTTTTCTTTGGGACCCTGTGGCTAGAAATCAGTATATTTGCTTTATTGGAAATAGTTGGAGGAGCTGGTGACTTTGGCTCCAGGTATGAAAATGAAATTTACCAAGGTGCACCTATACTGAATTTTAGCTCATAATCTACTTTAATTGTGCCTATCTGAATGATATTGTCAGTGCATTGACATAGTTAGTTTACAGTGCTGTGATGCATTTAACTCTTATTTGTTCATTCTGTTTGTATCCTGCATCTTTATTACGTTAATCGTGAAAATATATTTTCCTATCCAGAAATTATTTAAATTTTATGACTGGTGATGTCAAATTAGTTGGAGGTGCATCTGTAGACATTGTTGGATGTGCATTTGCCCATCTGCTGGGCACCTACATTACAGTCTATGGACACATCCCAGTGCTAAGCTTACGCTGTTATCACTGGGGATTCAGTAGATTATTCTGGAGGGAGGGGCATGGCTTAATAAAAATGTCTTTTAAAATAGCTCTGGTATATTGAATAGTGGTGGATGCATCATGGCACTTAAGTCATCTTATGCCACAATGTATATGTAGTCAGTTTCAAAACATTTTATGTCCATTATATTAGTTCTGGAGTATGCACTTGGCTTGTATTCTTTCATTTCATACTGTTTGCAGGACTTATCCCATGTTTGCTTCTGTAGCCTACATTTGCATTCATATTGACTGTGTGAGTGCTCAAAACTAATAAGTCCGCTTTAGACTTGCTAACATTCTTAGTATTAGATGAGACATTCCAGGAAATTTACAAGAAAGTTCACTTTATTACTCATTTACTGGAAAATAAGCATTCGGCATTTCTGACAGATCAGCTGAAACTCTGATGCTACCCATAGTAAGTGAAGGTTGGTGTACTGATTGTTGTTTTGCATTCAATTTTGCTGAGTCTGGAACTGAATGATATAATAGATACAGAATTAGGAGCTAGACAGTGAAGTACTTTTACTTCATTGATTTTCAACTAAAGATGCACAGTTCTTGCTTTTATGATTTAACATAGCCTTTTTAAATTGTTTGTTATCAAAGGTTCCACTAAGAAATTGTATATTGATTAATTTTATGACAGTTGGTAGAAACATTTTTGTAGGTTGGCAACCCTGCCAGTATATTAGTTGTGCAGTTACTGCTGTATCTTGTATTGACACTGCTTTTCTAAAGATGAAATTGTTATGCATGGGGCCTGACAACCTTTTGGTTCATTCTTAATCAGAACAAAGCATTTAACTTCTTTTGTTTTCACTTTTTAATATGTCTGTACAGTCAGGATACATTCCATGAATTTTGAAAAAAAGGCAGTCTTAAACTTGTAAAAAAAGGTTTCAGTAAATCTAGGACAATAAATTATAGACACATTAGACTTATGTTTTGAGCAAGTTACTTGAAAAACTGTTGGTTAGCAGGTTTATGGAATTTAACATATAGTCTGAACAAATTATAAGCAACAACATTTTCTTAGTTGTACGTAAGATCTGATGATTTGTTTTTCAAGGCTATTAGTAAAGTTCTCGTTTGGGGGCTCTTTGTTAACAACTATCCGTTCAGATTTATCAAGTGTTGAACACAGAGCAGAACAAGTAAATATGCCATATGCTGAGCAGCAGGGTAGAAGACAAGATTAGAGTGGTGTTTTATGGTCAGAGATTGTTGTTGTGTCTGGCCAAGAGTAACAGATGCTGTCCCACAGGGATCTGCCTTGGAGTATCATATGCTATGCAAGCCCAGGTTTTGCAACAAATCACTTAAAACTTTAAAGATGTTTGAATGTAATGAAGGTGCTGCTGTCATTGTTAAGAAGCTAGAAAAGTAAAGTGGGTCTGATTCATAGGTGTGGCCAGGCATATACCATGTACACTATGGTTGGCACATTCTTAGAAATAACTTATTTATTTTGTGCTGTAATGTGTAGTAGAATTTATTTTTAATGGGGCACATTAACCATTGTTTATGGTTCTGTATAGCATGCACATTTAAAGAAAATGCATTTTCTGTAGTGACCTATACTGGAATTTAAGTAGCATATTTTCATTGTTCATGGTTTTATATAGCATACATGTTTTTAAAACATTTTTATTGTGTGCAGTGTTGTGTACTAGAATCTAATTAAAAGGCATATTTGTTATTGTTTATGGTTTTACTATTTTTACCAGAATGTCTGGTTAACTATTTTTTCCTTAAGTCTGGTATTTCAGGATTTTTTTCCCATTAGTAAAAAGATATACTTTTTCAATACTTTCACTGTCTAGAGTTTTGGGGACTACATTGTGGAAGTTAGTGTACATTTCTATAACTCCCAGTTATGCTCACTGTGGGATTCAGAAAACTTAGCTTGGGAGTTACTGCCCTCCATCAGTTATAAAATGTGATAAGTATTACTAGATCTCTGCATGGATCTGTTACAAGTAGATTGTCTAGTTCAAAACTGCAATGCCTTTAAAACATAATTCAAAGAAAATAATGGAGTCTTTGGCCTGTATGAATGTCAAAGGTGTTGGATTTTCAGTGATACTTAACAAAATGTTTGGCACATAACTAAAGCACTTTGTCAGGTATTGGGGGCTATTTCATATTTGCTTTATAATATAAAATCTGTTTAAATAATTAAAGTCAAAAGTCATTGCCACAATGTTAAATGGTAGCCTTGTTTTTCTTAAGCATCCATTTAAAAATATTTTAGAATCATGGGCGCAGCCATATTCCTTGTACTAGCTGAATACCATGCTTTGAAGTACCATTCTGAAACATCAGTTTGCCAACAGTATTGCTACATGGGATTGCAGCATTATGTCAATGAACAGTTAGTGCACATCAGTGATTAAATGTAGATGGTTAAATATATTTATCTTTGTTAATCTCATTTAGAATAAAGATTGCAAACTTTTTGTAGGGTCATCCTTTTTTCCTGAAAGAAAGGGTGGCAGTAACTGGTGAGAATGTGGACAGATTGTACATTTTTAAGTGAAGGTAGCAGTATTTGAGCTTTCGATTGTTTAGAAGATACGCAGGTAATTCAGTATAAAATGAAAATGCTTCTGGCTAGAGAAGATTCACTTATATGTACCAACTCCGAGATTGCTGTACCTCAGAGAAAAGGGAATATTCTTAAAAAATGTCATGTCGGACTTGATACGTACATGTCTGTCTCTTTGCGTTTCGGAACACGTTCTGATGGGTTCCGACATTTCATATGTCTACCACCTCAGTTAAAATCTTCAAAAATAATCCTGACATCTATAGGAGATAGACATACAAATATGGGGCAGTAGCAGTGTTCTTGAATGCCATCGTGTCACATGTTTAGTAACAATTGCTGAAACTAAGTCTTGGTGATTTTGTCTACCTTTGTACAGTGAGAGATGTACATTTTTACAGGGAGATTGATGATGCTGCTGGACACTGAACTATGGAGCAAAAGTTGTAACAGAAGAGGGTTTCATGTTCCCCTCTGAATTTATTAAGGTCTTGTGCATATTCAGGAGCTAATGCTTGTCCTTTTTCAGTCTGACAAAAATTTATGAACTCAATTCCAGTATTTTGTATTCTTCTGTTGTCCAGCATTGTACACTACAGCTACTGAATATTCCTTGTACAGCTGCAGAGTTCATGGTGAATATTTCAGACACATTTCATTATTGCTCACTATAAACACTTAGCTTCTTCCATGTGCTACTTACTCTGCTTCCAGAGTACTATCTTTAACATGAGAGATGCAAACAAGATGCAAAACTAAAATTGTAAAATAAACAATACAGATGATGAGCTGATTTTTGCCCCATTCCAGCCTTGTGCACGAGTACATGACCAGAAGTAGGATTGTATGCGCTGGTATATGTGTCTTGAACGAAGCATGTTAAATGTTTTGCTTCCCTGCCTTTTATCAATATCAGTGTTGCAGAGCAGGTATGAGTGTGCTTCTCGATCTACAGCAAAGATAGAGTGACAGCTTCACTTTTGCCATTCTTCCCCTTGAAGCTTGTGGAGCAGTAATTAAAAGCGCTGTTTAGAAAATTTGCTCCAGTGTCAACATGGATTTGGAGAAGTTGTAGTTGACTATTACCTCCTGAGGTGTGATATACAAGACTCTCAGATTTAGGTGCAGATCCTAGGTCAATATATGAAGGCTTAAATAAAAGAATAGTGTGTAGTCCATAACGAATCTCAAACACTAAACTAAATAAGTATGCAGATGCAGAAACAAATGCTTAAATGTATTGCATATTCTTATATTTATACATTCTTGTGTTTATACTTTTCTGCAGTAAAAAAAGAAGCCGTATAGGTAGTAAGCCCTATAGCAAATAACTACTTTCCACTAAAGAAAATGTTAAAATGTAAACAAACAAACAAAAAATAATAAAAAATGTTTGAAGTGTATATGTATAACCCAAATTAAATTAAATTAAATCCATAACAACAAAATTTATATCCTATTGTGCTATTTGTAAAATAGGCTTTATAGTAATATAATCATTTAGTCCAGGCAATGTGGAAGCATCAGTTAAAATTTGCATACTTATTTGTATATATGTCTCTGATGTGATCTTCCGTATTTGTTCCCCATAAATAGTGGTCAACATAGGTACACCATATTTATTACATCTAAAGTTTTTATTATATGTGTAGGTGGATTAGTAGTCCCATATATATATGGTTGCCATAGATCAACTTATTTATATAAATATTAATATTTAGTTTAAATATTGATTTTACAATCATGATCCCTCGTACTTTTAGCATCTACAATATTTATTATTAATGTTTACGCACAGCTGCTATATATGGATTGACCCTATGGATACACATACACGTATCCACTGGGTATCAAAAGTGGATTTTATTTATAGGTATCTGAACACTGTCTATTAGCTATATTCATGACAGCTAGTTATGTAATTTTTATTAGTATTTATTAGAATCAGCGATCAATAGATATAGTAATGTATGATATATGTATACACAATGTTTTTATTTTAGTGTATATTGTTTATTTTTATGTAAAAAGTGATGTATTTTGAATCTACAGAGCACGATATGCACTTTAAAATAGAATGGATGTATTATACGTTTTGAAGAACTTTTTGAGATGTATTTCTTTAAATGGAAGTGCTGTGTTGGCGCCAAAAATTGTTTTAAAAGGTTCTTGTCAATTGATTAATTGATTCTGATGAAGTCCACATGCTGGTGGATGAACGCGCTAGATCCGTTCATTTCTTTTTGAATCGGTGGTTTTTCTCTTTTTGTCTGTTGTGTTGAGCTATTTCAATTAAAACAGGATGTATTACTGCTTCGTACTGTGTGCTTTATCCTTCTGGACCGGTTTAGTGTTCAATATATGAAGGCTTGCCATGCCTTCCTTATCATATCTAAAAGACCTCCAGAAACTGTGAGATTCAGTGGTGCTGTCTGTGCTTTTCAGGTGGTCTTGTACTCATTGCCAGTATCCATATTTCTGGCCTGGCCTTGGCAGTATAACTGCTGGTTATGCTTGCTGTCCAGCCTGATATACATCTCCCCATGCTGCCCTTCCTCTTTGACTATGTTGTACTAAGCTACGCGAGGGTTGCATCTCTACACTTCTTTTCCAAATTAGCTGACTGGTTTAGTGAATCATGTGGGTATTGGTAGTGTTGGTGGTTCACTCCTGATCTTCACAGAAGTAATTGTTAGACCTGCATGTCCTATTGTTTTTTAGACCTGTGTGCCCTACCAAACTCTTCTTTATTGCTTTAAAAATGGTCAGTTTGTTTGGATTTGACTAGCTAATTCTCATTTTCACATTGGTGTTGTATATTTTTGTAGATGCTCAGCAAGTGCAATGTGGCTTTTCCCTATCTCCATTTAGTATTGTCATACCCACTTTGTCACTCAAACAACTTTAAAAAGCAAAATTATCACTCTACAAATCATTGTCTGTTTATTGTTTGATCTAGCGCCCCCCCATTTGTTATGAAACTTTGAGGAAAAGGTTTACATTTTTAGAATTTGTTTTTCTTTTTTGTATAGTGTTTCTTGACTTTGTAAACTACTTGGCATTGGATATGTGGAGGACATTGCATCAATAAAATAGCACGTGTTGAAAAAGTGTACCACCAAGGCTTGCTATTTACATGTACATAGTAATATGTGGCCTGTATGTATTCAGATATATCGCCCATTCATAAGCAGTATATGTCAGCAGGCTGCCATGCACAATTGATGGTAGTAGTAACGTATTTTGTTTTATATAGTCATGAAAACAAATGTGCCTGAACATGGCCTTTTAAGCTTGAAGAAGCCATTTACGTAAATACTTTTACTCAGACAGGGTTTGTTCTGTAAATTAGGATAACCAAAGCGGTGGTTGGTAGGTAAAGATAATGAAGCAGATGAGGAAGACAACTGCATACTGTGAGTCGGATTGTAAGTGACACCTTACTAAAAGATAAAAAAGTGTGTTGACTAAGGTCAGTTCTTTAAAACATAATGGATGACGTGAATAATAAAAATATTGTATTAATTTCTTTTTGCAAGATACATTATACATAATTGTCAGGATACATTATTCCAGATAGAATGTCAGGAATAATCTTTTCCGTAAACCTGTGTGTTTGTTTTTATTTTACCTCTTCCTTCTCTAGGAAGACTGGGACCCCAGCCATTGCCCATTCCTTTTAATTCCTGTCAGAGGTGACAGTTGGCCAGTGGTACTTGGTCTCATCAATCTTTTTTTAAATTGTAAGCCCTTTTCTGTTTCTCAGCCTTCTTGCAGGTTATATATATACATTTTTTTCTCAGCCTTCTTGTATATCTGTATATATATATATATATATATATGTATGTATATATATATATATATATATATATATATATATATATATATATATATATATATATATATATATATATATGTATATATATATATATGTATATATATATGTGTATATATATATATACCTATATATACCCACCTTGTCTTTTAAACCCCAGTGGTATTAGAAAAAGCTTGGTATTCCCTCCACCTTCACTGTTAGGTCAGCATTAGAAACCAAAGTATTTTGTAATCCTTTTGCTGTTACTGTACAAGATAAAACTTATAAATACATACCCAGTTAGCCTTGATTTGCCTCTGTACTCTTTTTGATTCTCTTACTGCAAACTTACAATGTATTTTTGTAACATTTGCATTTGCAGTCATAAGAAACACTCTATGGCAGCTATTAACAGTGAACATGAAATGTCCTTCAGCAGATTCCATATGTATCCCTTGTTATATTCCTTGCATAGGGTTTCACTCTTTTTACTTACTCACTAAAGGACACCTTAGGCTCTGTCCCATTATTAGTACCAAACTCATGTCATTTCATTTAATGCATTTACTTCTTTTAAAACACCTTTATTAAACTGTCACTTAAGCCATAAGCGCACATACATTAATAACATTTTTCAAAGATTATACTAATACATTTACTTTTAATTTAATTCATAAGAGCGGTTACACAGACTTTCACCTCTTCCTTTTGTAAAAACGTCTTGATGTTCATCGTGTTTCACTGTTGCAGTTATTACACTTGGGTTATCCTGCTGGCAGGCGACCCATAGTCGGCCCGAGTTCCGAAGTCTTGGTCCGGTATTGGTTGCTGTTGCATCTTCCCTGACGTCAGTGCGCCAGGGGTATAAAAGTTGCAACCGATGCCATTTTCTTCAGTCTTTCTTGCCGCGCAGTGCCCAAAGCAAAAGCAGTTCACAAGTGCCGGTCGGCCGACTCCTGAGATTTTCAAAATTGAATTTCAGAACCGAAGTCTTCAATAAAGCTAAGTACCCCATTGGGGAAACTTTTTCTTGCTCCAGACCGATGTCAGTAAAAGTTAATAATTGTATTTCTTGTGGGAAGCAAATACCTCATAAGGACTTTCACTCTTACTGCATTCCTTGCCTAGGCCCTGACCACGACATTACTAGTTGTCGGTTTTGTGCTAGATTCAATAAACGCACTATTAAACGTCAGTTTGATTTTGCCTTACATTATTTTGGACAACGATTTAATTATATAATGCCGTCGGAACAACCGATGACTGGAATGTACAAAAAACACAAAGACAAAAGAAAAAGACAGGCATCCGAGGTCCAAAACTGATGACGAAGCACCTTCTAGGCCAGTCGCCAGTTCTCAGTGAGGCTCTTTCGCAGCCCCTGACAACCCGCTACCTCAGAGCCACAGGCCATAACCAACAGTCACGTGGAGACACCGAGGCCTGTGGAAACTCAAGGTATTGGGCCTATGGAAACTATACCCTCAGATGGGTCCGGAGCCTCTGAGCAGGCACCGGCTTCTGAGGGTGTTTTCAGACCTTCACAGCTTACAATTAAGGCTACTACAGCAGCAAAGGCAAAATCCAAAACACCATTAAAGACAAGGAAACAAGTGCAGCATTCTCCAGAACAGTCATCCATGCCAAAGAAACAGATGCTTAAAATGGCCGAAGACCTTATTACTTTAATCAGGGGGTCCCATCCCCCTCCTGACAAAAGGCCTAAGCAAGACACCGATTATGATTCCTCTGATCAGGTTTCCATTTCCTCTGATTCTTCTTCTGATCAGGGCTATTCTCTCCCTCCGTAGGAGGACTCTGATGCTGAAGAGTCCATTCCTTCAGCCTCACCGCCTGAGGATTATTCTTTTGGGGAAACCCTGCACACCATGAGGAGGGAGCATTTCCATTGGGAGAGCCAGGATTACTCAGAATCCAAGAAAAGGCTCAGATATTTCCTTTTATTCCCTCGGCACAGGCCCCTGGCTATCCCCCCTGTGCTTGATATTGTAGATGATGTTTTTTCTGAATCCAGTCTGTCTCCAGATTCTTTACCCCCTGCACCAGTAAAACCAGACAGGTACTACAGGGTCCCTGACTCTTCATAAATTTCTTTACAAAAACCCCGCTGCAGACCCAGAAACAATTTCTCAGGGTCCTAAAGGGGTTAAAGCTTCCACTGCCAAAAATCCTGTCCCCTCAGATAGGGATTCCAGAGCTCTGGACAGATGGGGGAAAGAAATTTACACTTCTGCTACTTTAGCTGTAAGAGCTTTAAACTGTCAGTTTCACATGCTTAAATATCAACAGTATCTCATGTCATTGTTAAAGCAGAAAATGGTTACAAATATAGAAAGTCCTGACAGTAAAGAAAATACAGGATTTATTGCATGCAGTTGAAGAAGTGGGAAAGCATACTCTGCAGTGTGGTTTTGATTCATTAGAGGCTTCTTGTAGAGCCACAGTTACAGGCTCAGTTATTCGAAGACATGCTTGGTTAAAAGAACAAAGTTTACCTGACCATGTTAAAGTAAAATTATTGGATGCTCCACTACAGCATGATACTTTGTTTGGTGTTAAGGCAGAAGAGGTGTTAAAGAAAATGGAGGATAAAGCAAAGTCAATGCAAACGGCGAAATATTTCTTACAGGTTCAACCACCTAGATTTAGCAGAAACTGGCCTTCAAAAAAATTGGTCCTTTCCAGTGTCAGACAGGCCACAGAGAGGCAGATACAGATGCCCAAGAGGCAGATCTCAGCCCCAAGGCTCCTACAGACCTAAACAATGGGGTGCTTCAGCTCCCAAAGGAGGAGAAGACAAGTCACAACCTTACAGGAAACAGTCACAATGACTTCCCTCTGCAAATGCCAAGCTCTTACAAGTTGACAGCACCCCTAGGGGGAAAGCTAGCACTTTTTTCAAAAAATTGGCACATGATCACCCAAGACCAATGGGTGCTGAATATAGTTTCTCAGGGGTACAGGTTCCACTTCCACACGCTTCCAAAACCAAAAGGTATGCCAAACCTGCCACAAAACCAATGGGCAGAGGCACAAAAAACAGATTGCTGCTCTTATGGATATGGGAGCTATTCAAAAAGTTCCACAAGAAGAACAGGGAGAAGGATTTTACTCAAGGCTTTTCTTAGTACCCAGAAAAGACAAAGCCTGGAGACCAATACTGGACCTGTCAATCCTAAATACTTTCCTGGATGTTCCAAAATTCAAAATGTTAACACTACAACAACTTCTGCCCATGCTGGGCAAGGAGGCTTGGCTAGTTACTTTGGATCTCAAGGAGGCATACCTGTACGTCCCAATCAGACAGTCATGCAGAAGATACCTCAGATTCATAGCAGACTCAATGCATTACCAATTCTCTGCACTGCCCCTTTGGCTTGTCTACTGCGCCCAGGGTCTTCACAGAATGCCTGGCACCAGTAATTGCATTTTGCAGACAAAAAGGAATTCAAATATATCCCTACTTGGACTGCCTTATTCAAGTAGAGAGCAAGGACATTCTTCTAAAGCACCTGGCGTTTGTAAAAAGATTGCTAATTTGCTTAGGGTACACAGTAAACGAAAAGAAATCAAAGCTAGTGCCCTCTCAAGAGATAATATTCCTGGGTGCAAGCTTAAATACAACTGCCCAGGTGGCTTATCTCACGCCAGACAAACAAAGGCAACTGACTCATTACTTTCAAATGATGGCAACAAAGACCCAGCTCTCTACAAGAAAAATTCTGCAGGCCCTGGGTTTCATGGCATCCTGCATTCTACTAATTCCATATGCAAAACTGCATATGAGGAAACTACAATGGTATCAAAAAAGTGTTTGGACTCAGCATTGTCACAGCCTAGAGACAATCATAACCTTGATTCCCTGCCAACAACAGGAGTTTCGATGGTGGTCCCAGGCCTGTCACCACAACAAGGGACAGCCTTTCACCTTATCTACAGCCAGCCAGGCAGGCAATAACAACAGATGCATCGGATTATGCCTGGGGAGCACATATGGCAGGAAAATGTATTCAGGGCACGTGGCCCAAGGAACAAATGCATCTTCACATCAATCAAAAAGAGATGCTAGCTGTACAGAATGCCGTGACAGCTCAGGACAAACCCAACATTCATGCCAAAAGCGGTTTCCAATGTGGCCTTAAATCAAACAATTCATTTGCCTACTTTCTACCCAAATCCCCAGAATAAAGGGGAAAAACTTCTGCATGCTTTGGATATACACAGACAGCTACGATTTTACTTGGACAAAACAAAAGCTTTCAGAAAAACTGAGCAACTGTTTGTAGCATATGCTGCAGGATCACAAGGAAAGCCTGTTGCAAAGCAGACAATCTCCAAATGGATTGGACACTGCATCCGCTTCTGTTATGCACAACATGGCAAATCTGTGCCTAATGGCATTAGGCCTCATACCACCAGAGCAGCAGCCACTTCAGCAGTTTTCCTCAGAGGGGGTACCAACCAAAGACATTTTAGAAGCTGCAACCTGGAGCTCAGTGCACACTTTTACCAAGCACTACCACCTACCTCTCTACTCCAAATCCAGAGCAGGCTTTGCCACTGCAGTTCTGCAGGGCTTGTTAGCCTCGCCAAATCCAATCTAGACCCAGCCACCCAACCTCAGCTTTGGGATTGTACCCAAGTGTAATGACTGCAACAGTGAAACACGATGAACATAGTACAGTTGTGTACCTACCATAAATGTAGATGTTCGAGTGTATTCACTGTTGCAGTCCAGGTTACCCACCCACCATCCCCCTCTTTGCTGGGACTATTCTGTACTTCTCAACTCTATGCAACCTATGTGGTGTATTTGCTTGTAGATGAAGGAAATGTTTATAGTAATACATGCATGGTTGTTTGGCATATTTTTATCTTTTCAGCCTTCCTATCTGGGGGCACCTGACATCTAGGGCAAGAAAAACTGAAGAAAATGGCGTTGGTTGCAACTTTTATACCCCTGGAGCACTGACGTCAGGGAAGATGCGACAGCAACTGACGCCGGACCAAGACTTTGGAACTCGGGCCGACTACGGGTCGCCTGCCAGCAGGATAACCCAAGTGTAATGACTGCAACAGTGAATACACTCAAACATCTACATTTATGGTAGGTACACAACTGTACTTTCTCACTCCTGTGCTAAGTAACCCTATACATCACCTTGTAAGTACCCTTTCTCTAAAAGTACCACTACACAAGACACTCGCATACCACTTATATACCAGCATAAATTCATGCTCAACAAAAAACTGTCCTTTTAACTAGAAGTACTCTAATCCTAACACACAAATATTCACACACTCCCACTCTGAAACATACCTCTCAACTGTTTTCACAGAGTATCCAGATTTTTGCCTCATATTTTCGCCTGTTCCTCATAAAATGTGTGATTTCCTGAAAAAATATTGAGGATTGAAGTCACTAAATAATGACATTAATTTGAGTTTCCGACTTCATATCCTTCAGAAACTATATGTCAATGCAAAATCTATTACTTTCTAAGTTTATAAGAACATTATTTAAAATCTGTCACTATTTGTGGGCTTTTGTTCCCCCATTATTTTTGCCTTTGTCTGGATTTCTTGTGCTAAGAGGTTGAAAGGTATGTTCTGAATTCTAAAGCTTTCAGTATAAGCTTAATTTCAGCATTAACACACATGCTCAGTAACCAAAAGCCCATCCCCTACGCATAGCCGGCCTTAGGCATAGGCCAACTAGGCGGAAGCCGTGGAGCCCTTTTGCCTAGAGCATCAGTTGACCTAAGACCGCTCCTGCCCCTACGATTCATAATTCCTTCAGTAAAACCAGCATTCGATAGAAAGACAAAGCGGTGGTCTGTTGATAAAGTGAGCATTCAGCAGAGTGAATTGGTACTGCATGTATACAGATACGCATATACACATTACATATGTATACTTATGGTATGTGTGCGTCTGTATGTATATATGTGCATACTTTTTTTATATATATATATATGTGTGTGTGTGTGTGTGTGTGTGTGTGTGTGTGTGTGTGCATATATACATATATGTGTGCATATATATATATATATATATATATATATATATATATATATATATACACACACATACATGCTCACGTATACAGTCACATACTTACATATAACTTGACCATTATGTCCAGGTTATGCATCCTCCAAGAACTGCTCATGAAACTGTACAGATGAAAATACAACTCTGAGCTCATATCAGGACACCCACACCTCCAGGTTAGTAACAACACATAAGCATCGGAGACCATACAGGTGCATCTAACCATAAGCAAAACTGCTATACAACTGGTAGCATGTTACAGACCACCCTCCCAATCTCAGGAAACCCACTCAGCCTTCCTGAAGACATTGGAGGATATGAATGTATCACAAAATACCATCATACTGGGAGACTTCAACTACCCTAACATAGATTGGGTACATTATTCTAGCCCTAACACCCTAGCCCAAAGGTTCCTGGAATTCATAAATTAAAATGCACTGGAACAACTAGTCACCTCTCCCACTAGGGGAGATAATATACTAGACCTGATCATCACAAACATGGGGACAAAATGCTCCACACCGGAGGTATACCCCTCACTAGTGAGATCTGACCACAAACTAATTACCCTGGATATACATATCCCACCTCCACCCCCAGCACAAAAGACCACAGTGAAAAACTTCTCAAAAGCAGACTTCACTCTTCTTAAGACTGAGATGGTATCCTTTAAGCCCACTGGGCCAGTGGATACCACATCCCACAATGCTGAATCCTTCACAAATGCTTTCTGTGGACATCTCCAAGAATGCATGGATCATGCAATCCCAAATAAATCCAAGTCCCTCTCTCCCAAAGGCAAGCGTCCTGTCTGGTGGACCTCAGCCATAAACAAATTGTATAACAAAAGAAGGAAGCTACTGCACGACAGAGCAAAATCCCATAAAGGGAAGACATCTCTGATCAACACCAGCAGAATTCTCATAAAAACATCCAAGGCCAACTTTGAGAGAAAAATCGCTAAGGACACTAAAGATAACCACAAAGCCTTCTTCAGCTATGTTAGAAACCCGGGCGGAAACCCTAAAATATGCTCAGAGTTATTTCACAACAACATAAAATACACTGAACCCACAGATATTGCCAACATTCTGGCTGACAGGTTCAGTGCAAATTTCTCCCCTCCCTCACCCCCAAAAGAAGAAATACTTATCCCAGCTGAATGTAATCTCCCTGTCATCTCAGATGTCCAGGTGAGAGCCGCCCTCAGAAAAGCTAAAAACACAGCATCAATGGGACCTGACGGTATCCCCAGTTGCGTGCTACGTGAACTCCAAGAGGAGCTAAACCCGCACATAAAAATGCTATTTAACCTTAGCCTTACTACAGGATATGTACCTGAACACTGGCGTACAGCAACAGTGGTCCCACTCCACAAAGGGGGTACCTCTACAGACCCTGGGAACTACCGCCCCATAAGCTTAACCAGCCTGGTCTGCAAAGCTATGGAAAGAATCATTATGGAACTCATAAACAGAGACATTGGGGACCTACAGACACTTGACCCCACCCAGTTCGGCTTTGTAAAGGGCAGATCCTGCCTTTTGAACCTGGTTGACTTTTTCGAAACAGTCACTAGAGCCATTGATGAGGGCAAAGCAGTCCATACAGCCTACCTGGACTTGGCTAAGGCCTTCGACACATTACCCCACTCAGGCATCATAGATAAGCTCAACAGCTTAAATGTAAACTCTTATGTCACTAGATGGGTTGCAAACTGGCTAAAGGACAGAACCCATAAAGTTAAAATTGCTGGAGCAATGTCAGACTCAAAGCCAGTCACAAATGGTGTCCCACAGGGATCTGTCCTGGGACCCCTCTTGTTCGGCATTTATTTCTCAGATGTTAAAGCAAACATGGGAGGGTTGTGGCTGACAAAGTTCACAGATGACTGCAAACTAGGCGCCATAGTCGATACACCAGCGGACACATACATCCTACAAAAAGTTCTCACAGAAACGGACAACTGGTGCCGGAGTCATGGCCTTAAACTAAATGCCAAAAAATGTATAGTCATCCCCTTTGGGAAAAACGAAGTACCCACAAATTATCACATAGACAGCAACCCACTGAGTACGGAAAAAGTAATCAGAGACCTAGGGACCCAAGTCGACAGCGACCTCTCATTTGACACCCACGTTGCCAAAGCGGTTAGAAAAACATTCTACCTTGCACACCTTATCATGAAGGGATTCACATCCAGATCCAAGGATGTCATTGTACCCCTATACTCCTCCCTCATCAGACCCATGATGGAGTACAATGCCCCATTTGGTATGTACCTCACCCGGCATTTGCAACAGCTAGAGAGACCACAAAAGTACCTCACTAAGAGGATCAAGGGTCTCCAACATATGTCTTATTCTGCCAGACTAAAGAAACTCCAGCTCTATTCAGTAGCATACCGCCTGCTCAGAGGTGATCTCTGCCTGACGTACAAGGCCATGTCCAATCAGGAACTGATGGACATGCTCCACCTCAAAAAAATTCAAATCCATCAGAACCACGAGAGCTAAAGACTTAAACCTCGGCACAAGTATGAATAGGACATGCTGGAGGAATAGATTCATAACCCAGAGGCTTCCCATGCTCTGGAACAAGATCCCAGTTCATGTTAGGCAGAGCCCCTCACTGACTCTCTTCAAGAGAAATCTTGATGAGTGGATGGGAGATCGTAAGTTTACCCCAGGGGTCACATCTGTGTCACTACTAGACAGGGGCACAGTAAACTAACTCTGTTATATAAGGGGACCTTCACTGTGTCACTACTAGACAGAGGCACAGTATTCTAAATCTATTCTGTGCATTTTGTACCATTTTATGGGGTGGCGAAAGCCACATCACTATGGCTAGGCTTACAAATGCCCCAGGGCAGATAGCCTAGTACTAAACTATGAAACTATATACATTACAGCATACTGCAGTACCACTGTCATTACTGTGAATGTCCTAATGGATATAATTGTAAACAAAAACTACTACATCCTGGATACCCACACCTGCTTGACCCAAATCTTGAAACCTAATTTCCTGGAAAATATTCCAGAATGTAAGCATGTGTGTAGGCTACAGAATTCAGAGGAGTCCAACATTTCAAAGCAGGAGTATCCTTAATAAAACTGTAAAGAAGGAGAAACGCAGTAGAAGCATACAGGTTAAAAACATAGTCTGACGTCAGTTTTCATTCTTCCTCAACTGTTGGTTTCGGATCCGATCCTCTGATCTGACTCAGACGTAACTAAAGCTCATGGCCACCAAAAAGCTCTTAAGCTCTTCCTTTACCCATAATGCACCAACCTGTAACATACCTTAAATCTTGTTTGCCACTTTAAGTGAAAAGACATGGTCAGCCTTATCTCTTGATTTTTCTCAGACAAGTATGTTTATGTATCAATAGTTTTTTCTTTTCTATTCTTAATCTCATCATTATATTGCTCCTTTACCCTTTGTGTAACTTTTTTCCTACCATAGTTGGTAATTCTTTTCTTGCTTTTCTTCTGCTGTTGTTACATGCTAGTGTAATCTTTACTATCATTGCTGATTTTCACTTTTTTACCTTTATTATCTTTAAAAAAAAAGTTTCCTTTTTTCTTCTATTTTTCTTGTTGCCAGTATGTCTGTAAAAGGACCTTCCGGATTTAAAACGTGTCAAACTTGTAGGTATAAACTGCCCCTTTCAGATGCCCATATGTTATGTGTTTATTGCTTGGGCCCACAAAACCTCCAAGAAGATTGTGTTATTTGTAAGAATTTCAGTCCTAGAGCAGTAGCCGACAGGAAGAACAAATTAATTTTAAAGGGTTTGCTTCCTTCCACCTTTGGTGAAGCTATTTCTGGGGCTAAGTCTCCCAAACAAAAACTGAGGAGTCTGTGACTAAGTCTCCAAGACTCTCCTCTTCCTCAGCTTTGTCTTCGGAGTCACCAAAGAAAAAGTCCTTACTGAATCCAAAACCTGTTCAGAAAGACTCTCCTTTGGATCTGACCAAGAAATGAATGGATCCAAGTTCTTCAACTCTGAAGATCCTACCTCGGACTAAATATTCTCCAACATTGGACCCAGTATCTTCCAGGATTCCTCATCTTTTTTGGAAAGACTTTGTTCCAGTTCACCATCCCTTGCCTCATCTCATTCATCCAGGAGTTTAACTGAGGAAGTTGTGGACAGAAGGATGAGGAGGGTCCTCTTGGCACTGATACAGATAGGTGTTCTTCTGGCTCCTATCCCCTCAGGTCAGGAAGCTCGTCCATCTACCACACCACAACTACTTCTTCTCTGATACGTTAGTTTGCTTCAGAATCCCTGGATCTGAACCTTGCGGGTCCATCCGGCTTGGATCCGAAGATGCCTTTAGCTTTGGATCAGAAAGCTTTCTCTGAGTGTACCGGCTCCTACGTCTTCGGATGCAGATGACTTTCTGAGCTGAAATTGGCTTGTTGGATCTAAGGTATTGGAGTCAACTCTGAGATTTTAGGAGCCATATCTAATCCTCAGAGCTTCAGCATTGGATAACTCTGCTCTGACTTCCTCCTCGGGGAGATTGCTCTTAGGGCAGAGGGAGGCAATGGTCCAGAAGCCTGCTTTCTCAGAGCTGATGTCTTCCTTCTCTTTGGAGTGATCTGGCTTTGTGGTATTAAAGAGTGTGTTCTCTGCTTCGACAGGATGCATGGATCCAACCCCATCGGATCTCCAAACTGGTTCTCGGATGTCTCTGTGCTTAGAGCTGCATCATTCTGCGCCTCAGGGACAGGTCCCCAGACCACCTGGCAGGGTTTTACAACCTCTACCAACACTTCATCAGAACATCACACCAATCACACCAAGGAGGTCCCTAGGAAGAGGAGGTGCAAAAGGAGAAACTTAGACTCTCCACAAGAGTCAGTCACTGAGGATACTGATCTCAATGAGGGAGAAGGGTCCCTCTGATCACCTCTGAAAGATGTCTGATTTGGAGACATCCTTGAGATCCTTAAGCAGAGAGGTGGTTGGTCCTCCAGCAACACTTCACCTGAGGAATCAGTATTTCTGGAGGCTTTTGGAGATGGCCCATCTACCTCTTGGGTTATCTGCTTGCTGATGAGCTCATTGATTTGGTCTCTAGGTGGGCATGGAAGGAACCTGACTCAGTTGAGCCAATCCCTAAGAGACCAGATTGGCTTCTAGCTCCACCTTTCGGGAAGGAATTCTGGAGTAAGGGGATGCCTGTGGATCCCATAGTCATGGCGATGGCTACCAGGAAGGAACAAAGTTCTCCTGTTCATTCTCCTAACATGGAGTCTAGGGCAGTGGACAGATTTGGGAAGCGTGTGTGTGTATATATATATATATATATATATATATATATATATATATATATATAGTCGGTGACCTTTGCCATTAGGTCGCTGAACTATTTGGCACATTTTACTAGACTACAAAGGGACTTGATAAAGGAGCTTTCAAAATCTCTTTCTGGGACCATTCTGCTGAGGCTCAGTTTTCTGTGGCCTCAGTTGGCTACCCTCCAATCCATTTCAAATTCATCCATGAGGCTCATCTTGCATGTGGCTGAAGGCACCTCAAGGACAGTAGGTTCAGACATAAATATCCATTAGGAGACATGACTGGATGAGCTTATGTGATTTTATAAACCCTTTCAAGTCCTCATTTGTCAATGTATCCTTTGATGGCAGTTCATTGTTTGGCCAAAAAGTGAAGGACACATTCTCCAGGTGTGAAAAGGATGGAAAGACCCTCTCTGCAGTGGGCATAGATCTTTTGGCCCCCTCAGAGATCTTTATCTAGGAATCAATGAGGTGGACAGAAAATGTGGTTCAGAAAGTCCCAGGGTCTTTTCCAGGATTCACATTGAGATAGTTTCCAAGGGGCAGAGGGGGGAACTCTAATGGATGACGATACCCATGTATCAGAGGAGTCCCGCAGAACCAGAGATTCGGCGATTCTTTCTTTGATAGACCCTGTCAGCACCCCTGAAAGGAGGCCCGATTGTCCCCCTCTGGAGGCAATCAGGGGTCGATTATCCCTGCATCAGAGGGCCTGGCTAGATTTAACAAGAAATACTTGGTTGCAGAGTATTATTTCTAGAGGTTATATAATTCCCCTTTTCCCTTCCATCCCAACTGCATGCAAAATTCCCAATGTTCCACCCAGTCACAGGAAAGCGCCAGCACTAGAAATACAAAAGCTGCTAGAAAAAAATAGTCATACAGGAGGTCCCGCAAGATAAGATAGAATCCAGATCTTACTGAATGTTCTTTTTTAGTGCTAAAGAAAACAGGGGACTGGAGACCAATTTTGGATCTCAGCACCTTGAACAAGTCAGGTCAACATGTGAAGTTTTGGATGTTCATGGTTTAGTCCTTTCTGCCCATCCTGGGCAAGGACAACTGGATTCGCTGAAAAGACCTTCAGTATGCGTACTATCTCATAAAAATTAACAGACAGTTCAGAAGGTATTTACACTTCCGGCTGGGAGCACTGTCCTTTGGCTGCACCTCAGCCCCCAGGGTGTTCACCAAATGCATGGCAATGGTAGCAGCTCACTTGGGACTGCAGGGATTCTAAGTTTTTCCATATCTAAACATCTGGCTCATTACTGCCCTGACCAGACATCTACTAACAAGAGCAAGAGATCAGGAACTTCAAATTTGTTCTCATCTGGGATAACCATAAATTAGAAGAACTGTCATTTACAACCAGCTCAAACCTTGGAATTCATAGGAACAGTCTTCAACACAATATTAGTGACAGCTTCTCTTCCTCTGTCAAGAGTGCAGACTATCAGCTTCCAGGTAAGGAAAATTATTTGCAATACCAAAATTTCAGCCCAGTTTGGGTCAGTGTCAGCTGCCAATAATCAAAGTTCCTCTAACAAGATTTCATATGAGAATCCTTCAGTGGATGCTAGCAACACAGTGGTCGATTCTTCACCAGGACATGTTAGCACAAATAATAATCACTCAGGCATGCAAGAGATACCTGTGGTGGTGGATTCAGTCAGATCAGGTTCTACAAGGCTGTCCTTTCATCCTTCTTCAACCCAAGGCCATGGTAACCACAGATGCTTCCCAGATTGAATGGGGGGTGGGGCACTTTCTGGGGAAAACAGTCCAAGACACTTGGTCCCCTGAAGAGGCCAGTTTGCATATCAGTGTTCTAGAGATGAGAGCAGTGCTCTTAGCATTGCAGGCCTTCCAGGATGCTGCCCCTTTAGGGACAGTTGCGATCCAAATACACAATATGTCAGTAGTTTTGTACATCAACAAACATGGAGGAACCACTGATTTTCACCCCTTGCATCAAGAAGCAGTTGGAGCATGGCAATGGGTGATATCATCCAACCACTTTCTCATAGCAGTGCACACTCCAGGGAAGTCCAGTGTGATAGCAGGTCCATTCTTCTACCTCATGAGTGGTCTCTCAATATGAAAGTGACAGAAATGATCTTCCGGCAATGAGGCCAGCCTTGCTGCGATCTTTTTTTGTCTCCTGTAAATAAGAAATGCAGCAGTTACTTTGCTCTGATGACCCCTCAAGGGGAATCATGACCAAGGGATGCTGAACTTCACGATGCCCCCCATCTAATTTATGTTTACCCACCAATTCCAAAATTCCTGCAGAAAAGCTGTCTGGTTGAAGAGCAAAGTCATCCTCATTTCACCTTACTGACCTCGACACATTTGGTTCCCCTTCCTATGGCATCATCTACTTGACCATCTTTGGATTCTGGATCCAATTTCAGACCTCCTATCTCACCCGACAGGTATGAGTCATCTGGATATCTCAAACCTCAAGCTAGCAGCATGGTTTCTCCAATTCTGTTAATAGCCTGATGACTGATGCTGCCCCCCCCAATCCATCCGTCTGTCATATTCTTTCATCTTCCCATAAGTCTTCTACAAGAAATCTTTACACAAGTAAAGGAAAGAGTTCATTTGCTCGGCACAACAAAAACACATTGACCCCTTTTCAGTTCCATTACATTGTATACTTGAATTTTTGGTAATGATTTTTAATGAGGGAGCTAGCTCTGCAGTGATTAAAGTTCAATTAGCAGCAATCTCTAACTTTTATATTGGATTTGAGAATTCTTCTGTGGCCTCTTCTAAACTTTGTAAAGCATTTTTGAAAGGCACACTCCTGCTGAGACCCCCCCCCTGTATAAAGATCTGCTCCTGGTGTTTTCGTCTGTCCACCTGATGAATCTGGGCATCTTGGGGCAATGTAGCAATTGCCTCATGTACACTGACAACCCTCTCCTCCTTCCACCCAACACTAGAACCTGTGATAGACGCACTTATATAGCCAAAATGGAAGCCAAGCTGTTTCCAGCCAAGACTGAACTAGACAGTCAAGAGGAGAAGGTTAACACCTGCACCACACCACACTCTACACATAGCCCTTCAAATCCCACACTACCAAATCCCACACATAAAAACAGAAAGCACACACCCACATTCACAGAGGCTCTCAATAAAAATCTGCCTAGCAACAGAGACCTCCCAAGCTGAAAAGCAGACAACCACCACCCCCCCCCAACACTACCCAAATGACACATAGCTCACAAAATCAGTGTGCCACTCTGCCTCAGCCCATAAGGCAAAACAACGTACCCAACACACTAGTCATAGGTGACTTTATAGTCAGGCACACTGATATCCCACTCACCAGGCTAAACAAGGAGAAAGTTACTGTCAGCTGCCTGTCGGGTGCCAGGATGTGGCACATAATGCATGCACTCGGGTCAGGCCACAGCAAGTACAAGTACAACTCTGACATTGCCCATGTTGGTGTGAATGACCTGAGACATACCTCCCTGGACTACATGAAAAGAGACATGGAGGAGCTCTCGGATCTTGTAGCCCAGGCAGGTATGACCGTAGCCCTGAGTAGCATCCTGCCATTGCCCAGAATGATACCACAGTACAAGGACAAAATGATTGACTTCAACAATTGGCTAAGCTTCTGGTGTCATTCTAATGGGATCCAGTATCTGTCTGCCTGGGATGACATAGTCGACAGACCACGATGCTTTGCTAGAGATGGCCTGCACTTGTCGCCCCTGGGATTCCGGATACTGGCTAAGGCTCTTGCCACCCCTATAGTGCCTTTTTTAAGCAAGGTTCAAATGCTAAATTCACCACTGTAACATGTACAAGCAAGCAAACTCTGCGGGTAATGCTACACAATGCTAGAAGTCTAAACCTTAAAATGCACTCACTCTAGGCATTCCTTAAAATGGAAAACATCGACATCTGTGCAGTAACAGAGACCTGGCTCAAGGCTCCAAAGAGCAAGCCCGGCATTAAGAGGCTATAATTCATACCACACCTTTCGGCCACCTAACCTGGACCGAAACACTAAAGGCAGAAGTGTGTCCATATACATTAAGGATATCCACACCTCCAGGCTAGTTGCTCAACATAATGCATCCGAAATTATCCAAGTGCAACTAACACTGGGCAAGACAGCAATCCAGGTTGTAGCTTGTTACAGATCCCCCACCATGCCCCAGGATTCCCACTCTTCATTTCTTAAGACACTGAACAATATTAAGGTACAACCCAGTACCTTAATTATGGGCAATTTCAACTACCCCACCAGCAGCTGGGAAAACTACTCATGTACCAACTCATTCGCTCAACGTTTTCTGGAATTCATAAATTCCAATGCCTTGGACCAGCTTGTCCACACCCCCACCAGTGGCAGCAATATCCTGGACCTGGTCATTACCAATATGGGTAACCGGTGTTCCATGCCAGAGGTCAACTTCTTGCTGGTCAGATCCCGACCACAAGCTAATCACCCTAGACATCCATATCCCAACCCCACCCCCATTAAGGAAACCACCGTCAAAAACTATTCCAAAACCAGCCTCATGCTTCTTGAGACAGAAGTGGCAAACTTGAAGACACCCTTGCAGACGGAAAATAGAGGTACGACTGTTGAATCTTATACAAATGCATTGTATAAGCACATACACAAGTGCATGGATCGTGCCATCTCCAACAAAACCAGGATGCTATCCACCAAAAAAAGGAAGCCAATCTGGTGGTCCACTGGCATAAACAAACTCTACAACAGAAGGAAGAAGCTGTTGCAAAAAAGAGTAAAATCCCAAGATTGGAGGAACTCCCTGGTCAGCCTCAGCAAGAAAATGAGATCCCTCATAAAATCCTCCAAAGCCAGTTTTGAAAATAAAATTGCCACTGATTCCAGAGACGACCACAAATAATTCTACAGCTATGTCAAGAATCTCAATGGCAACACTCAAATCTTCTCTAAGCTACAGCACAATGGCACTAAATATACAGAACCAACCGACATTGCCAAAATCCTGGCAGATAGGTTCAGTGCTAACTTTACCCCCCCCCCCCCCAAAGGGCCCATCTTAATACCGAAAGAATGCAAAGCCCCTGTAATCATGGCTGAACAAGTAAAGACTGCACTCTCCAAAGCCAAGAACACAGCATCCATGGGACCAAACAACATCCCAGGCTGCGTACTGCATGAACTAAAGAACAAACTGGCACCCCACCTAAGTACCATGTTCAGTCATAGCCTCACCTCAGGCTATGTGCCTACTGAATGGTGCACAGTGATGGTTATCCTACTGCCCCATTAGCCTGACGAGCCTGGTCTGCAAGTTCATGGAACGTATCATCTTGGAGCTTATAAACAAAGACATAGGTAACCTCCAAACCCTGGACCCCACTCAGTTTGGGTTTGTAAAAGGTAGAGCAGGTCTACTAAACCTGATTGACTTCTTTGAAGAAGTTACTAGAACCATAGATGAGGGCAAGGCAGTGCACACAACCTATCTTGACCTCGCCAAGGCTTTCGATACCATTCCCCACTCTGGAATTATAGATAAACTAAACTGGGCATAAATCCCTATGTCACAAGATGGGTGGCCAATTGGCTCACTGACAGAACCCACACAGTAAAAGTAGCCGATTCCAAGTCTGACTTCAGACCAGTGATGAGTAGAGTACCATAGGGTTCAGTCGTGGGTCCTCTCCTGTTCAGCATCTACTTCTCTTAAGTGCTGGCCAACACAGAAGGTCTTTGGCTAACAAAGTTCGCAAATGACTGCAAACTGGGAGCCATAATAGAATCACTAAATGATGTAGACATTCTACAAAAGGGCCTCACAGAGACAAATGTTTAGTGTCAAAGTCATAGCCCCAAGCTCAATGCCAAGAAGTGCATTGTCATCCCCTTTGGGAAAATTTCGGTACCCATGAACTACCACATAAGCAGTAGCTGACTAAACACTGAAAGTGTGATGAGACATCGGGGCAAAGATGGACAGTAGTCTCTTCTTTGATAACCACATCGCCACAGCAGTCAGGAAATCCTTCTTCGTGGCACATCTCATCACAAAAGGGTTCTTCTCTAGAAAAAAGGAGATCATTGTTCCTCTCTACTCATCCCTCATCAGACCCATTATAGAGTACAATGCCCCGTTTGGCATGTATCTCACAAGACACCTATAACAATCGGAAAGGCCAAGAAATACCTCATTAAGAGGATTACCATCCTCAAACAGATGCCATACGCAGACCGTCTCAAAAAATTCCAACTGTACTCCATCACATATCACCACTCAGAAGCGATCTATGCCTAACACACAAAGCTGTGTCAAACCCAGAGCTGTTGGAAATGCTACAATTAAAGAAATACCAATCTCTCCAAACCACACACTCCAGGGACCTAAACCTTGTCACCACAATAAACAGAACATGCTGTAGGGGGATAGATTCCTGTCCCAGAGACTTCCCATACTCTGGAACAAACTACCAATTCATGTCAAGCAAAGCTCCTCATTGGCCCTCTTTAAGAAAAGCCTTGACAACTGGATGGGAAATAGAAAATTCACCCCGGGGATCACTTCTACAGCACTGCTTGACAGAAGCACAGGAAAATAATTTTCTTGGGGGGCGAAAGCCAGGGAACCTTTTTGGCTAGGCTTATATAGGCCCCAAGGCCAATAGCCTAGTACCTACCTACGAGTCTATGAAACTACTCCACCATGGGATTTGAACTTGGTACTGCAGGCCTTAATTCATTCTCCCTTTGAACCAGCAGCTTAATGCGATCTTAAGTTCCTGACCTGGAAAACTGTCTTTGTGGTGGCCATTACTTCTGCTAGAAGAATTTTAAAACTTCAAGCACTGTCATATAAACCTCCTTGTTTGATCTTTCATAAAGACAGTCACATTATGTACCAATGCATCTTTCCTTGCTAAGGTGTTGTCAGAATCCAGTATCAATCAATTCATTAATTTGCCGGTGTTCTTTCCTAAATTTGCAAATAAAGGTGAATATATGGTGCATTTATTGGATGTATACAGACATTTATGTTTTTACTTACGTAGGACAAAAGAAATTAGGACGACAGATCAATTACCTGTGTCCTTTGCAGATTTTAAATTGGGCAGACCAGTTGTAAAGGTAACTTTAGCCAGATGGCTGACAGATTGCATATCATTTATCTGTAACAAGTTGGGTTTAACCTTAACAAAACCTCTAAGAGCCCACTCAAATAAGTCCTTGACAACAACTTCAGTGTTTCTATCTGGAGCTTCTTTGGACAATATATGTGCGGCTGCAACTTGGGCAAACCCTCATACCATTATCACTCATTACAAACTGGATCTGGTCTCAAGGGGAAGAGCAGCCTTTGGCTCAATTGTGCTCAGGAATATCCTTCCTAAGAGTCCAACTGGGGTTTTTAGGTAGCTGGGGACTCTGTCCTAGTAGTTAAGGATGAAGTGAAAATTGACATCAGATAAAAAAAAGTTATGTACTTACCATAACGTTCCATCTATGTTGTCCATTTTCATTCTTCCTCAACTTTCCACCCACCAACCCCCAATCCTTTTCATTATGAACTTCTGGAAGAACAAGACACTGTAAGGACATCACTGCCCTTAATACTGAGCTCCCGATATGGCCTTTCTGTCAGGAAAGTTATAGTAGTTCTTTCTACTTTATGAAAAATAGCAAACAGGATCTGAGGTATGTTAAGGGTTGGTGCTTTATGGGTAAGGGAGGAGCTTCACAGCTTTTTGTTGGCCATGACCTTTAGTAACGGCTAAGTCGGATCCGTGGATCAGATCCAAACCCAACTGTTGAGTAAGAGTGAAAATGGACAACACAGATGAAACACTATGGTAAGTACATAACTTTTTTATACTCCAGCTCTGTATTGTGGAGGGATGGAGCCGTAAATATGATCCAGATGCCCCAAGATCAATTAGCAGCTTGGGCACTGAAAGGGGGAGGGATGGGAAAGAGCAGCGTTTGGGTCTCACCCACTCTGCAAGGAAGGTAGAGAGAGAGGTAGCTGATTATGATGAAGACATATCCCAAGTTATGAAGATATGCCATAATCATGAGAGTAATTCTGTAGCATCTGCGGGGGGGGGGGGGGGGGCTACCTAATATTATGTGTTAAGATACACATGACATCACTACCTCCAACCTGGTAGGGAAGCCAAAGAAGTCCTCTGGCATGCAGAAGCTATGTATTTGATGCTGTTAGGCAGCTCTGCACTGCTCTACTTCCTGCTGACCAACCCACCAATGATGTAGTTTCAGTCCTGAAGGGTAGTGCAGGGAACAGTTGAGGTAAAAATGGTACAGTTGGGTAGCTTATAGTTAGCTGTAGGGCACATAAATGGAAATAAATAATTAAATAAAAGCATATTATAGTGACCACAAAGCAGGACATCTAATCTTGTAGTCTGCTTGAAAGCTGCAGTAAAGAAAATTGGGGATGGCTTTTCACAGCATGCAAGTGCAACCTGCCTCCATAAGCCATTTTCAGTAATGCAACAATTAGCCATATCAGCACACCACAAGCAAGAAAAATTGGTAAGAGCTCACCAAAGAATATATATTTATGATTTTATTCACACTTTAGATTTGACTACAGATCTTTTCCTGCCTGCCATTGATTGTTTCTGCCAATCTTACCTCTTTTGTGCAATTTGGAGATGGCATTGTCTAAACAGATTATATGCACCACTCAATCCAACCTCCAAAAACAACATCTTGGGATTTTTTTGCCTGCTGGAGAGACCTCCAATTCCTGAAATGTGTGTTTTCCCTATTTATGAGTAATTTCACAAGTTATGTCCTTCTGTAACCTGTTTCTGTTTTCCATTTTTCCATATCCCAGTTTGCTATTTGTTTCTTGTTCTAGGCTCTACATGTATTTCTTTAATTCTTACCTACAAGTTTTAGCAGCCCAACCCCAGCACCTAAACAACTCTGTTTATTGCTGCATGCTATAAACAGCCCTCAGTGGAACATCATTTAACCTCTCAGTCTGTATCACTTCCTCACTCCTTTCTCCATGATGTCAACAATATTGTCTTTAGTGCACTCATTCATAAAATAACACCTAAGGCTTATTAAACTAAACATTCTGTTTGTCACTTCAAACAGGAACAACTGAGTAACCGTCATGGATGTATAACAAACCAGATTCTTTTAGCACTTCTCTCACATTGGTCATCTCTGTTGGTCATATTTATTGAATTTTCCCCCTTTCATTGCATCTTAAGCAAAGTTAATGACCGCTAGCTAGTCTGCCAACTCCGTATTTTTAAATTCAGTCCAAATTCTTAAATTTTCCTCTATCTTAGTGCATTCGTTATACCTAATACTTTCATTCAGAATTCCATTTTACATACTTAACTCATATATCTCAAATGTTTTTTCCCTCCCTTTATCTTGTACTTCTTGAAAGACATTTCATGTGAACATTTTCCTTTTTTTTCCCTTCTCCCTCACTTCATGAAACCCTAATGAAGCATTTTGAGGTATTTTCAGTTTATTTCCTGCAAGAGTGAGCTTAACTGAAACTTTTAAACAGTCGTTTGGTGGGAAGAAGTACATATTTATGAGATAATCTGATTATTTATTAATATATTTTAAAGAAAACTACATTTTCTAAAATCTTACACAGAGTTATGAATTATAATGTTAATTTGCCAAGATTAATAACTGATCTTTTAATCACTAATCAACAATTTTTTATGTTAGTGGTCCTAAAGTATATAGCAAAGGAAACGTTATTTACATGAATGTACTATAGTCAGTTATTTGTGCAACTGTTCATAAAGGCGCAATGAAAATATTATTACTGCTTTATTTTTCATGAGTTTAAATCACTTATTGATGTCTATCTTTTTCAGAGTACTGGTATTTTTCATCACTTTGTTTCATAACCTAATAAGAGGATAAGTAGTCACCATTTAGTAAACAAAGATGATAAATGGGCACACAAAGATTGTTGCATTTACTGAGTATCTGATGAGAGAAGTATAGATAGCACAGACCAACAAATGACAGTCTTCTGGAGTCTTAAGACAATCTGCAAAGACACAAAAATTAGCAAAACACATTTGCATATAATTATAGCTAGTCTTGTCACTGTATTTTGCTTAAAATGGTCCCCTGGCAATATAAAAATGTGCTAACCATCTGGCTAGATGACATTCAAGGTTGCCAGGTAGCTAAGTGCTACATTTTAAATTAGCTTTCCATCAATACTTATTTAACATTTCTTTTCGTATAGCACAGGCAACCTGACTGTATTTTTGTTTGCTTCCTTCCCGCTATTAAGTTGCCAAGAAAGAACATAACGTAGAAATTTATAACAAGTCACGAAAACCAGTTTAATAAGTAAAATAATAAAGTTAAGCACTTTTGTCCATAGCAAGGACATTTTCAGAATAAAATGCACACTTGTAATACATGCAATTAAATACACTCATGAACACCCCCCCCCCTAAAATTCATTGGCTAAACAGTTAGTGAATGAGTAAATCTTAGTACTTACGTAAATTACCACAAAAATAGAAGATTTTTTTAAAATGTAACAGATGAAAAGGCATTGTGTTGCCAAAAGCATAAAAAAATAACCATAGTTCTATTAGAAAATATATATGCATCAATACCATAAAAGAACAAAATATAGTTCCAAAAATAGATGATTTAAGACAAAACACTCTTCATATGGAAACCATGTCTTTTAACCCATAGCCATTCATAAAGTCAAACTTAAGTTGCCGTCTTAGTTCTTTCCATTCCAAGATAGTCTTCCAAGGCGCCACCCCCCCCAAGCTGTGTCCTCAGTGCTGTCAAATGCATAAAACTTAAAAAAAAAAAAAAAAAGTGTGAGATTTACTTTAACTTGACATCTTTAAATAAGGCATTGTTCACATTTTTCCTGTCAGTGTTATGTAAATCATGGTATATTCTCTGCTTTAGTGGAGTTTCCTTTTCTTTTTCTCTTGAACTATCCTTGAACTTTGTAGTCTCCTGAAGGAATAACTCATGTTGGGAAGTCATACAAGCATGTCTGACCATTTATCCCACTCCACAGGGGGGGATCAACTTTGGATCCTGGGAACTACCGTCCCATCAGTCTGAAGATCCTGATCTGCAAGGTTATGGAATGTATTATCATGTAACTTATAAACAAAGACATTGGCGATCTTCAAACACTGGACCCCACCCAGTTTTGGTTCGTGAAGGGCCGATCTTGTCTCCTGAACCTGACTGACTTCTTCGAATCAATCTCCAGAGCTGTGGATGAGGGTAAGGCGGTCCACACAGCCTATCTGGATCTTGCCAAGGCCTTCGATAACATCCCCCACAATGGAATCATAGATAAACTTACTAAGCTGGGCATTAATCCCTATGTCACTCAATGGGTTGCCAACTGGCTTACTGACAGAACCCACACTGTAAAAGTAGATGACTCCAAATCCATCTCCAGACAAGTGACAAGTGGAGTACCTCAGAGTTCAGTTCTGGGACTGCTCTTGTTTGGCATCTACTTCTCTGAAGTACAGGCCAACACTAATGGACTCTGGCTAACAAAATGCGTAGATGACTGCAAACTGGGAGCCATTATTGAATCCCCAAATGATGTGGATATTCTACAGAATGGCCTTACAGAAACAGATGCTAGGTGCCAGAGCCATGCACTCAAGCTCAATGCCAAGAAATGTATAGTTATCCCCTTTGGGAAAAACTTGTATCCGTGAATTACCACATAGGTGGCAGTACACTAAACACCAAAAGTGTGATAAGAGACTTAGGGACACAGGAGGACAGTGGTCTCACCTTCGATAACCACATCGCCACAACAGTCAGGAAATCCTTCTATGTGGCACACCTCATCACTAAGGGCTTTTCATCCAGAAAAAAGATCATTGTCCCACTGTACTCATCCCTCATTAGACCCATTATAGAATACGCCTCGTTTGGTATATACCTCTCAAGACATTTGAAACAACTGGAAAGGCCGCAGAAATACCTCACTAAAAGAATCACAGGCCTAAAGCATATGCTGTATGCTGACCGTCTAAAAAACCTTCAGCTATACTCTGTCACATATCGTCTACTCAGAGGCGATCTCTGCTTAACATACAAGGCCATGTCAAATCTATAACTGTTGGACATGCTACACTTAAAGAAATCCCAATCCCTCAGAGCCACATGCTCCAGGGATGTAAACCTTGTCATCACAATGAACAAAACATGCTGGAGGGATAGGTTCCTGACCCAGAGACTCCCCAGACTCTGGAATAGACTGCCCATACATGTCAAGCAGAGTGCCTCATTGGCCCTCTTCAAAAGGAACGTTGACAATTGGATGGGAGATAGGAAATTTACCCCGGGGATCACGTCAGTTGCCCTGCTAGACAGGGGTCCAGGGAAGTAAATATTGTGGGATGAAATAGCCAGGGAATTGTTATGGCTAGGCTTGTATAGGCCCTGCGGTCGATAGTCTATTACCATCCTATGAACCTATAACAATAATACTTTTGCTTCAACCAGACATTCCTATAGTTGGCTATGTGGAACCCTGATCCTTCCGTGATGTGACAACATTGCTTACAATGACCACACTTTTTTATTTGGCCGTGTTCGAGCCTTAAACACACTCTGTTAAAACAGATGTCTTTTTTATACACAAAAGTAGGGGAAGGGTCCAGGACATTACACTGACCATCACTAATTTTAAACAGGTTCCAATTCTTAATGATGGCAGGCAGCATTGATGTCTTAACATCTAGGTTATATGCAAGAAAAATTGGCATTTCCATATCTGTCTCCCAACTTAGAGGGCTTGTTCAAACCTACATCAAATACCCATTGACCAAAAATGGATACAGACAAGGACTGTTCTTGCTTGTAAACCACTTCCCCAATGATTTTCTGAATACAGTTGGTGGAGTAGTCAAACATCTCCTTAAGCTTTGTAGTCTCCTGAAGGGATAACTCATGTTGGTTAATCATACGAGCAAGTCTGACCATTTGACCCTTAACTATGGCCTTTTTCCTGATACAGAGGGTACCAGCTATTAAAATCTAGTAATGAATTTTAATAAGATGTTCTTCGTGTTTCGTTGTTGCAGTCATCACACTTGGGTTAGCTGCCTGCAGGTAGCCCTCAGTCGGCCCAAATACCATAGTCTTGGGATTTCTGCGTCAGATGTTGTCAACCCTTTCATGACAGCAGGTCGTCAGGGGTATAAAACATACAGGCGACACCATTACATCAGCTTTTCTTGCCGTGCGGGAGACCGAAGCAGTTCGCAAGTGCCGGTCGGCCGCTACCTGAAATTTTCGTTTTTCAAGTTTCAAACCTGAAGTCTTCTAAAGCTAAGTACCCCGTTGGGGATCCTGTTTTCTTGCTCTAACCGATGTCAGAAAAAGTTAACAATTGTCTTGCCTGTGGAAACAAATACCTCACAGAGATTTTCATTCTTACTGCGTCACCTGTGTAGGCCCAGACCATGATGTTCCACGCTGTCTGTTTTGTGCCTTGTTTAATGCCCAAACTATTCGTCATCGGACTATCTTTGTTGCTAAATTCTTTTGCTCTCGTTTTCCATATTCCGAAATGGCTTTGATAAGCCATCCGACTACCGATCTTCCGAAAAAACGTAAGGATAAAGGCAGAGACGGACCACATACGTCCAAAACTGCTGACGACGCTTCCATTAAGCTAGTCGCCAGTCCATCGGTACTCAGTGAAGTGCCATCGCAGCCCCTGATGCCTGCTTCTACAGATTCGCAGGCCTCTACTGAGACACATTCGGAGTCCAGTATACCGCAAAATGCTTCTTTGGTTATGGAACCTGCGGATGTCTCTACCTTGGATGGGTCCAGATCTGCTGTGCAGGCACCAGCTTCTGAGGGTGTATTCAGACCTTCTGATGTTCGTGTTAAACCGACTACTTTATTTTTGACTAAAGCTAACAAGTTTGTCAGGCCCAGAGTTCGCACTACGCCTAGAAAACCAATGACCAAAGTGCATGCTCAAACTCCCATGCCACAGAAACAAATGCTTAGAATGGCTGAAGACCTTATAACTTTAATTAGGGAAGCCAGCCTTCCCCCTCTAAAAGACCAAGAACTGATTTTCCTTCTGATTCTACAGACCCTGAGTCCGATTATTCTGATCCCTCTGATTACCAGGACATACCCTTATCTACCTATGAGGATTTGGATGCAGATGATTCCATTCCCTCTGCCTCCCCTCCAGAGGATTTTTCTTTTGGTGAAATCTTGCATACCTTAAGAGGACATTTCCACTGGGAATGCCAGGACTATCCACAGTCCAAAAAGAGACACAGAGAATTTTTAGACTTACCTCAGCACAGGCCTTTAGCTATACCTCCTGTCCTGGATATTGTAGATGATGTCTTCATGGAATCCAGTCTTACCCCTGATACTTTACCACCAGCTCCTAGAAAGCCTGACAGGTACTACAGAGTACCTGACTCTCACAAATTTCTAAGAATCCCACTGCGGATCCAGAGACCATTTCCCAGGGACCTAAAGGTATTAAGGCTATTACAGCCCAAAACCCTACCCCTTCGGACAGGGATTTTAGAGCTTTAGACAGATGGGGTAAGAAGGTATATACCTCTGCAACTCTTGCCATTAGGGCTTTAAATTGCCAGTTTCACATGCTGAAGTACCTGCAGCATATTATGGAACTAATTAAACAAAAAATGTTGATTCCAGATTGTGCAGAAAATAAAGATTTACAAGAGTTAATCCATTCTGCAAACCAAGTTGCAGTGTGGTTTTGATGCCTTAGAAGCATTTTGCAGGGCTTCTGTCACTGGGTCTGTACTGAGAAGGCATGCATGGCTGAAGGAACAAATCTTGCCAGACCATGTCAAAGGAAAATTACTAGATGCTCCATTAAACCATGAAAGTTTGTTTGGCACAAAAGCAAAAGAAGTTCTTAAAAAGATGGAGGAAAAAGCTAAATCTATGCAAACTGTTAAAGCTTTCTTACAGGCACAGCCACCTAGATTCAGTAGGCATTGGCCTTCTAAAAACTGGTCCTTTCCAGTCCCCCTCAGACCTTCAGTCCAGACCCAGGGGCAATAGACCACCAAGACTACAGTGTCAGGGTATGCAAAGATCTAAACAATGGAGTGCTCCCACCTGAAAAACGGGGAGTGTTAAGCCACCCCCCCTTATGGAAAAAGTTCACAATGACTTGTCTCATCCTTCGCAGCCATGCCCAAGTACTTGCAATTCTAGGAGGAAAGCTCGCCCCCTCTTGCAAAAAACTGGAGGTACATTACCCAGGACCGATGGGTCTTAAACATTGTATCCCAGAGCTACAGATTCTACTTCCACTCATTGCCAACCCCAAGCGGGTTGCCAGACCTTCCTCCAAATCTGTGGGCAGAGGCTCAAAAGCAAGTACTTTCTCTTCTCAGTATCAGGGCTATTCAACCTGTTCCAATAGAGCAAAGGGGACAGGGTTTCTACTCCAGACTGTTCCTGGTTCCCAGAAAAGAGGGCTCTTGGCGCCCTATCCTGGATCTGTCCATTCTCAACACCTTCCTGGTGGTCCCAAAATTCAAAATGCTTACACTACAACAGCTGCTTCCTGTGCTAGCCAAGAACTCCTGGCTAGTCACCCTAGACTTAGAAGAAGCTTATCTGCACATCCCCATAAGGGAATCTTGCAGGAAATATCTACATTTCAGGGCAGGCTGTGTGCACCACCAATCTGCACTTCCCTTTGGCTTATCTACTGTGCCCAGGGTATTCACAAATTGCGTGGCTCCAGCCATTGCATACTGCAGGCAGAGAAATATTCAAATTTATCCATACTTGAACGATTGCCTGATTCAGGCGGATAGTCAGGAATTGCTACTTCAGCACCTGGCATTTGTAAAGAGACTTCTAACTTCTCTGGGGTACACCATCAATGAAAAGAAATCACATCTGGTGCCCAGCCAAAAGATTGTATTCCTGGGAGCAAGCTTGGACACAACTTCCCAAATGGCATTCCTCACTCCAGACAAGCAGGTTTATTTGACAAACTTCTTCAAACTAATGGCCACCAAAACCCAGCTATCTGCAAGAAAAATACTGCAAGCCCTAGTGTTCATGGCCTCGTGCATTCTACTAGTTCCATATGCAAGACTGCAAATGAGGAAAATTCAATGGTACGGAAAATTCAATGGTACTTAAAAAGTCTCTAGTGTCAACATTCTCATGACCTGGAAACACTTGATTCCTATCATTCCTTGTCTAAGGGCAGAGTTCTTTTGGTGGGCAGAGGCTTGCAACCACAAGGAACTCCCTTTCACTCAACCCCCCCCCCCACCTCCCAACCCTAACAACAGATGTATCATACTATGCATAGGGGGCTCACATGGCAGGCAGCTGCATTCATGGCAAATGGAGCCCAAGGCAAATTCACCTGCATATCAATAAAAAAGAAATGTTAGCTGTACAGAATGCTCTGACAGCCTTCAAATACCTCATCCTTCCAGGACAACTCTTGATAAAGACAGACAACACCACAGTTATGTGGTACATAAACAAGCAGGGGGGAACCCATTCCTACCCACTCTGCAGACTAGCCATGGCTCTGTGGAACACAGCCTTGAGCTTACCAAGTGCACCTGCAAGCTCATTTCCTGCCAGGCAAACAAAATTCACTGGCAGATGACTTGAGCAGAAATCTACTGGACCCACACGAGTGGAAACTGGAACTCAACGCATTCAAACTTGTAACCCACAGGTGTGGGACACCAGAGGTGGACCTCTTTGCCTCCCCCCCAAAGCCATCAATTGAACAAACTTTGCTCCCGAACTCCCCACAGCCAAGCATGGAAAGTGGATGCCGTATCCTTCTCATGGGAAAACCTCTCAATTCATGCCTTTCCCCCTCTGCCCCTCCTCTCAAAAGTACTAGTCAAGATCAAACAGGACAGACCAAGGACAATCCTTATTGCACCAGACTGGCCATGCCAGCACTGGTAGCCACTCCTACGCAGTCTGATAGCAGTGCCACCCTGGCACCTACATCAGACCCCTCCCTGCTGTCCCAGCAGGAGGGATAGATTCTGCATCCTCAGCTGCAAACCCTGAACCTTGCAGCCTGGCTTATTCCCTAAATACACCACCAGCAACTCTAAGCAAACAGGTGCTGGACGTCATCCTTGAGGCCAGAAGGCCTAGTACTAGGAAATCCTATTCAGAAAAGTGGAAAAAATACTGTTCTTGGAGCCACTCTCAAGGGAAAGACACAGCCGTGCCCACCGTATCTCAAATCCTAGATTACCTAGCAGAGCTTCTCCACAACGGCCTATCCTTCTCATCTATTAAGATTCATGCCTCGGCCATTTCAGCTCATTACAACACTGAGCCACCTCTCTTTTCTCACCCTCTGGTCAAACAGTTCCTGAGAGGAGCTAACAATTTAAGAGCCCTGAGGAGAGTTCCCACCCCTGCCTGGGACCTTAACTTTGTACTTGAGAAGTTCACACTTCCCCCTTTTGAGCCTGCTGCTACAGCAGAGTTAAAATTCCTCTTTTGGAAAACAGCTTTACTTCTAGCCATCACTTCAGCATGAAGAGTGTCTGAGTTACAGGCACTGATGGCTGTGGAACCCTTCATTATTTCCATGCTGACAGGGTTTCTCTCAGGACTTAACCCATCATTTATGCCCAAGGTGGTACCCAGTGTAGCTTTAAACCAATCCATCCATTTACCAACGTTTTTCCGTAATCCTCAGAACAAAGGGGAAAGGATCCTGCACTCCTTGGACGTGCACAGTCAGCTCAGGTTCTACCTTGACAGGACCAAGCCTTTCAGAAAATCTGACCAGCTGCTAGTCAGCTTTGCTACAGGGGCAGAGGACAAGGCCATTTCAAAGCAAACCATTTCCAAATGGATAGCACACTGCATCCATTTCTGCTACAAACATTATGGAAAACCTACCCCACAGGAGATCAGAACTCATTCCACTAGGGCTACCTCAACCTCTACAGCATTTCTCACGGGAGTCCCTACCAGGGGCATCCTGGAAGCTGCAACCTGGAGTTCTGTACACACCTTCACCAAGCATCATCACTTACCTGTCTTTTCCAAATCCAGAGCTGGATTTGCCACAGCAGTCTTACAAGGCCTGCTAGCCAGCCCAAATACTTCTTGACTGCCTCCACCCTTCTTCAGCTGTGGGAATCAACCCAAGTGTGATGCCTGCAACAGTGAAACAAGAAGAACATAGTACAGTTGTGTAAACTTACCATAAATGTAGATGTTCGAATGTATTCACTGTTGCAGTCCTGGTTACCCTCCCTCCAGCCCCCTGACTTCTCTATGCTTTCTATCTATCTTCTTTTTGGCCATATCTTATGGCTATGGTATTTTCATTTTGCTGGAGGTGTTCCACACCATGTAATTGCTTCCTATTTTGGGGGCTCCTGACATCTGTGGCAAGAAAAACTGATGTTATGGCATCGGCTGCATGTTTTATACCCCTGACAACCTGACGTCATGGAAGAGGCAACAGCATCCGACACAGAAATCCCAAGACTCTGGTGTTTGGGCCAACTGAGGGCTACCTGCAGGCAGATAACCCAAGTGTGATAACTGCAACAGTGAACACACGCGAATATCTACATTTATGGTAAGTGTACACAACTGTACTTTAGCTTCCTGTAGATGTTAACCTCAAAGTACTGCATCAAACTGTTCCTATAAATTGTAACTTCAAGGTAGTTAATGAATTCCAATGAAGTATTAACGGTAAACTTCAAAAAATCAGTAGTGTTGTTCAAATAAACTAAGAATTTGTCTAAACATTCAAAACTACCTGTCCAAAAAATAATAGTCATTGAGGTACAGCCTGTAAAGGGAACACTGTTTACAGAAAGAAAAACTAAACACATATTTGCATTCGCATTCAGCCATGACAAGGTTAGCAAATGTTAGAGCAGAGGCAGCTCACATGGCAAAACCTGTGCTTTGATTAAGCAATTGTCGCTCAAAATATGTAAAGTTGTTCTTTAAAATAACTTCCATCAGGTCATTAAGTAATCTAATCTTTGAATGGTCAAGATTACTGTTCCTGCATAGGAAGTTGCAAAACCACTCAAGCCCCTTGTCATGTGGAGTAACCGAAAAAAAGTCGACGACATAAATTGTTACAAAAATAATATCGTCTCTATATAGGCCATCAGACACTCTTTTTAGATAGTCCCATGAGTCCTTGTAAAGGTGGGAAATGCTTTTTTGGGTTTATTAGCTGAAGAGGGAAGGCAAGACTTAATTAAACCAATATTGATCATTTTGTTACTAGCTAAAAAGACAATAATAGGAAATGGAATAAAAAAGAAAGCCTGACAGGAGCATAGCTACTGCAATTGACAGAGAAAGTAAGAACTAAGGAGTAAAATTGACTGGGAAGAAAAAAATCTAGCATACAAAAATATGCGGTTACTGTAATGAATGTGCTGATATAATGGAACAATAGAAGACAATAATGTTGTATAAGAGTACAATTCTTATTGGCAGGATAATTGTAAATAGTAGATATAATTAAACGAAGGATGAAGGGATAAAAAAGGATATTTAGTTGAACAGTAAGAGGACAGACATTTTATTTCCATGAAGGGGAGTAACATACAAATACTTCATTGGTAAAGTTAATAATTATTTAAACATAATTTCGTAACATAGAAATCTACCAGTGTTGATTATAGAACATAAATGTGTTTAAGATATAATTGTATGAAAGAGATAGTACAGGTAAACAGGAATTTGTTTTTTCTAAAGTGTGATAGAATTTCTGACATACAGCATAGTATTATGAACAGTGGAATGATTTTAACATGTTTTCAAAAAAGTATGTCAGATAATCAGTTAAAAAATCCTTCTCTTTTTAATTGATATTAGTATAGAAACGTTGTATTTTTTATTGTTATTACTTATTAATTTAATAAAGATGCTTTTGCATTAAAAAATAATTATTTAACATTTGTTTGCTGTAAGTTAGGCATGACGTTTAAGAAAACAAGCTGTTACTTTTTCAGTTACAGTATTTGCAAAATACAGATTGGTGGATCCAGTCTAGTTCAGTAAGTCAATATCAGCAGGGTAGTCATTTTAGAGTTCAGTCAGTGGTCAGTTGATGGATGTAATACAAACTTGTGGTAAATGTACAAGATTTTGTGATTTGTAGTCCATTCCTTACCACCTCCATTTGTAATCAGAATTAATTACATTACTTCTTGCAAATTCAAGTGACTGTCAAAATTTGAAAGTTGTGTCTAGTACCATAGGACGTAGATCACTGAGGTAGCCAAAAGTGGGTTATACTGGCAGTAGTTATTTAAAAAGCTTCTTATATGTTTGTGATAGTTGGCCATATTTTTGTATTACAGTAGTTCCATTAGGTAAGCCATTTTGAAACTGGTATTTTTTTGGACTAATTTTTGAATGTCTAGACATCTTTGTTCTCACGTGCTTTGCTTCTTGGCAATAAATGAGAGCCAGTTTTCATCTTAAAGTCATTCCATTTTGATACTACCTAACTTCTGTGTTCAAGTCTCACTTTAAATGCATCTACTTTACACATTATTTCACAAATGGTACTCGTGGAAGTAGGCATGGAAGTTACAGTGAAGGAAGTGTTATGTTGAACCTGTCAGTTAATGAAATATGTCATTGATTGTATGGTTATTGTGTTTCATGAGTATATTCTTCTCCTAAATGGTGAGTACTATAGCAATAACCCACGCCTGGGTGTGGGTAATGCTAAATTTACCCACGGTTGGCGTGGTTTGGTCCCGAGGCCCGAGGACCAAACAAAGCCAACCATGGGTAAATTTAGCATTACCCACCCAGAAGTGGGTTATTGCTATTATACCATGACATTATTTAAGAAAAGAAACTATTACTTTTCTTAAATAATGGCATAGTATAATGCCTGTTTGCTGCCCTTCCGCAGATGTCTGGCATCCGCGGCAGTTCTGATGTACTGCGCACCTGCAGTACATCAGAGTTGGCAAAAGCAACGGAGAAAGCAAGATCTCCGTTGCTTTTAGTGTCGCTATGTTAAATGAGTTTAACATAGCGAGACAGTTTTAAAATAAGCAACGGAGATGTCCGTTGCTTATTTTAAAAATGTCTCGCTATGTTAAACTCATTTAACATAGCGAGACACTAAAAAGCAACGGAGATCTTGCTTTCTCCGTTGCTTTTTAACATTGTTCGCTATGTTAAATGGGTTTAACATAGCGAGACAGTTAAAATAAGCAACGGAGATCTCCGTTCTTATTTTAACTGTCTCGCCATGTTAAACCCATTTAACATAGCGAGACAGTGTTTAAAAATCGAGTTATACTAATGGAAAAAGTCCGGCGACGGACCTTTTTCCATTAGTATAACTCGATTTACAACGGGCACGCTGGCCAATCAGCGTGCACGTTTTGGGGGGATCATGGTATAATATTTTTTCTTTGTGTGAGCTGCCTTTGAATGACAAGGAAACTGCTTTAAACAGTCCAGTTTCCCCACTTGCAAAGGTTAACTTTGGAGCCATGGAAGTATAGTTATTTTGTAAAACAGACTATCTAAGTTCATACTCATTAAAACATTTTCCAAGGCAGTTAATTTAAACATGAGTTCGAAAACATCATGTTTAATTTCACAAATCACTGTACACAAGAGAACAGCTTCTTTTTCAATGCAATTAGATCAGATAATTCATGAACAACTAGATGCAGCTCTTCATATTTTGATAGAGAAATGTTGTGTGCGCTGGGTTTTTGCTGGTTGATGCTACCGAATCTTGTTATAGTATATTAAATTATTATCCCGCCATGTGAACATTAATAGTCTAATTTTGAGAGTTTTCCGAGGCAGGTTGTTTTTATCACATTTCTCATATGGGGAATATTTTTTTTATCAGATTTCTGTTATGGGGAATACACTGGTGACTTTGGTGGGTCGTAGTGTTTTTGTTTTCTGATTAGAGTAGTAGTTGTTGCCCTATTTTCTGTTTGACATTCTTAATTAAAAAAAGGTAATTTGCTATACCTGTGTCTAGGGATACTTCAAAGAAGCAGATTACCTGGTGACAAGGTTAAAGTATTGATGTAGCTGCTTCCTTTATGAAAACAGCTCAGTTAGAAACACCAGTCCCAGTACACTCTCTTGAGGATAAGTCCCAAATAAATTAGTTACAAAGATTCCAAAGATGAGTAGTTGTCATAGTATCTCATCAATTAGAGTATTTTCATTAGGAGTAATGTTCTTCTCCTGTTACTCATAGGAGTCATCACACATTTTCATGCTGTTAACTGGAGCACCATTACTACAGTGTTTTGGTTAGCATTGATAGCACGCAAACATCGAAAATTAATGTTCCTTTAGGTTGTGGCTTCATAGGATTCATGTCATGTGATCAAACAATTAAAACATTGAACCTCTCTCTATTGAGACTAGAGCATCAAACATCTTAAAAACTGAAAGCCGACATCATCGAATCTCACTACATCGAATAGCAGAAGCTGGCCAACAGCTGCAACATTAGCATCTTACTTGTTACTTTTGGTATGTATAATATGATGGAAGTAAATATGCATATCCTTTCCAACTTATGCACAGCTGTTGGCTAACTATTGCTATTCGATGAAGTGAGATTTGCTGATTTTATCTTTTGATAATTAAGATGTCTGATGCTCTAGTCTTGCTGAAGTGAGGTTCGCTGTTTTAATTGTTCAATCATATGACATGTATCTGCTACATAATATATGGGGGTTATTAGCTTGATTTAGAGTGAATTCTGAGACCACATTCATCAAGAAAGAAGGGTTAATGTGTAACATAACCTTCTCCCTGTAGAAAATCTGGTAAAGTTGTCCCACCATGAGAGGTTGCAGCTCAGAGACTCACCTCACAGGTGTCAGAACAATAAGCAAAACAGTATACCTTGTTAAGAACTTCAAATCATCCTGATAATCAGGTTCGAAAGGTGGTTATATCAATTTTTCTTAAATGTTGTTGAGATGGGGTCTCTTATGCAAAACTCTTTTCATGAACTGTTTTACCGAAAGTGAAGAAGAAAGAGAGGGGGATCCATTAGCAGACAGGCATAGATGGCGATTAAATGCACCTTAATAGATGCATGCAATAAGCCATCCTGAAGAAGCTCACACAAATATTTCTAGACCAGATGAATATTAACCTCAGCGGACCCTCTGTACCCATTTAGGTACCACTTTTAGAAAACTTCATCCATTTGTAAACAAGATTGAATCATCCTGGCTGTTGGTTGTATTTGCTCCAAACTGGGATGCACCAGTTGCCTCTGTGACTGTGTGACCAAATTCAGAGTGATGAAGTCTGTGGTAACTGCCCTTGATCAATACCATTAGAAGGGAGAACCAAGATTTCTTGGGCCAATAGGGGGGTCACTACAGTGATTTGCATTTCTTTCTGAATCTGAAGAAAGTACCTTGTGAATCAGTGGAAAGGGTAGAAATGCATACAGGAACATTCCCGTTCTAGGGAACAAGAATGAGTCCATCCTACAAACACGGCTGTAAGATTGACTGAAACAGAATTTCTCCGGCTGTCTGTTTTGAAAGGAGGCAAACAGATCTATTGGAGGCTTTCCCCACATCTGAACTAGATCCTGGAACACCACTGCCTTGAGCTGCCACTCGTGGGTGTCCCCAGGATCTGCTTAATCTAACTGCCACAATGTTTTGCTCCGACAGGATGTATGATACCTGAAGAGTCAGAGAATGCTGTAAAACCAGCTGCCAGTCCATCATTGCCAGTTGGCACAGAGGGTATGACCTTACACGCCCATGTTTGTTGAAGTACCACATCATTGTGGTGTCCCTAACCACCAGAAGAGGACCCAGAATCCAGAGTTTGTGAAGGACTTTCAAGGTGTGAATTACTGTCAACATTCCCTTGATATTCATGTGCTACTGTGTGTTCTTAGACCCCCAGGTGGCCTGCACTTGCACTCCCATTATACAGCTCCCCAAATAAAGTCAGATGAATCTGTCTGGACAGATTGCACCTGAACAGGTGGGGAGAACAGAAGACCTGGATTGATACTCAGCTGTGCTGTCCACAATTGTAACGCTCACCTGATGAAGGGCAGCACTGGTAAGAGAGATTCCAGGAAAAGTAGGTATCCGGTCCAACGATACCAGAGACACCATTATTTTTTTTAACATGTGGAGATGGGTAGTAGTATCATGAGAGTCTTGATTGCCACAAGTCCTAGAATTTTTAGGAATTCTTTTGTCAAGGTGAAGTTCTTCTTGGAGAATTCTGAAGCACCATCTGCTAAGACAGGACCTTGTCTTCAGGAAGAAAGGCCATTCTTTTGTTGGAGTCAATTAAGTACCCCCAGGAAGACAAGTTTTTGTGAGGGTGTCAGGCATGGCGTCCGAAGGTTCAACTTGAACCCTAAGCTGGATGAATAAGGTTGAGATATTTTCTAGTGATTCCAGACACCTGAATACACTCTCTGCACAGAACAGCAAGTCATCCAAGTAAGGAAAGATGTAAATGCTATGAGTGTGGCATTAAGGCACTACTGGAGCAAGGCATTTGGTAAACATTCAATGTGCAGTGGATATCCCAAAGGGCAGTGCAGAGAACTGATGGTGTAAACCAGACAAAACAAATCTCAAGGGTCTCCTGAAGCGATGAGCAATGGGGATATGCTGATACCCATTCATCATGTCTAAGGCCACCATGAAACAGCAGTCCAGCAGAAGAGGAGGCACTGTCTGCAGGATGAGCATCTTGGACTTTCTTAATAAAGGTTTTCAGAAAGGTTAGATCCAGCACTGGTCTCCACAACAGCTGTTTTTTGGGAACCAGGAGGATTCTGGAGTAGAAACCTTTCATCCTTTGTGAAGGAGGGACCAGTTCTATAACACTTGAGTCTAGAATCTGTCTGAGTATAGGATGGAGTTCCAAAGTCTGATGCAGCGGGTGAAGGGGCACCCCCTTGAACTGAAGTGGATGTTACTTCCACTGCCACCTGTACCTCTGCCAATAATGTTAAGCACCCATTTGTTGGAAACTGTTGACAGCTAGGCCTCATTGTTGAGAGCTAACTTTCAAGATGTGGCACCCAGAGGGTGATTGACCATGTAGATTTGGGACAGAGGAGGCGGGTCATATAATGAATTTTTGGAGTTCAGGGAACTGCAAGGGCAGCTTAAACTAAATGCAGTTACCCTTCCTGGACTGAATGACCAAAGTTCCATTCAGAATGTGTTAAAACTAAAAGCCAGTTCTGAATATTAAACCATTGCAGTTTATGTGGTAACGTACAGTATATATTTTAGGAAATTTTTTTCTAGTCAAACAGATTCCTTAATTTTTAGCATGGTATTTTGTACAAAACCATACAGAAAAGCAAAAGTTTTTATATCTGTTTATATGTTATGTATTTTTAACTTTTTGTATAGATAATCTCATGCAGGGTTTTACTGTACTATATCTTTAAATGTGGAATGAAAGTTTGTAGTTGTCCAATCAGGTGTTTTTGAATGGTTTATAAGGTGGCTGTTCAAATTATGTTTTATTCTGATGAAGTCTTTTGCATTGTCAAGGCGAAAGCGCTAATATAAAATATGTTGGTGTGGTTCCAGTTTTGTGGTTGTTCTTTGTTGTTTACTGGTTGGTGTGTTTCGTTTGTATTCTCAGTTTATACAAAATGACATCAAATGCAATCTGCAGTATATTTCTGCAGGGGTTACTATTTTAAAGACTGCACTGAATAAAATGACAGTTTCAGTAAGACACTTCAAGCACAAAATACATAGTCCACTAAATTTTGAAAAGGTAAGGCTAGTTTCAATGAAAATGAATGGATACAGCCTAAAACAATATTAGACAAGAAAAAATAATAATCTGATGAAAAATTGTCATAAATTGTTAATATACAATCATCATCATCAGCCCCCTTTTTACCATTTTCTATATGGGGTCAGGGTATTGTGTTAACTGTTACCATCAAAATGGTGCCAAAATCACAATTTAAATGAAAAAGATTATTTAAAATTATATACTCCTGCTTGATCACCTCAAATAATCATAACCACAAAGAAAAAAACTGCAATATTAGCAGGTTTTCTTGTCAAAACTTCCAAATGAAGTTTTTAATTGAAATGCATTACTGCGCTAATCAAAGTAAAAACAGAAGCACATACAAAATGTCTAGTCAGAAAAAAAACAGTAAAAGCAACAGAATGGAGTATTCAAACACTGAAAAAGCAGCTGGAGGAAATAAAAACCCAGAAGGGTTTCTTATTTGAGCTCAACAACTGCAATATCCAGAGAATGGAGCAGTCTTCTCTGAGATATTTCCCTTACTGTGACAAGTGAAAACTGAAAGAGTCCTGTCTGTAGGTCTAAAAGGCAGTCCTTTTACTCCCAAGTGATTGGTCCATCACACCCACAAACAGGCAGGGGGAAGAGCTCTGAGCTTTACTAGACTGCCAGAGATGTTATAGCAGGGCATTTCTACCCATATGCCAGTAAGGCAGTGTGTTTGTTGAACATCTGAATCATACATAAACCACAGCTAAGTCATACACCAAGTTTTCAATTTAAATACAACTGTTTCATAGTTATGTGACAAAACTGTCTATTGAAAGGAATTTACAACTTTCAATCACTTGCTATGAACTAAAGAAACTAAAGCCATAAGTTAAACTATTATTTTATATACCTAGTTTCAAAATGCAGTCGATATTGATATATAGATTTGTTTAATCGTGGAGGTGGGTTTACCAGCAATTTCAATTGCCAATTTAATTCTAAGACCGCCAAAATATTCTTCAAATCCCCCCCACCTCATAGATTATTGGTCACAGTATCCAAAACTGAGAAGATACATTTCTGGAAGGTATTACGAGCCATGGTGTGCTTGTACAATAATTTTATGATTTTTGCATTTAATAGGCAATACATGTCCACTTTTATGCTGGGAAAGCTTTCTTTGGGTTGTCAGGACAGAACTGTGTTTGATCTGTCCATGTAATGCAGAAAAATATAAAGGAACCCTAGCTGATAAATGTACACTGTTTGCAGAACCCACAAGGTAAAATGCCTGTCTGCTTAAAGGGATGCTGAAAATGCTTTTCCATTTGTTTTCCTGTCTTTAATAAACTTTTCAAAATTGTTTGACTATTGTTTTATTAATGTTATCAAATGTCTGTATCCCTTCCCTAAAAACTCATTGATCCATATACATCAGTTTTTTCAAAATGTTTGTCATTCTTATTTCCAAAATAAAATACTTCATAGTTATTGTTTACTGTTGAAATAAATCTGTGTGATGTAGAATCTATTGGGTCCTTTTCCTCTTTTGGTAATGCTACCACCACTGTCCTTTTCCAAGGTTCAGACACCTCTTTCCCATTCAGTATATTATTAAATATTACCTTCCAAATATTTAGTGTACCTTATAGGTTCATAGGTTCATACTAGGCTATCTGCCCAAGGGCATTTATAAGCCTAGCCCATAGTTATGTGGCTTTCGCCACCCCTTTAGTTTGAATAAAACTATGCCTATTATTTTGCTGTGCCTCTGTCAAGCAGTGACACTGAAGTAATCCCTAGGGTATATCTGCGATCTCCCATCCATTGGTCAAGATTCCTCTTGAACAAGGCCAGCGAGGTGCTCTGCCTCACATGTACCGGGATTTTGTTCCACAGCATAGGGAGTCTCTGGGTGATGAATCTGTCCCTCCAGCACGTTCTATTAATAACCGTGTCAAGGTTTAAGTCTCCGCCCTTGTGGTTCTGAGGGATCTAGATTTTTGAGGTGAAGCATATTCATCAAATCTGGGTTTGACATGGCCTTATATGTCAGGCACAGGTCACCTCTGAGCAAGCGGTATGAGACTGAATAGAGCTGGAGTTCTTTCAGTCGGGCAGCATAGGACATATTTTTGAGACCCTTTATCCTTTTGGTGAGGAACTTTTGGGGCCTTTCCAGCTGCTGCAGGTGTCGGGTCAGATACATTCTGAATGGGGCATTGTACTCAATCATAGGTCTAATGAGTGATGAGTACAGGGGGACGATGACCTCCCTTGATCTAGATGTGAATTCCTTCATGATCAGGTGGGCAATGTAGAAGGTTTTCCTAACTACTTTAGCAACATGAGTGTCAAACGAAAGGCTGCTGTCAACCTGGGTCCCCAGATCCCTGATGACTTCTTCTGTGCTCAGTGGATTGCCACCTATATGGTAGCTAGGGGTAACCTTGTTTTTCCCGAAGGGTATGACTAAGCATTTCTTGGCGTTTAACTTTAGGCCATGGCTGTGGCACCAGTTATCCATTTCTGTGAGGCCCTTCTGAAGGATATCTGTGTCAGATGTGTTTTCGACTATGGCGCCCAGTTTGCAGTCATCTGCAAACTTTGTCAGCCATAACCCTCCTGTGTTTGCTTGTACTTCAGAAAAGTAGATGCCGAACAAGAGTGGACCCAGGACTGAGCCCTGTGGGACACCACTTGTGACAGGCTTTGAGTCTGACATGGCTCCAGCAACTCTGACCCTGTGGGTTCTGTCACTTAGCCAGTTTGCAACCCATCTTGTGATGTATGGGTTTACATTCAAGCTGATGAGTTTTTCGATGATACCTGAGTGGGGTATTGTGTCGAAGGCCTTTGCCAGGTCTAGGTAGGCTGTATGGACTGCCTTTCCCTCATCAGTGGCCTTGGTGACTGTCTCGAAAACGTCAACCAAGTTTAAGAGGCATGATCTGCCTTTGACAAAGCCAAACTGGGTTGGATCCAAAGTCTGCAAGTTCCCTATGTCTTTATTTTTGAGTTCCATTATGATCCTCTCCATGGCTTTGCAGATAAGGCTTGTCAAGCTAATGGGACGGTAATTTCCAGGGTCGGTGGAGGCACCGCCCTTGTGAAGTGGGACCACAGTCGCCGTGCGCCACTCCTTGGGTACGTATCCAGAGGTGAGGGTAAGATTAAACAGCTGTCCTAACTGCGGGTTTAATTCCTCATTGAGTTTGTGGAGCACACAGCCGGGGACACCATCTGGTCCCATGGATGCTGTGTTTTTTGCCTTGGAGAGAGCAGTTCTCACCTGGGCGTTGGAGATGTTTGGGGGGCTACAATCCTGTGGTATAGATATCTCTCCTTTTGGGGAAGGGAGAAGTTTGCACTGAACCTGTCAGCCAGTATGTTGGCAATGTGTGTAGGTTCAGTAATCTTCACATCATTTTGAACTAATTCTGAGCATATCTGGGAGTTTCCTCCTAGGTTTCTAACATAGCTAAAGAAGGCCTTATGATTGTCTTTTGAGTCCTTGGCGATTTTTCTCTCAAAATTTGCCTTAGATGATTTTATGAGAGATCTTAGTTTTTACTTATAATGATCAAAGGTGTCTTACCTTTCAAGGATTTTGCTCTATCTTGTAGTAGCTTCCTCCTTTTGTTGTAGAGCTTGTTTATGGCTGGGGTCCACCAGACTGGATGCTTGCCTTTGGTACAAAGAGTCTTAGTTTTGTTTGGGATTGCCTGATCCATGCAGTCCTGTAGGTGCTGGTAGAAGGCATTTGTAAGTGATTCAGCGGTTTGAGTAATGTTTACCACTGGCTCAGGGGCCTTAAAGGAGACCACACTAGTTTTAGAAGTGTGAAGTCGGCTTTTGAGAAGTTTTTCACTGTGGTCTTTTTGTTTCAGGTGGGGGCGGGATGAGGACCTCCAGCGAGATTAGTTTATGATCTGATCTCACCAGTGAGGGGTATACTTCGGTGTTGAACATTGTGATCCCATGTTCGTGATGATGAGATCAAGTATGTTTTCTCCTCTTGTGGGGATGGTGACTAGTTGTTCCATGGCATTTGAGTTTATGAACTCCAGGAACCTTTGGGCTAGAGTGTTTGGGCTTGAGTAGTGTTCCCAGTCTATATTAGGGTAGTTGAAGTCACCTAGTATGATGGTGTTTGGAGATACATTTATCCCCTCCAATGTTTTCAGGAAGGCCATGTGAGGTTCCTGAGTTTGAGAGGGTGGCCTGTAACATGCTACAAATTGCAGAGCAGTCTTACCTATGGTTAATTGCACCTGGATGGTCTGCGATGCATCGTGCGTTGCCACCAACCTTGAGGTGTGGGTGTCCTTTATGAATATGGACACCCCCCCCTCCTTTCTTGGTGTTGTCCAGATTTTGGGGCCGGAACGCATGATATGAGGTGAAACCTGATAGTGCTGGGGTGCTCTCAGGAGCCTTGAGCCAGGTTTCTGTCACAGCACAGACATCGATGTTCTCCATACTGAGAAGGGCCTCGAGTGCGTGCATCTTGAGATTGAGACTTCTGGCATTGAGCAGCATTACCCTTAGTTTTTTCCTTTTTGTGTTCTAGGGTGGTAGGTTTAGAATTTGAGCCTTGCCTAAAAAGGCACTATGGGGTGGCAAGAGCCTTTGCCAATATCCAGAAGCCCAGGGTGACAGGTGCAAGCCGTCGAAGCAGCGTGGCTTGTCCAGCATGTCATCCCAGGCAGACAGACATTGGATCCCCTTTGAATGACACCAGAATTTAAGCCAATTATTAAAGCTGATCATCTTATCACTGTATTGTGGCATCATTCTAGGTGAAGGTAGGATACTGCTCAAGGTCAGGGTCATACCTGCCTGGGCTACATAATCAGAGAGCTCCTCAATGTCTCTTTTCATGTAGTCCAAGGAGGTACGTCTCAGGTCGTTGACACCAGCGTGGACAATGACTGAGTCATACTTGTACCTGCTGTTGAGAGACCTGAGTGCTTGTGTTATGTGGCGGATTCTAGCACCCGACAGGCAGCTTACTGTGACCTTCTCCTTACTCAGTCTGGTGAGCGGGACGTCAGTGTGTTTGACTATGGAGTCACCAATGACGAGTGTGTCTGGCATTGTGTTTGGCCTTAAGGGCTGTGACTGTTTGACACTCTGACTGTGAGGTCTATGTGTTGCATGTGTTGGGTCCTGAGGTGGTAGTTGTTTGGGTGTCTGCTTTGGTGGCCTCTGCTGTTTTGGTAGATTTTTGATCAGAGCCTCCGAGTATGTCTTTGTGTGATTATGTGTATGATTTGAAGTTGTGATGGTACTATGTGTGACTGGGTATGTAGTGTGTGTGGTTACCTTCTCCTCCTGTCTGGTCTTGCCAGTCCTATGTTGAGAGAGCTCAGCCTCCAGTTTGGCCGTATAGTTGCATCTCTCGCATGTATTTGTGTTTTGTGGGAGAAGGAGAGGATTGTCTGTGTACATGAGGCAATTGTAACATTGCCTCAATATTCCCAGGTTCACCAGTTGAGCAGGAGAGGACACTAGCAACTGATCCCTCGACATACTAGAAGTAATAGATAAAAAAACTTACAAAGGACTCCGGGGGATGTGGGTTTTAGGCTGGTGGGGTACTATCTATAATAAAAGTGCTTTATCAAGGTGCAAGTACTGTAGGAGTAAGTGCTAGGCTTTACAGATAGAGAATAGTCTACTTGGGAATCAAGTAGAGATGAACTTTTTAGTTTTAGGATACGCTGGTTAGATAAGCAGTACAGTTCGAGGAAGGTAGTTTTAAGGGAAAATTTGAAGAGTGGAATTTAGGTGGCCCAAATAGTTTAACCTTGTTTGCCCGCCGCTGCTCTCGTGTGCAACAGTGGCAACTCCGCGCTAACGCGTGCTTTATAGCAGGGGGCTGGAAAAAACAGGAAATGACCCAAAATGGCCAACGAATTACTAGTTGCTGTCTCTAACCACTCCTCTGAGGACAAACAAGCAGCTCAGTACTCCCCACTCCCACTGGTGAGTAAAGAAACTACCTCTGGCCACACAAGAAAATGGAGGAACACAGGAACCAAATACAAAGCCCAGGGATCAGCAAAATCTGATCACTGGAACAACTAGCTAGGAAAGTTTAGGAAAGGAGAAGTATTTTTTGGTTTTTTTAGTTTTTTTGCAAACAGACAGAAAAAATACAGTAAATGCTTTGTTTTCGACTAAATTGCTATCAAAGGCTGGTACACTTGAGTGTATTAGCCTGTTTGTTACTTTTAAGCAAAACTTTAGCCAACAAGTGCAATCGACAATTTAAGCACAGAAAAACAGGAAAATCAGGTAATAAAACAGTAATATAGGCACAAACAGTAGTCGAAAAGCTCAAAAGATCGAAAAATGCAAAATAAAATGTTTAAAAAATACTTATAATCAATTACCGCCTAATTTCCATATTTCTTTAGTAACACCTTCCAAACCTGGAGATTTGCATGTTGATTGATTATGCATTGACGTTTTTTTATTTCATTTATATCTGTGTGCACTTTTGGTTGTTGAGATTCCACTTACAGTAATATCAACAAATTAAATCCTCAAATATTTCCAGTTGTGCCATATTACAAGTATCCATGTCTTTCAATTTATAAACAAATTCATAAAATCTCCAACATATTTCCATGATCTTTTCAGGTCTCTGATTTTTGTTGCCTAAGTCTTTGTGCTGAAATTTCCTGTGCTTTGGGGTTATTGTCAAGTAAAATTGCTTAACTGCTACAGTTCTGTAGTCATGAATGTTATCCAAATATTTATTTTACCCTTAAATGTCAGTAATTGCCTGTTTTCTTCCTTAATCATTTTTCCTTTTTTGTTTTGCAGCATCTTAACTTTTGCCAGCCCTTCTAAGTAATTTCTGTTGCCCTTTTCCCATATATGTTTCTCCCTTCTTCCACTATAGTTTTAAATTTCAGTTTCATCTGTATCTTGGTACTAGCAAGTCATTCTGTTTAGGTTTCCTGTCTTTCCTAACAAATCTCAAAGTCGATCAGTTAGCCAGTCCTTTTTTCCTATAGATATGCAAAAAAATGCCACTGTTTTTTCTTCTTCTTTTATTTCCATGTATCCTTATCACAGGCATGATCAGACACAATTATGAGGTGGGTCTCAAACCTTCCAATCAGATTACCGTTGTGCTTTGATATATAATATCTGTTTATTCTTGTCCAATGACTACATCTTAGGAAATAAAACAATTCTTTCTGATCCTGTGCTAATGAGGAAATATCATCCATACTAAATACTTTCAAGTTTTTCTTTAAGAATCTAATTTTCTAGATACATTTCTTAGCCTCCCCAATACATTCTCATTACATAAACCATATTCCAGTCCAGTGGTATAAATCTTATTCACCATGAGAAAGACACTTAGTTGAAAACAGTATTTCTCTCAAAACTATCCTGAGTTCTAGCAAATCTATTTTTGGGGGGGGGGTATAAACATATACCAGAGTCAATGTTTTCTCAGTTCAGTGACCTCATCGCTACAAATCTGCTGTCATTGTCATTTTGTTCTTCTTTCATCACTAGTGGTGCCCCTTTCACTATCAATATTATTACTTTATTTTTCATTGTCACTGAATAACCTTTGTGAAATCCTGTAGTAACACTACACAGTATTAATGGAAACGGATTTCATAACTGTTTTCCTGCCATACAGTGTAATTCAAAGACTTTTAAACTGTAAAAAAAAAAAAATCCATTACTTGCTTTACCATATTATTCTGGAGCTGCTCAACACTTACTTGCTCAAGGCACCCTGTCACCTAGTAGCAACCATATTACATTGTATTGCTATTGACCAGTGATGGCGAACCCATGACACACGTGTGACACGCAACATTTTGGGTGACACACCAGCGTTCACCAATACCCGAGTTACCATAGAAACTGAATGAACAAAAATACAAGAAATTTGTGACCCTGCACTTTTCTATTGAAACTCGGCAATACAAAAGTCATTAATTTATGTTAATCAAATCAAATGTATTTATTTATTTATTTTACATTTGTTTACCGGGCTAGTCTAGCTGGATACATGTCCATTTTCAGTAGAGGCCCGGGGAGAAAAGCTCCAAGAAGAAGAGAAGGTACAATTCATAAGGTACAGATAACATCATAAATGAAAAGACAATAAAAATTACAGTTGGCTTTACATATAGTTGAAATAGAGAATAAAAATAAACATTTGGCTTTACAAACTATAAAAAACAGGCACAGAACTTAAGTAAATAGTCTCACATGTTTCAATTGTACGACCTAGAGGGAAGTGTTTAAATGCAGTATGTTCCATATTTTTTCACTTCAACTCAAAATTACTATTAAAATTAGGGTAATTTTTTGGTGCACTGTTTTGAGCCCAGTTATCAGTGCGCATATTTTTCTCTTATCACACACGATTGGACTGAATTTTTTTAAATAAATATGTAAAGAATTGTTTCTCTTTTGTTTGGGGGGGGCACGCCAGCAGAGTCAAAATAGGCATTTTCCAAATTGTTGATATGCCGAGCCCAAAAGGTTCACCATCACTACTATAGACTATTACTTTCTTTTTATTAAACTCAGTGCAGTTTCACAAGCTCAGAAAGAACAAATGCTAGTGTACTTAAAGTTGCTTCTGCAGACCTTGTGATATTCACTGAAACAACAAGTACGCAGTTGAATTTGTGCTTTTTCAGTTCTCTCACTATGTTTATGTCCAACTTAAAACTAGGTCATATCCAAAATGCAACTGCTTCACTTTACTAGTCCTTTAAGGGATGCAGTCACAAAGTTAGTGTTGTACTTCACTGTTCTACCATTTGTTCATCGAGTCTACTTTATTTACTAATCTTCGTCTTGTTCCCTCATCTCTCTCACCTCAGGCATCTGGTCAAATCCAGATTTTTCAAAACTGTTTTGGTCAGTTTCTAGACTCTCTTGTGCCAGTACATCAGCTCTTTCTTTTTAAGCAATGGAAAAAAGGCTTAACAGGTGAAAGTCCTTCCTGGCCAACAGTGGTGGCCACCTTACTGATAAGAGGGTTAAGAAGCACCATTCCCCTCAGCTTGCTGAATTATGTTTGTTACGGTTTCTTTCTTTTTTTTTTTTGTGTCTCCTTTAAAGCTTTCTCTACCTTGTTAGTGTCTTGGCCATCGGAAAATTACTTTAAATATGCATGGCTATAATATTTTGAATCTCAGTCCAGCTTCTTTATGTCCTGTAGTAATGGAAATACATTTTTTCTTCTCCTCTAACAAGTATACACTGAATAATAATTTTCCATAAAACTTCTAGTTTCACCTGTCTTCAGTTTTGTTCCTTGTTGCCACATTTTAATTGTAGGATTGCAAGTTCAGTAGAGTAGGTCCTAGCTGTTTCCTAATGGTGGGGTTTGGTGCATATTCCAATTCCAAGAGTTTTTAGAATCTATCTTCTCATAAAACTTCATACACTGACATTCTGTCTTAGTTCCGTTCAGATTTCTGTATTTTTATCAGGTCATGCAGCTGTTTACTAAGTGCCTCTTATGTGCTCTCAAGTCTTTTATTATTTTGTCTGATTTGGTCCTCTAATGTCCCACTTACTTTAAACACCTCAGCATACATTTGATCTATTTTTCCAACATCGTGGTAGCCATTTCCAGCACAATAACTGCAGTGTGGTCTTCCTGCTGATGTGCCTCAAGATTCTCAGCGTACACAACATGGTTTCCTCCCCTTGTGTTTAAATTTCCCAAGATTTACTGACTAATTGTACATTTTGGGTCATTTAGATTTAAACTTGTGTCTTCTTGAAATTGTGACTTCTTAGCTTGTCAGAGAACCATCTACTTCTGCTTACCAGTGTGTTTATAGAAAGCAGATTTTAACACTGGCATTGTCTGCATTTTTGGAATGTCGTACATGTTCTCTGTGGAACCTCTTGTCTTAGACCTAGCCTAAAATGTATTAAACTTACATATACAACTCATTTAAATAAGTATTGGTGAAAAGAGCTGCACCTTTCATAAGGTAAATAGGTGTGATAGAAGTGGCACTGTTCCAAGGAAGTGTATGCGTGTGTGTGTGTGTGTGTGTGTGTGTGTGTGTGTGTGTGTGTGTGTGTGTGTGTGTGTTTTAATCCTTTACCTCACTACTCACTGCACCTCTGCTTGTTATTGCTAATATGTAAATGTTTAACAGATCAGTTTCTCCTATGTGCATGCTTACCTAGAGTGGACCATTATATGTACTTTAGTCAAATCAGAAGTATATGCAAACTAGTCAGTTGTCGGCTGTAAAGATTACTTGGCAGCATACTCCAAAGGCATTCAAAGCTGTTGATCATAATATTATGCTTACCTAACCTGAGGACATTGCTGTTCATTTGTATACTATTTCTTAGGCCACGTCCCAAAAATTCAGCATTTTAGAACAGCAGGGTAGGTTTCACAGAATTCCTGGAGTTCTGCATAAAGAAAGCTAAGATGTCTGTGCTATAAAACCTCCTTCTGTCTGTCAAGAAGAAGATTTTCCCATGTGTAAATGGGGTACCACCAGCATGTAAAAGTTCGTCTGCATAATTTTGTACATTACTGTCCAGAGTAATGCCCAGTTCACTCGCTATGTAATTTGGCAGCAGTGAACTTAGTACACAAAGAGAGGGTAAGAAAGATGCTGTCTAAAGTCCTTTTTATTCATTTGGCATTTGTTTCTTAATTTGGTGGAAGGAATGGCCCACAGACTCTTTTCAATGTGGACTTTGCACTTGGCACCCAATCTGTTCAAAGTTTTAAGGCATTATTCTGAAAAAAAACAGAGACAATGGGTTACCAGTATTAGCTGTCCTTGCTGAATTTACAGAACAGTTTTAATGTCCGTAACTACTCTATACTTTTCAGTAACTTATCATTGTGTGATGTTAATATCAACCATGAACTAATCCCACAATTTTCTTAGCCATAGGACTCAACTAGTAAAATGTGAAGTAGTTTTCTGTATCCCTGTGCTAGTTACAAAGGGTTTCCTCAGGGTTTGGGCATTCTCCTGTTAACTATTAGTGTGAAGTTTGTGTAGAAGCCCACTTTTCATAGAAGGTCTCCATAATATTCTGCTCTTTGCTGGCAAAAAAAAAATGTAAGTCATCCAAGATCAAATGTAAAATGACTTTAAAGATCAGTCTGGAGCGTGACATTTTTTGTAATGTCTAATACAAACTTTAGGCTGTTTGGAAGTAACTATGTTGAAGGTAATAAGATGGGCCTTCCTGAAAACAATCTTCACCTCTTGTCATATGTAGCATATATAAGCTTACTGTGCTATGCTGCTGTTTTCAAATTTTGTGTCTTGTTGTTGACAGCTGCTAAAAATTAGCTCTGTCCTATAAAAGTGACTGTACTACATTAGTAGAGTTACTAGATTTAAAATAATGTAAGCAAGTAAATAATGGTTTTCTTTTTATGAGAGACCACAGCCAGACCCCATCTTCATTTTTTCCCCTTGAAGTTTATTCTTTTTCTCCTGACCCTCCACTGTACCTCACAGACATATGAATAGTACTAGTTCACCCGTGTTGTTTCCTGGAACCTCCTCAAGAACATGGGTTCAAAGGGGAAGGTTGATCAGTCCTACCCCTTGCATTGTTATAGCTAGTTTGCTTGTTGTCATGAATATACAAAGCTTTTTAAGACTTTGAGTGCACATTGACACATACTAACCCAGTTCTTTCATCAGTCTATCTCCATTAGAATGAGAGAGAACTGTTTTACTTTTATTTCAGACTTTTAGTAGGCTTTTAGCCTTTCTTAGAAATTTTTTTCCATTATTTTTAAAAGCTGTAAACTGAACTGTAAACTTGAGGGTTTTTATCATTTCTTTTTCTTTGTGTAGGAAGGCAAATAATGACATTTTTGTCCTGTAGTGACTGTTCCCTTATTCATTGCTCATTTTCTCTATGAGCTTGGCCTAGAACTGCTCCCATACTGTTGTGCCTTGTGGAGTTTTTACAAGCATGAATAAATCCTCTGTTTCCATGTAATTTTATTTGTAGACATTTTAATTCTGAGCAGACCTTTTCCATGTTTAATGGGACCTCTGCTTTCTGACCTGATCTTTGCCTCGATACTGTTAATCTGTATTTGCTTGGAACTTGCATTAGAAACTACCTGCTTGAAGAATTTCAACATCTGAGTGATGTACCAAACTATATTTCTTGATGCTGAAGTAGTAGATCTTTGTTCTGTTGCTTAGAAAGTTAAAAGAGTCAGTTTGATTAAGCATTTGAGTGTTTTTTTTTCATGCAGTTGTTCATAGTATGGTATATTTATTTATTTATTTATTTTACATTTGTTGACCGGGCTAGTCTGGCTGGATACATGTCCATTTTCAGCAGAGGCCCGAGGAGAAAAGCTCCACTAAATACTAAGTACATTACATAAAAAATCTAGACCAGGTAATGTGTCAAAGGGTTCCTGTACAGTGCTGTTTTTGATGAAGGAGGTTAGGGTGTGGGAACATATTTTTTATTTCACCATTCCACTCGTGGTTGCTGTTATGCTCTGGGATGCTTCATGTGATTTATGGTTAGGGTTTGTGTGTTTACAGATGCCTAAAATCCTGGGGAATGTTTTGTGGACTAGAAAATGACTCAGTTCTTGTCGAAAAATGCTTAGTCATAAGATTGTAATTAAAAAAATCTACAATTATGGGTAAGTTTATTATCACAAAGAAATCTACTTTTGTTTGCTCCTTCCTCTGTTCCATATAGCAGCACATTAGGAAAGCAGCAATGGAAAGGCACCAATACAGAAACCCTGTACAAGCATGTTAATAGCTGCATAGAGGCAGCTGTACCCACTAGGAAGACGTACAGAACTAACTCAAAAAACAAGCCACCCTGGTGGAATCACAAAAACAATAAGCTGTATAACAGGAGGAAGAAAATCATGGCAAAAATTAGGAGGTGCAGCACCTAGCAGGATAAAAACAAACATTCTCATTAAACTAAACAAACAACTCAGAGGACAATTAAAGTCTACCAAAGCCAAATTTGAGGCAAGTTTGGCCTTCCAGGCCAAAGACTACCACAAAGCATTCTTTAGCTATGTATGCAACCTCAAAAGCAATAGAAGCCACCTAATACTGAGCCAGAATATATATCAAACCTCCTGGCTGATAAATTCAACTCCCCTCAGGAAATATCAAATATAACGCCCCCTACTATCACTAGGGAACAGGTCCTTAATGCTCTGTCTAAGGCCACGAACACTGTATCAATGGCCCCAGACAATATCCCAGGATGCCTTCTAAATAGCATGAAACATGACCTATCAGGGCCTTTGGAATTACTGTTTAACTGTAGCTTCATGCCTCATGAATGGAGAAAGGCAGCAGTCATCCCTCTGCACAAAAGAGGGCCATCTACAGACCCATAAGTCTCATTAGTCTTGTATGTAAAGCCATGGAAAGAATTATCATGGAGATGAGCAATAGAGATATAGTAAACCTTCAGACACTGGACCCAACCCAGTTTGATTTCATCAAGGGCAGATCATGCCTACTCAACCTGATGGGCTTCTTTGTAAAGGTCACCAAAGCAATGGATGAGGGCAGAATAGTTCACACTGCCTACCTTGACCTGGCCAAGGCAGTTGACACAATACCCCACTTGGGCATTGTTGACAAACTCGAGAGGTTAGGTACAAGCCCATATGTCACCCAGTGGATAGCCAGCTGGCTCATAGACAGGACCCAGAAAGTTAGAATTGGGGAGTCCACCTCTACAAAGAGGCTAGTCACAAGTGGAGTCCCTCAAGTCCTTGGACCACTCCTTTTTGGCATGTACTTCTCAGAAGTCAAGGCCAATGTCAGTGGTCTCTGGCTGACTAAATTTTCAGATTATTACAAACTAGTTGTCGTCACTGAATCTCACACTGACACAAATGTTCTCCAGGAGTGGCTGACAAACAACTGGTATCAGAGTCATGGACTAAAATTAAATTCCAAGAAATGCATAATAGTATCCTTGGGGAAGTCATCCATCCCGGGTAACTGTCATATTGACAGCACATTCCTTAGAGATGACACAGTAGTCAGGGATTTATGGACACACACAGACAGCAATCTAGCCTTTGATCATCACTGGTCTACAGTGGTGAGGAAATCCTTCTATGTTGTGCAAGGTATGGCAAAGTCCAAGGAAGTCATTTTTCCACTGTATTTGCATTCATCAGACCTGCCATTGAGTACAATGCCCCCTTTGGTATGTACCTAACCAGGCATATCCAACAACTGGAACTTCCACAGAGAGAATACAGGGCATAAGTAGTATGTCGTATGCAGACCACCTCAAGGCCCTATCCATGTATTCTTTCTCCTGCATGCTTTTGCGGTGAGATCTATGCCTGGCATACAGGGTATTGTCAGACCCCACTCTGATGGACCTCCTGCATATCCTCAAAACAAACAGTACCAGAATTACCCTTTCTAAAGACTTTAACCTTTCCTGTGATATAAGTAGGACCTGTTGGAGAGAGAGGTATGTATCCCAGAGAAAACCCTGTCTATGGAACAGGCTCCCCATCCATGTGAAGCAGAGTTCCTCCCTAATCCAGTTGAAGTGCAACTTGGACAACTGGATGGGAAACCGGAAATTCATCCCTGGTTTGGCACCTGTGTCTCTGTTGCAAACAGGTAACCTGTAAATGGTTCATCTCCCAGGCCCATGCTTACACTTATCAAGGGTATCAGAACTTGTCAGAGATTTGGGATGCATGGCTAGGCTTAAAAAGGCCCTTGTGGTCGCATGTATGAACCTATTAACTTGTCTGCCTGTCATAGGTAGGTGTTAGTAGTACCATGAAACTAACAAATGCCTCACACTGAAGTTTTCCTGAGGTTGATGTGACTCTTTGGTGTTAGAATGAGTAGTGAGCGTAATGCCAGCGATGAGCTGTCAGTAAAGTAGGGAAATCTCAGGTGTCTGTTGCATTTGCGTTGCATTTTCGGATGAAGAGATTATAAATGTTGATTTTTCTTTGGTTTGAGCATTAAATAGCATTTTGGGAGATTGTGCTGTTGTCTGCAAAAATATTTTTGCATTCAGTAAAATACCTTTTACTCAGTCTTTATGTGATTGCATTTCTATTTATTTAATTACTTTGTTTTGCTTTCTAAAATGGGCCTCAGATTGCAGTGGAAACTGTGATGAGGCGTCAGTTACAGAGACACTTGAAAACACATGCAGATTCTCAAGTCTGATAGTGATTGGATTACTTATGAAATTTCAGTCCCTAAAAAGTATGAGCTTCATCATCCTTGTGCCCTGGTAATTATGTACTACAGAACTAAAGTGTTCAGTTGGAGAGAGAGCATACTACTGAATATTCATAATTCTAGGTTGCAGAGTGGAACGCCGAAAGTAGTGTAGTACCTTGTAGATTAACACCGCAAGTCTTAAATGACATTCTGAAGATCTCCTTTATGAAGCCGCTCTATTTACTTGGGGTACAGCTGCAGCTGTTTTCTGGTTTATGGTGCCTTCAATTTTACATTGTTTTGTTGTTTGCATTCTGCAGTAAGTAAATAAATAATACCCTGGTAGCTCAAGAACCCACATAATAAATGGTTAAGTGTTTCAGAGTTCTGTGTCTAGGATTCATTGTAGACCAAGTCATAATTGGCAGAAAGTAAAATTAGGAATCATATGATCATTTTTTATGTATTTTAACAGATGGCAAATATAGATATCATCTCTTATGTTAGGGAAGCATTCTTTTTGTTAAGAATTTGTCTGTTTCTCTCTACTTTTTCTAATTAAGTTGCACTCACAAAACATGTTTGCATAGTTTTATAGATGCAATACAGTGGCTGTATGTCTAAGTAATCTTCTCATAGCCATAGATTATAAAGAAAGATGATGTGAGAATTAAACTCTCTTCTTGATTTTCCAGGCTTGCTCACCAGCTGTTCATATAAAGTGTAGTCATACAGAGTAGTGGATTACAGCATTTAGCATATAATACCTATGACGTGGTGTTGGCTTACATTAAACTTTGTTTCATAGCCCAGGTTAGCGTTGTTGCCTCACAGTAAGACGTTGTCCTGTTCGATTCTCAGCTAGAGCGTCTTCTGTGTGGAGACATGAGTGAATGGGTGTACCTTCGTTGAAGGTTGTGCGTCAGGGCTGGCAATTCGGGACTTAAAAATCTACTGCCGATCATTAGCGGACCGGACTTCCGCTGTGGCGACCTCTAACTGGGAAAAGCAGAAAGACACAAACAAAATTAGATTGCTGTGAATGTTTCAACTGTAGCTGATATTTGTTTTCTAAATAATACTTGATGAAAGCCTGAATTTTTATGCATGATTTTTTTTTTTGGTCCCTGAAATCCCGAAGGCACCCACCAGTACTTTTTATTCCCATGCCTTAGTTGACCCCTTCAACATCCCACAGTATTGTATTGGGGTCCCCTTTTTTGTAGGGGGAGAATGGGTGCTGAGAAAAAAAGATGGATAATGTGTTCCACATTCAGAAATTAGTTGGGCTTTTCTCGTTGCTCTGATATCCCCTTTAGCTGGGTGCACACAGGTGTATGTGGCATGCATTGCCTTGCATTCTCCCGTATGCACAGGCTGCTCCCCTATTGCTTAGGGATACGTCCTGGTTTCCATCATAAGGTAGTCCTTCAGCAGTGAGCCCTGTTGTCTTCCCCACAAGGAAGAACAACTGATATCTGGACAGGTATTCCTTGTAACCCCTGCCCAGCTGTCTGGCTCTAGGTCCACTAATTAAAGAAAAATGTAGAAACTTTTGACATTTCAAGGATAATGAAAATTAAGCAAGGATTAAAGAACATGTTTCTACCACTGGACTTGTAAATTTCAGCAAAATGTAACAGGGTAATTCCTTGAAAAACAGTCTGCTCTGCTTTGGCCCTTAAGACCCATGAAAATCTTGTTTAACATATGTAATTTGAGTTTTCATTTTGTCATAATCTATATTTAAAGCAGACATAATCATTAAAAGCTGCTGTTGCAAGAATTAAGTCAGCAAATAATGCAATTCAGCCAGCTTCTCATTGCCAAACAATGAATCATCCTGGGTGTTTCAAAGATAAACAGACTCTTAATTAGTTCTGTTGTGTAACTACAACAGCACTTTTACCTCATCTGTTGCGCACGCTCTGTTATCTTTGCTAACTGTAGTAGACCATTGTGTAAATGGCTTTTTTCTTAATCATTAAACTACAAATTAATTTGTATGTTTTGAGATGTTTATTCACTTTTCTACTTTCAGGAGAGCTGTTAAAAAAGAAACATTTTTTGATAAAGAAGTTCTAATGTAATTCTTCATAGTTGATTCCCCACGATTGATCACACACACATTTTTTTAATCAAGGGGATCTGTCATTGCAATGTGAAGACCATAAAAGAGTTACTTGAAATGTCTCTCTTCTCTTTCTGCTGTTCCTGTTAGGGGTCACCACAGTGGATCATCTGTTTCCATATCTTCCTGTCCTCTGCATATTGCTGTGTCACACCAACCGCCTGCATGCCCTCTCTCACCACGTCCATAAACCTTATCTTAGGCCTTCCTCTTAGCTGGCAGCTCCATCTTTAGCATCCTTTTCCCAGTATACCCATCATCCCTCCTCAGCACATGTCCAAACCAATGCAATCTCGCCTCTCTGACTTTGTCTCCAAACAGTCCAACCTGAGCTGACCCTCTAATATACTGATTCCTAATCCTGTCCATCCTTGTCACACCCAGTGCAAATCAACATCTTTAACTCTGCCACTGCCAGCTCTGACTCCTGCCTTTTTGTCAAAGCCACTGTCTCCAACCCGTAACAACATAGCTGGTCTCACTACCCTCTTGTAGACCTTCCCTTTCACTCTTACTGGTACCTGCCTGTCACAAATCACTCCTGACACTCTTCTCCACCCATTCCACCCTGCCTGTACTCTCTTCTTCACCTCTCATCCACACTCACCATTACTCTGAACTGTTGATCCCAAGTATTTAAACTCATCCACCTTCGCCAGCTCCACTCCCTGCATCCTCACCATTCCTCTATCCTCCCTCTCATTCACACACACATATATTCTGTCTTAGTCCTGCTGACCTTCATTCCTCTCCTTTCTAGAGCATATCTCCACGTCTCCAGGGTCTCCAAAACCTGGTCCCTACTCTCACTACAGTTCACAATGTCATCTGCAAACATCATAGTCCATGGGGCCTCCTGTCTGATCTCGTCTGTCAACCTGTCCATCACTATTGTAAATAAGAAGGTGCTCAAAGCTGATCCTTGATGTAATCCCACCTCCACCTTAAATGGATCTGTCACTCCCACTGCAGACTTAACCACTGTCACACTACCCTCATACATATCCTGTACCAGTCTTACATACTTCTCTGCCACTGCTGACGTCCTCATACAATACCACAACTCCTCTCTAGGTACCCTATCATATGCTTTCTCCAAGTCCACAAAGACACAATGCAACTCCTCCTGACCTTCCCTATATATCTCCATCAGCAGTCTCAGAGCAAACATTGCATCTGTAGTGCTCTTTCCCAGCATGAAACCATACTGCTGATTGTTAATCATCACCTCCCTTCCTAACCTAGCTTCCACTACTCTTTCCCATAACTTCAAGCTGTGATTGATCAGTTTTATCCATCTGTAGTTACTGCAACTCTGCACATCACCCTTATTCTTAACAATAGGTACCAAAACACTTTCTCCACTCCTCAGGCATCCTCTTACTTTCCAAGATTTCAGTAAACAGTCTGGTTAAGAACTCCACTGCCATTTCTCCTAAGCACCTCCATGTTTCCACTGGTATGTCATCTGGACCAACAACCTTTCCATTCTTCATCCTCTTCATAACTGTCCGTACTTCCTCCTTGCTAATCTGTTTCACTTCCTGATTCACTATCCCCACATCATCCAACCCTCTCTCTCTCTCATTCTCTTCATTCATCAGCCCCTCAAAGTACTCTTTCCATCTGCTCAACACACTCTCCTTGCTTGTGAATATGTTATCCTTTATCACCCTTACCTGCTGCACATCTTTCCCAGCTCGGTCCCTCTGTCTAGCCAAGTGTCCAACCTTTCATACAACTCTCCATATGCCTTATCCTTAGCCTTCGCCACCTCTCTCTTTGCCATGCTCATCTCCTTAAACTCCTGTCTACTTTCTTCATCTCTCTGACAGTCCCACGTCTTCTTTGCCAGCCTCGTCCTCTGTATACTCTCCTGTACTTCCTCATTCCACCACCAGGTCTCCTTGTCCTCCTTCCTCTGTCCAGATGTCACACCAAGCACCTTTCTAGCTGTCTCCCCTTATCATCTCTGTTGTAGTTACTCAGCTGTTCGGTAACTCTTCGCTGCCCCTCAGTGCCTGTTTTAACTCTTCCCTGAACTCTGCCTCATAATCACTCTTTTTCAACTTACACCATTTGATCCTTGGCACTGCTCTCACACTTGTCCTCCTCTTCTTTATCACCAACATCATCCTACAGACCACCATTCTATGCTGCCTAACTACGCATTCTCCTGTCACCACTTTACAGTCTCCAATCTCCTTCAGACTGGCCTTCATACATAGGATATAATCCACCTGTATGCATCTTCCTCCACTGTTGTACGTCACCCTGTACTCCTCCCTCTTCTTAAAATACGTATTCACAGCCATGTCCATCCTTTTCGCAAAATCCACTACCATCTGACCTTCTGCATTCCTCTCCTTAACACCATACCTGCCCATCACTTCCTCATCCCCTCTGTTCCCTTCACCAGCATGCCCATTGAAATACGCTCCAATCACCACTCTCTCACCCTTGGGTACACTCACCACCACTTCATCCAATCTACTCCAAAATTGTTCTTTCTCATCCATCGCACACCCAACTTGCGGAGCGTATACACCAACAACATTCATCATTACACCATCAATTTCCAGCTTCATAAACATCACTCTATCCGACACTCTTTTCACCTCCAAAACACTCTTGGCATACTGTTTCTTCAGGATAATCCCTACCCCATTTCTCCTCCCATTCATACCATGATAGAACAATTTGAACACACCTCCTATACTCCTGGCCTTCCTCCCCTTCCAACTGGTCTCTTGCACACACAATATATCAACCTTCCTTCTCTCCATCATATCATCCAGTTCTCTCCCTATACCAATCATACTGCCAACATTCAAAGTTCCTACCCTCACTACTACACTCCTAACCTTCCTCCTCTCTTTCTGCTTTCGGACATGCCTTCCCCCCTTCTTCTCCTTCTCCTCCTTCGTGCAACAGTAGCCCAATTTCCGCCAGCACCCTGTTGGCTAACAGTACTGGTGGCGGTCGTTGTTGACCTGGGCCTCGACAGATCTGCTATGGAAATTTGTATTGTTGTCCGCATATGTTATTTGGCAGAGGTTTTACACCGGATGCTGTTCCTGACGTAACCCTCCCCATTTATCCGGGCTTGGGACCAGCACGAAGAAATGCACTGGCTTGCGCATCCCCAGTGGCTGGGTTAAGAGTTACTTGAAATGTACTGTACAGAAATAGCATTTCACATAATCTTGGGATTCATATTTGCTGGAAACCAAGAAGCATCACTTCTCTTTTCCTGTTGAGTTTCATTGCATTTTGTACTACTAACAACTAAATCTGATATTGCTGTCTTGTAGAAGAGGAAATGGCTTGGACTTTTGTTTGAGTTTTCAGTAAGGTTGTGCTACAGGATTATGTCCTATGATATATCAGGCATTGCCATCAACACAGGTGCATGCAAGCACACACAGTTGCAAGCACTCACTCACACTCGCACTCGCACACACACACACACACACACACACACACACACACACACACACACACACACACACACACCTTTGTTGCTTTTGCATTGTCACTCTCATGTAAGATGCAGATACAAAGCATGCTGTCTGTGTATTGTGACCCAGTTTGAGTTTTTTATTGACTATGGTTGTAGAGAGTTTACCTTTGTTTCAGGTAAAAAAAAACTGTAAACCCCTTGTCAGTTCAAAGTCAGTGTACTTCTGTGCAGTATTATTTAGTATTATTATTGCACCATTTTGCATGTGAACAGGCTGCAGTGCAGGGACTTTATACAGTCATGCTGTTTGCATTCTATGACCCCTGCCATACCTGAATCCCACTGTTACTTTAAATGTCACCACTCTCTCTGGCATGATGCCAGTGCCCTACCACCTTTGTGTAAAAGGTACTACATTAGTTGGGTCTATATTACAAGATCGAATGCTTAGGTGATCGAACACCTAAACATCAAACTTGTAATATCAAAAGCAAAAAACAGCGAATGGCCGATTTAACGCAGGGAAAGATTTCCCTTGGCCGTTCACTGAATTTTGCCGTTTTGTCTACTGTAGAGCGATCTCGGAGTTGGTATATTTAGTTGGGGGTGTGTGAGGGGCAAAGCCCCCCACTTAGTTTGAGTGTAAAGTTTTTTTTTTTTTTTTCGGTGGCCGACTGACGTGTTTTCCTGCTCCGTTCGACATTTTTGGGTTCGATGTTTAGATGTCCAGTCACCTAAGCATTCGCTCTTGTAATATAGATGCTATTAGTTCGATGTAACTCTTCATGTGGCAGCCATGCTCCTCCTCCCCTTCTGGCATTATGTCCCCCCCAACCAGTTCCTTGATCACATGATGTTGCAGTATCTTATTCTTCAAATCACCTTAATAGTGTACATTCTGTCTGCCTTTACTCTTTCATTGCATTCAAGTCCTTTAATCCCGTGATTAACTCATTGGCCCTTCTTACTGTCCACTGGCTTGATGTACTTTTGTCTGTAAGGCATCCAGATCTGCTTGCTGTACTCAAGGCCTTGATTTCACAAGTGATCTTTACAGTAGAAGAAAGTCACTGGCTTCCCTTGAAACTCCCTCCCCACCACCTTGTAACCCAGCAGCCTGGTGACATCCACAGTAATTTGCTCACTACTAAATGCTATTAGAGGTGATTTTCTTCTAAGTAAAACATAACTTTCTAGTCATTTGTTTTACATTTCTTGACTAGGTAAGTATCTGGTTCATTCTAGCCTTTGTCAGCCATGCCTTTAGTCAAAAAAAGTATCAAAACCATGACTGTGATAATGTGTGGTGATGAAGAAAGTTGTCCCCTTCAAATTTCACTACATGGTTAAAGTAGAAGGCTGTTGGAAATAATATTAAGTGAAATTCTACACAAATCTTGGTCTAACCATGAATGAAGACATATCTTGCACAGTGCTTATGGAAGGAGAAGGTATGCAAAAATTGATAGATATGAGGGAAATGATGTAGCATGTCAGTTGGAAATGAGTATCCTTAAAGTTCTGTACGTAGAAAATAGCTGAAAAACACAGAAACTGTAAGGGTAGATCCAACGGCTTGAAAATACGGACACCAAATGTTAGTGCTTTCATTCACTTTTAATTCCTTGTGAAGACATTCACAAGGAATTAAAAGTGAATGAAAGCGCTAACATTTGGTGTCCGTATTTTCAAGCCGTTGGATCTACCCTTACAGTTTCTGTGTTTTTTCAGTTTCGGTATCCTTAAAGTTCCATTTCCTGCACCCAAAACGCATAAAAAAGAGCTGAGGCTGGATGTTGTCATGTGCAAAATTTTTTTATTACTATTTCTTTTTGTGGAAATTATGCATTTGACACGTGCAGTCGGCTTTTTGATGAAATATACAGTATTTACTTCTGTTTCTCCTCTGCAGCTGTATTTATTAAGTTTAATAAACTTGTGTTTGTATTTACTGTATGCTGAGCAGCTCTCCAAGTACTTCCTGATTCCAAGTCACATTGTTTCATATTTTGATGTAGTAGAGAAGCATACCTCTCAACCTTTTAGAACAAGAAATCCAGACAAAGCTATAAATAAAAGTGGTACAAAGGCCCAGAAATAGGGACAATGTTTACGTATTGCTCTTACAAACTTAGAAAGTTGATAGAATAACAGGTTTTGCAGTCGCATGATTTTTTTCTGAAGGGTACGGAGTCTGAAACTGAAATATATGTCATCATTTTCTAATTTCAGTCTTTAATGATTTGCTATTTACTTGCCATAAAATACAATTTTATGAAAAACGGATCAAAAATGAGGTAAAAATCTGGACAGTCTGTGAAAATCTATACAGTTGAGAAGTATGTCGAGGAGAGACAGACAGCTTGTTAGACCAGTAGGTGTGATTTCTGTAGTCTGCAGCAGATTTTAACACACAAAATGACACAGACTGCAGCATAATCAGTCACTCGGACAATAAATCAGTAAGATTCCCAGAAAAGTTTATAATGGTGACATGCAATGTAATAACAGATATAACACTGTAATAAGTAACTGTGTACCACTGGATAATCACTTCTAGGAAGACAATTAAGGTTATAAGAATAACTTCAATGATAATGTCTGCTAGTTGAATGAAGCTGTACTGCAGATATCACGAGTCGGGGGGGGGGTCTTGGGATTATGCACATGCATGATATGTTGTAGTGAGTTCTGTCCGCCAAATTGACGGGATGGCTTGTGGTATCCCTTTTTCAAAAATATGTTTAATTCCCTGGTGAACTAATGGTCCTACAAGCCTGTTACTTGCCTTGGATGTAGAAAAATGGGGGTATGATGATCACACCACCCCACAGGTGGAACTCCTATTCTGGACAGCCTGATGTCTAGGTCTAAAATACAGGTGGAGCTGTTGCTGTGCTGGAGAAAATTGGCTGGACTCCGTGGCTCCTCAGAGCCTCGGGTAACTTTAGGTTATGCTTAAAATATGTAATGAGATTCATTAGCATAGAGTGTTATGGAATCTCTTTACCTGTTCCTGGCATACCAGGAATCCCTTCAATTCAATACCTTGAAGTATTAAATACAGTCTGTTGTTTACCCAGTGATCTCATCAGATGGAGCTGCTGTTTGGGGTAGCCCTTACCCCTAACAAAATTCCTGGCAAATGTTGCTCCCAATCCCATCCCTTTTCCAAACTGCCAGATGACAAAAATTATAAAATAATTGGACAGTTGCTCAGCATACAATAATACAAGTTTATTAATCTTCATAAATAAAGCATACCTTTTAGCTGTCCCATTTTTGCTAGGAAATACCAATTTAATTTTTACTATAATTACAATATGCCAAGAAATATCAAGTGTCTTCTTTAAATTTTGTTTTTTTCAGTCTGGAGAACCGGGTTTGAATCCTTTGCCAAGTTGCAAGCCCTATTATCATTAGATCATAACTGCAGCCATGGGGCATCACCAGTGTGGTGATATAAATGGAGCTGGTAGCTGTATCTGTAATGTATGCAAGACAAGTGAGCGACTGGAGCAGGCAGAAAGCAAATAAGGAGCAGAGAAATGGAACAGTGGATTCACCCACCTTTACTTGTTAATCATATACATGTACTTCACCAAATGGAATTGTTGATGTCCTTCTATTCCTGTGTTGCAGTATTCTTAGTGTGGGATTCCCTGCCTTAGGTGACCCGAACGTCGGCTCCTATACAAAAGCATAAGCCTGGTGGCTGCAGGTGCATGGGATGTCACATGTAGGGCCATAAACCAGGCACCTTAAATGTGACGTCTGCTCGCACAGACCTCAGAAATTATCACCCGCAGATGACTTCACATCGCTCCTAAACCCGAAGACTTCTACAAAAAGCTAAGTATCCCATTGGGAAAAATTTTCATTACTTTTGCATGAGCTTGGTTAGCTGTAGTTATCGTTAGCTGATGTCAGCTAAGAAGGGCAAATGCCATTGCGGGCATCCGATACCGCATAAGATACACACGACCCTTGTCTTTTATTTAGGGAAGAAACACAACCATACTGCTTGTTCCATTTGCTAATCTTTTGTTTTGAAGACCCTTCATAGCTGTCTGGCTGCTCTCAACTTATATTTAGAGAACCAACGACTCAAAATCCTTGGGCTTTGGATGGATCCCGAATCAGCTGTTCTGACTGAACCACCACGGAAAAAGACCAAAGTTTCCAGGCCTACCTCCGTTGCCTCTCCACCATCGGATGTCCCACCAGCTTCTGATCTAGGGGTTGAGGGACGTCCGATTGAACCATCTATTTTGATGGCTCCCAGCAAGAAAGCCACTTCAGAAGTAATGGCCTGCGCATCCATGGAGATAGCACAGATGTCAGTCCCTACCAATATCGAGGGGGAACAGGAATCAGTTTGACGACTGACCGAGACGCCATTACCTGAAGCTCAGGCCCCAGAACCTAGGCCTTCTCCCAGACCTACGCCTTCTAAGCAGAAACAAAAAACAAAACAAACACTTGACTTCAATCCCTGAAGTAGTCCCAGACTGGCAGTCATTTACTAATTCTTTGATGTAGGCTTTTATGACTCTTAGGCCCATAATGTCTTCCCCTCCACTATTCCAGTGCTTACTCCTATGCCTGCCTCTGCCTGCCACTTCTCTCCCTTTGCCTACTATCCAAGAAGGAGAGGAGGATCTACAACCTTACTACTCATCTTCTGAAGAGTGCATCTCTTATGCTTTATAGATTGCCTCTCCTATGGAATACTATTCCCCAGATGAGGAATCCATTGAAGGGGACTCCCCACCAGAGGATATTACTTTTGGTGAAACAATTACTAAGATGAAAGAATACTTCAAATGGGGCACTACCCAGATGACTGACACCCGAAGAGGTATTTGAACTCAAGTGGAATCACCCTCCCTATCAATCATCCCACCTCTCTTACCTGCCTGTCTGGATGCTTTCACCTCTGCATCCAAGAATCCAGACTCTCAGCCACCTGCACCTAAGCGGCCGGACAGGTTTTATAAAGTGCCTGATGAGCAAAAATTCTTAGTTAAGCACCGCCTGGCAGATCCTGCTGTAATTGCTGTCTCTCCTGACAAGCAATCCAGACCGATTCCTTCAGCATCTCTTCTGCCAACTAATAAGGATAGCAAAACCATGGACAGGATTGGGAAAAAAGTGTACACCTCCTCCACTCTGGCCTTTCAAGTTATCATTTACCAGACACACACATGGTAAAATATGCCCTGGACATTGTTTCACAAGCCTGGAATCTCCTGGTGCCACCCCTGACTGCCCTTCTAAATCTGACATAGCATTCAAAACTGTCTGTGGCTTTATAGGTAGCAAGACATTCCATTAGGTGCAGTTATGATGCTCCAGAGACCTCTGCTAGGTCTGCAGCTTCTGCTTCAGTCCTTGGCAGATATTCTTGGCTTCGCCTACAACCACTCCCTGAGGACGTCAAAACTAAAGTTATGGACCCCCCATTAGACCATAACCTTCTTTTTGGCAAACAATCTGCAGAGCTTTTTAAAAACCTGAAGGAGAAAAGTAAGGAGCTGCAAGACATCAAGCATTTACTTGTGTCCCCTATTCCTAAGCATTACAGGAATTATCCTGCAAAAACGTCTTTTGTCAGGAGAACTCCTTCCTCTGGCATTCCCTCCTCTACCAGGCACAGGAGAAGAACCAAAAGGCAAATCTAATCCAGACCTGCTATCTCTCAGCACACTCCTAGACAGCCTTTTCAGGATAGAAATGCACCCAACATTGCGTGACTGCTTTGCCGATCTACCTTTGTCAGCCCGCCTCCCCCACTGTCTCTGCTATTGGAAAAACATCACATCAGACCAGTGGGTACTGACTATCATTCAGAATGAATACTTCCTTTCTTGGAAGGAAAAACCCATCCCAAGGCCCATCCCCTTTCCACCCAAAAATCAAATCTGCCTCTTTCCTTCCATTCTACTAGATCTCCAAAGATTAGGAACAATAGAACCTGTTCCTCCAGGGCAGGAAGGAAAAGGATTTTACTCAGACTCTTTCTAGTCCCCAAAAAAAGATGTGCCTTGGAAACCTATACTAGAGCTAGCCTTCCTAAACAAATTCCTAAAAGTTCTATCTTTCAGAATGCTGTCTCTTCAAACTCTTCTCCCCTTAATCTCAGCCCAGGCCTTTATGGCCACACTAGATTGAAAGGAGGCTTATCTCCATATCCCCATAAAACCTCCAGCAGAAAATACTTATGTTTTACTGGACCCTGCTTTCATGTTCAGTTTACAGCCTTGGCTTTTGGTTTGTCTTCTGCACCCAGGGTATTCACAAAATGCCTAGCCCCAGCCATTGCTTACTGCAGGACCCATGGTGTCCAAATCTGTCCCTACCTAGATGACCTTCTCCTTCTAGCAGAGACAGAAGACCGCCTCCAAATTCATCTCAGGTTCACCACTTCCCTTTTACAAAATCTGGGCTTCACCCTCAACTTAAACAAGTCGTCCTTACTCCCGCACCAAGACAAAATCTTTCTGGGCTGCAGGATCAGGACAGACCTGATGCGGGCTTTCCTTCCCCAAGACAAAGTCCTTTCTCTCTCCACTCGCTTCCAAAACCTTTTACTAGCCCCCCAGATATCTGCAAGGCAATTCCTGCAACTCCTGGGGCTGATGGCAGCCACCATTCTTATGCTTCTCTTAGCAAGAATGCACATGCGGAAGTTCCAATGGTACCTAAAAAAATGTGTGGTCATAACACCAACACTCTCTGGAGCAACAGATTCCCATTCTGGCCTGCCTCAAAACAGAACTAAGGTGCTGGATTCAACAAATCCTTCACAATCTGGAACTACTGCTCCAAATGCCCTCTCCAACCCAATTCATGCACACAGATGCATCAGACCTATGGTGGGGAGCCACCTGCAAAGGTTTCAGGGTACAGGAGGCATATAATCCTAACCTTCAAAAGAAGCATTTCAATGTAAGGAAAATGACTGCAGTTCTTCTGGCCCTGGAGGCTTTTCTTCCTATTCTCCAACCAGGTCCCCTTCAGATATTCACAGACAACACCACAGTTATGTGGTATCTAAATAAACAAGGATGAACCAGAGCTTACCTCCTTTGTACCTCGCCTCCAAGCACACCTTGTCCCTGCAGGCCTCATACATCCCCTCTCAGGACAACAAACAAGCAGATATTCTCAGCAGAACATCCTCTCCACAACACGAGTGGATGTTCAACAGAGACACCTTTCTAGACATTGTCCACTGGTGGGGCACTCCTCAAGTGGATCTGTTTGCCTCCCTTCAAAACAGACAATTGAACAAATTCTGCACCAAGGATTACTCTCCACTTGCCTGGAGAGTAGATGCCTTCAGCATTCCATGGAAGGGACTGTTTCTGTACGCTTTTCCACCCTTCCCACTAATCCAAATGGTCCTACTGAAAATTTATTTATTTATTTTATTTTACATTTGTTGACCGGGCTAGTCTAGCTGGATACATATCCTTTTTCAGTAGAGGCCCGGGTGAAAAGCTCCCAATAATAAGAAAAGTAACACACTACAATTAGATAGAAGTACTACATTATAAAGATAACAAAACAATAAGACATCTATATATACATGCTAGTAGAAAAAAATCATAAGTTAAGTTGGTCACATGACATGGGTACATGTGGTGGAAGTAAAATGCTAGATAATAGCTTGAGAGAGAGAAGAGAGTAGGGTACTGTGAGACCTATAGGAATTAATCTGGGTTTGGACATGGGCACAACCAGTGGGACTTAAAATATTCTCTGAGATTATTTTTGAATAGATTGAGTGAAGTCATGAGCCTAAGGTTGTTGGGAAGGGAATTCCATTGCTTTCCAGTAGAGTTAGCATAAATAGCATCGCCGCCCATGTTATTAGCTTTGATGGTTAATACTTGAATACTGTTTGATGACCGAAGGGAACTTAAGTTGATGTAGGGGGTCAGGATTTTGCTCAGTGAGGGGGTTTTGTCAGGTTGATTAATTATTTTGAATGCTTCCGTGAGTTGATTAAATTTAAGAAGACTGGGCAGTTCTAACCAGCCGAGTTTCTTGAGGTTGAGGCAATGGTGGGTACGATAGGGTGTTCCTGTTATGAATCTGGCTATATGGTGGTAGGTAGTAGAGAGGTTATTGAGCTCACGTTTATTGAGGAAGGAAAATATCGAGGAGGCATATAGTAGGGTGGAAAGGAGATGAGTACGGGCATTGGTTAATTTTGCGTGAGGAGTAAGAAAGTTCCTGATTCTGTACATTGAACCTAGTTTCTTGTTAACTGACTTATGGTTTGGGCAATGTGCATATCAAATTTGAGCTTGTGGTCAATAGTGACACCTAATAGCTTGGTGTAGGAGACGGGCTCGATGATGGTGCCATTAAAGGATTCCACAAAAAAGGACCTAGGATTAGCAGGTTGTGGTTCTAGGGCTAAGGGAGTGGTAGACGAGGGGAAAAATAGAAGTAACTTGGTTTTAGTTGGGTTTAGTATGAGTTTCAGGTCAGAGAACCATTTTTCAACTTTGGCAAAACATTGTTGGGTGGCTGCTTGGAGTTTCTGGAGAGAGAGATCAGAGCAGATCAGGGTAGAGTCGTCCGCATATTGGGTGCAGGTGGCTCTGGGGATGATTGTGTGAAGATCATTTATAAAAACAGAGAAAAGAGGGGGACCAAGTATGGAGCCCCGTGGGATGCCAATGTTGTTAGGGAGTAGTTGAGATAGACTATTTTGCCATTGGACTGCTTGTTGCCGGCCAGAAAGGTAGTCCTTGAACCAGGTTAGTGCCAAGTTGTCCAGATGAAGGGTTTGCAGGGTGTGGAGTAATAGCTGGTGGTTAACCATGTTGAAAGCTTTTGATAGATCAAGAAAGAGTGCAGAGGATATAAGTTTTTTGTTACGGTTGCTATTTATTGAGTCGACAAAGGAGAGGAGGGCAGTGGTAGTACTGTGATGGGGGCGAAAACCGTGCTGGGTAATAGACAGTAGATTATTGATGGTGAGGTAGTGTAGGAGTTGTTTGTGAATACACCGTTCCAAAATTTTTGCTATTGGAGACAGTATTGCGATGGGCCTATAGTTAGATGTTTCAGTGGAGGAGCCTCCCTTGTGAAGTGGAATGATGTACGAAATTTTCCAAATGGGGGGGATGGTGGCCTCAGTTATGGATCTGTTAATCAAAATTGATATGGGATAGGCAATGACATCAGAGGCTAATTGGAGGTATTCCGCTGGGAGACGATCGGCCGCAAGGGTGGACGGTTTCAGTTTTTTTATTAGGGTACGAATGTAGGAGGTGGATACTGTTTGTAGGTTAAAGGAGAGAGGAGGTGAGTCATGAGGAAGAGTTAAGGATGGGGAGGAAGTGGGTAGATGATTGGCTAAGGACCGGATGGTCTCTGTAAAGAAAATGTTAAAGGAATTGGCTGCTACTTCTGGTTTTTTACTAGTGAGTTTCTCGGGTATTGGGGTAGAAGATTTACCAGGATGGAGGAGGTTGTTAAATCCAGCCCAGATCTTTTTTGGGTTAGTCTGATGTTTGTCCTGGAGGTGACAGAAATACTGTTTTTTATCTCTAGTAATGTCAGATTTTGTGGAGTTTCTAAAATCAGGAAGGACAAACCAAAAATCTTGCTGGTGACTCCCTACTGGCCAAGGCAACACTTGTTCCCCCTAATTCTCTCATTAGCCAAGGGCAGTCAACACAAGTTACCCCACAAGGTGGACCTTCTCACACAACAAAAGGGAACTCTAATTCATCCTCACCAACAGATGTTAGGACTAACTCTGGGTGATAAACTTCTAATCCCTTTTCAAGACCACTACTCAGAGGACATGCTTACAGTCCTGAGGGAGGCCAGGAAACCTGCTACTAGCAAATCATATTTATCTAAATGGGAGAGATTCTCCAAATGGCGTCTACATAAGGACAGGGACCCCAGCCAAGCAGACCCTTCCCTAGTCCTTGCTTATGTGTGTGAACTCATTAAGGATGGCCTTTCCTACTCTTCAGTGAAAGTCCACCTTTCAGCCTGCCTACCTCTAGACCCCCCTTTGCTGTCCAGACTGGATGTAAAACTTTTCCTGAGAGGGGTCTTACACATCAGACCACCTAGAAAACCCATCCCACCACCCTGGGACCTCAACTTTGTTCTGCAAAAACTAATACTGGCCCCCTTTGAGCCAGCTAGCAACACTACTTTACAATTGTGTGCATGGAAGACTGTACTGTTGGTGGTCATTGCTTCTGCTAGGAGAGTGTCAGAGTTACAGGCTCTCATGGCCTGCCCCCTTATACAACCTTCCACAAGGATAGGGTGACCTTACGCACTAACCCTTCGTTCATGCCCAAAATGCTCAATGAACTGTCTTTGAGTCAGTCTATTCACCTACCCAACTTCTTCCGCTCTCCAACTAACAATAGTGAGAGGATTCTCCATTCCCTGGATGTACACAGACAACTTACTTTCTACTTAGACAAAACTAAGTCCTTCAGAAAATCTAGCCAACTATTTGTCTCCTTCCATCCCAGGGCTCTGGGCAAGGCAGTCTTCAAACAAACTATTTCGTGTTGGATCAGAAAATCCATTTTCTTCTGCTACTCACACCATGGCAAGTGCTTACCCCATGGGGTGAGAACTCACTCCACCAGAGGCACGGCTATTTCCAAAGCCTTCCTCAAATGACTGGACACAGCATCCATTCTGGAAGCAGCCACTTGATCTACTATTCACACCTTCACCAAACACTACAAACTGGACCAAGTCTCCAGAGCCAGGGCAGGCTTTGCTAGAGCAATCTTGCAGGGGGTTTTGGAATCTTCTCCTTCTACCTGCACCCTTCCCTCTAACTAAGCTGTAGTACTCTCCCACACTAAGAATACTGCAACATAGGAATAGAAGGACATAGAATAGTTGTGTAAAATCTTACCATAACCATAGCTGTCCTTCTCTTCCATGTTGCAGTATTCCTTCCCTCCCTCCAACCCCTTGGATTAAGTTTGGACTATGGACATAGCTATTAGGCACTAGGAAGCTCTACCCTTCACCTAGAGCAGAGTAGCCAGCATATATGACACTTGACACTTCTGACTGACATCACTTATTAGTCTCTTTGGGACTGTCTGTCTGGCCTTCAAGTTCAGAGGTCTGTACATGCAGACTTCACATTTAAGGTCCTTGGTTTTATGGCCCTACGTTTGATGCCCCACGCACCTACAGCAACTATGCTTAAGATGTTGTATAGGAGCCGACATTTGGGTTGCCTGAGGTGGGGAATCCCACACTAAATACTGCAACATGGAAGAGAAGTCCTTCTATGGTTATGGTAAGATTTTACACAACTATTCTATCCTGATCAGCTGCTAAAGGTATGTGATGTGACCGTGACTTGACATAGCCAACTAATTTAAGGGCCGTAATCTTGTGCTAGAGAAAGAGATTGTTAGTGACGGTGCTTCAGTCGTTAAACATTTAAAAAGTGTCTTTTGATTCCCCAGATGATTCAAGCAAACATGATGCAACTATGTCTACTTAATTAAGCAGTGTTAGGTGTGATGTATAGAAAGTCTTAGGCTCAGGAGTCTTGAAAAGTGACGATAACTTTAAATTTAAATGCTGTTTGTCTGACTGCAGTCCAAGCTTGGCACTTGGCCTATGCCTAATCACCTTTTCCAAAAGCTGGCTTGATGCCCTGGGTGCTATAGAAATAGTTGCCAGCAAGAGTGTGTGTGTGTGTGTGTGTGTGTGTGTGTGTGTGTGTGTGTGTGTGTGTGTGTGTGTGTGTGTGTGTGTGTGTCTTGGAGGAATTATAGGTAGTCACTTGAACTTTTGTATAAGTCATAATTGACTAATGCATTTTTTAAATCAGGGTCAAGAAATGTAAAAATACTTCTCAGCTTTCTCCTGATAGTTTGGAAACTCGTGATGTCATATTATCAAAATGAGCACAAAGGCTCATCTTTTTCGGGGACATGAGAATGTTTGCAAACATTTGTTGTGTACTTCAACACTATTACTAGTTTGTTTTTATAAAGTTTTCGTCTAAAAGTAGAGCAATCCAAAGTACCTGTATGTGCTAATGAGATCACTTTTATTTGTGTGTTTTATGTATACCTAGGTGATTATCACTGTTGGTGTGGCACCTCAACCCCATCTGCAAAAAATGGATTGTGGATAGATAGACGTGTGTGTATGTGTGTGTAAAAAAGGAGACCACAATAAATCATTTCAAAACTTTTCCTACCTTTAATGTGACCTATAACCTGTACAATTCAATTGAAAAACTAACAAATCTATTAGGGGAAAAATATAAAGCATACAATAAACTGGTTGCATAAGTGTGTACACCCTTAAACTAATACTTTGTTGAAGTACCTTTTGATTTAATTACAGCATTCAGTCTTCTTGGGTACACACCTGCCATCAATCAAAGAGACTCTAATTAACCCCAAATAAAGTTCAGCTGCCCTAGTAGGATTTTCCTGATATTTACTCAGTTACCTGCTACAGCAAAATCCATGGATCGCAGAGAGTGTACAAAGCATCAAAGGGATCTCATTGTTGATATGTATCAGGAGAAGGGCACAAAAAATTTCCACAGCATTAGATATACCATGGAACATAGTGAAGACAGTCATAAAAAAGTGGAGAAAATATGGGACAACAGTGGCATTGCAAAGAACTGGATGTCCCTCCAAAATTGATAAAAGACGAGACAAAAACTGGTCAGGGAGGCTGTCAAGAGACCTACAGTAACACTGAAGGAGCTGTAGGAATTTCTGGCAAGTACTGGTTGTGTACTACATGTGACAACAATCTCCCATATTCTCCATATGTCTGGACTATAGGGTAGGGTTACAAATGGAAGCCTTTTATTACAGAGAAAAACATCCAGGCCCAGCTAAAATTTGCAAAACAATACATCAGGTCTCCCAAAAGCATGTGGGAAAATGTGTTCTGGTCTGATGAGACCAAGGTTGAACTTTGTGGCCACAATTCCGAAAGGGACAGTTGGCACAAAAACAACAATTTGCATCACCAAAAGAACACCATCCCCATGGTGAAGCATGGTGGTGGCAGTATCATGCTTTGGGGTTGCTTTTCTTCAGGTGGAACTGGGGCTTTATTCAAGGTGGAGAGAATTATGAACAGTTCCAAATAACAGTCACTTTTGGCCCAAAACCTTCCGCCATCTGCTAGAAAGCTGAAGATGAAGAGGAATTTCACCTTTCAGCACAACAATGACCCCAATTATACATCCAAATCAACAAAAGAATGTCTTCACCAGAAGAAAATTAAAGTTTTGGAATGGCCCAGCCAGAGCACAGACCTAAATCCAGTAGAAAATCTGTGGGGTGACCTGAAGGGAGCTGTGCACAAGAGATGCCCCCGTAATCTGACAGATTTGGAGCTCTTTTGCAAGGAAGAGTGGGCAAATTTTGCCAAGTCAAGATGTGCCATGCTGATAGACTCCTACCCAAGAAGGCTGAATGCTGTAATTAAATCAAAAGGTGCTTCAACAAAGTATTAGTTTAAGGGTGTGCACACTTATGCAAACAGCTTATTGTACATTTTTTATTTTTCCCCTCTAACAGATTTGTTTGTTTTTAATTGAATTGTACAGGTTATAGGTCACATTAAAGGTGGGAAAAGTTTTGAAAGGATTTATTGTGGTCTTTCTCATATCACAAAAACCTGGCATTTTAACAGGGGTATGTAAACTTGTTTTATATCCACTGTATATATGTACATATATATATATGTATATATATATACATATATATATATATATATATATATATATATATATATATATATATAGAGAGAGAGAGAGCACTTGCATTGGATCTCCAGTTTTAATTGTGGATATGTTTATGATAGTGAGGTGAATACTATTTTTATGGCTAAGAATTTTTAATGCATTGTTACCGTGAGAAAGATTTTGGAATATATTTTTTCAGGTTTTTGAGAGACACATTCTATTAATTTTATTTTGTTTGTTTATTTAATTTTCATGTTTAAATTGTTTACCCTGTATGAGAGGAATAATTATTTACATTTTTTTAGGAAGACTGGCTGTATAGGTTTGGGTGATTTTACTGAGAGAGAGACATCCAGTTATTGACACTGATCCTGATTATTCTGCTTACATTTTGTATAATTGTCACTTGGATTTTACAAGTGTGTCTCAGTGATAGTATCTGTCAATCCTGCTGGACATGGGTGGTGTTATGGTGTTGGGCGTGCAGATTTTATTCCAATTACCTATTCACATTTTTTGTCCAGATGTACTACTTTTCCGGAGCCTTTGTCCAGACTTTCAATGTCTGCAGGTTGAGAGGTATAGTAAAAACTGCTGATTTTAGAATTAGAAAACTCATTATGTTAAGTTGTCTATCTCGCCTTCATTCTTGCTGGATGGGTTCGGAGCCGACCTCGGCTCCGACTCGGCCACTCTAAAAGCTCGAGAGTTGGTTCCACCGGCCCGAGGCTCCCCTTATATCCCACAATGCTAGGCGTGAGTTACCTCAGATCTCGTTTGCCGCTACAGCGATCGAGGTGTTGTTTTTCTACCGGCTCAGGTCAGTTGTTTAATCAGTCTATTTAAACTAGTTTAAATCCCCTTTTCTGAACTTAGTTGTTCATATTTCCCTTAGTTTAGTGGATTTCATCCCTTTCCTCCATTATTCCCCTCCTTTTCTCTCAAGAACTTATAAGTTCTTCCCTTAGGCCTTCGGGCCCTACTATCCCTAAGTGGAGTGTCTGTGTTTTGTTAGGGATTTTTCATACCTAAGCTAATTAACTAATTTTCAATTAGTTTAATCTAGTTTAACTTTGTTCATAGTGTAATCGGTGTGTGTGTGTTCTGTGTGTGGTTACACTTTCGGTTCCTTGATAATGTCCAAGGATTCAAAGGTCTCAGGCTTCAAGAAGTGTGACTCGTGCTGTCAGAAAATGTCTCTGACAGACGGTCACACTCCTTGTGTTTACTGCCTGGGACCTTTACACCTGCAGGACTCTTGTGCTGTATGCCATGGCTTCAGCCCCAGAGTTCTGCAGGAAAGAAAAAATAAACTTATTTTGAGAGGTTTACTTAAGCCTGAGGGTTCCCTTACTGTTATCCGGGCAAACCCTCTAAGGCTTCTAGGTCCTTGGCTCCAGCTCCTGCATCGAGGCCTAAAGCTTCGAAACCTCCTTCTACATCGGCTCCGGCTGGAGCCGATGAGTCTCAGACTGCAGCTCCTGTGGTTTCCTCGGCTCCGGCTGGAGCCGAGGTATTGGAAATTCCTGTGTCGGCTCCGACTAAACCTTCGGAGCCGACATCTAGAAAGAGGTCCAGGTCACCGTCTCTTGGCTCCGTTCATTCGGCTCCAGCATCTCCCTTGCTGTCTGAACGGAGCCATAGATCTCACTCCTCTAGGTCATCGAGGCTTTCGGACCATGACCTTCAGAGGGTAGTGAGTCGACTTCTTAAGTCCGAGGCACTGGCCCAAATACTTCAGAGCCCGACTCATCAGTCGATGCCTGACCCTGTTCCTCATTATGTTCCTCCTCCGACTCCTTTGAGCTCGGGCAGGCGTTTCGGAACCGAGACTGTGGTAACGTCGGAGCCGATACAAATGTCTTCGGCTCCGTCGTCGGCTCCGATTTCTTCCTTGGAAGAATCTCGGCGCTGGACTTCCCTCGTCGGCTCCGAGGGGGTGAGTGGCATCGGACCCTTGTCCGACCCCGCTCTCCCTCTCGGTGCTTCGGCGCTGGTGAGTTCGGCTCCGACATCGGCCTCTGAGCCATCACTGTCGGTGCCAAGGAAGGTTTTCAGCTTCTCGGAGCGGGGACCTCTGGCTCTGCCTGACAGGGGTGCGTTCGAGGTCATGCGGAGTGTGTTGGAACCTGGTTCAACTCCACAGTCGGCTCCGTCCGCCCCTCCCTCTTCAGTGCCTCAGGTCAAGTCTACTCACTCCCTCATCCCGGACCGCAGAGAGCCAGCTCCTCAGGAATCCCCTGTGGGGATCTCATCCTCTTCCGAGGCCTCTCCTGAATTGGCAGAAGAGCCCCCTCGGAAGAGAAAGTGTAAGAGGAAACACATAGACTCACCTGAGTCTGTCATCTCTGACACAGATTTAGAGGATTCCGAGGGTTCCCCCCGTTCCCCTTCTGAAGATGTCTCCTTTGCAGACATTCTAGAAATCCTCAAACAGAGGGGAAATTGGCCAGCCCTCAGCCCTTCGGAGGATGAATTTGTGTATCTTGAGGCGTTTGGCTCTCGCCCTTCCACCTCCTGGGTGTCTCCCCCCTTTGACCCCCTCATGCAGGTGGTAGCAAAAAAGGCATGGACTGCTCCTGATTAAGTGGACCCCACTCCCAGGAGACCCTCAAAATTTATCACGGCACCAGCAGATAAACAATTTCTGACCAAGGGAGTTTCTGTGGATGCTATGGTGGTTGCTGCTGCCACTAAGAAGGAACTAGCTGATCCTTCAGTGCCTGTCCATCCACCTAACAAGGAATCTAGGTCCATGGACAGGTACGGGAAGCGGATGTTCTCGTCAGCTACCTTTGCAATGCGTTCGCTGAACTACCTATGCCATTTTACTCGTCTTCAAAGGGATTTGATCAAAGAAGCGAGTGACATGTTGAAGGATCCTACAGCTGCGGGTTTTCAGGACAAGATGAACACTCAGCTGGCTACCCTGAACTCCATAGCTAACTCCTCCATGTGCCTTCTTTCGCATGTGGCTGATGGAGCGAGCAGGGCCGCAGGGACAGGTGTGGCCTTACGCAGGCATGCCTGGATGCGGCTATGCAACTTTGCGGACCCCTTTAAAACGTTGTTCACTAATTCCCCGTTTGATGGATCATCTCTTTTTGGTCCTCAAGTGAAAGAAACCTTGACTAGGTGCGAGACGGATGGCAAGACTCTTTCTGCCGTCGGAGTCCGTTTTTCTACTCCTTCTAGGCCTTACCCCAAAGGCCAGAAAGGTGGGAAAATGTGGTTCCGCAAACAATCTCAAGGGACTTTGCCTGACGCACAGAGTCGGTTCCCCGCCAGAGGCAGAGGGGAACAACAATGGTAGACGTCGCCCTAGAGGCAGGGGGGGTCCGCAGAACCAGGGCAATCGAGAAACTTTCTCCGATAAGCCCTTTCAGCATCCCTGAGGTGTTGCCCGACTGTCCACCTTCGAGGCAGTCGGGGGAAGATTGTCACTGTACCCAGAAGCCTGGCTATCCCTAACTCAAGACAAGTGGGTACAGTCCATCATTTCCGAAGGCTATTCCATTCCCTTCGTTCGCATTCCAAACCAGTCAAAAAAATCCCTTCCAGATGTTCCACCCGCTCAAAGGGATCTTTCAGCTTTGGAAATTTCAAAGCTACTTACAAAAAGAGCAATTCAGCCAGTTCCAGCAGACCAGCAAGGATCCGGAATCTACTCCAGGTTCTTTTTAGTTCCAAAGAAAACAGGGGACTGGAGACCAATTTTGGATCTCAGTATCTTGAACAAGTCTGTCAAGAAAACAAGATTTCGGATGGTCACACTACAGTCCATCCTTCCCCTATTGGGAAGAAAAAACTGGATGTGCTCTATAGACCTTCAGGATGCGTACTATCATATAAAAATGAACAGACGCTCCAGAAAGGCTCATCCAGACTCTGCTACACTTTGCTGTGAAGGAAAGGTTAGTTTGCTGTTATTTTTTGTATTTCTGTATTGCCTTTCTATATTTTGAATACTGTAGTTTGTTTTCTTTACCTTGTGTTTTGCTTGCATTCTGTTTTAACAGCATATTAAAACTTCAAAAGAGACCACAGCTCTCTCTGTTCTGAGTCAGGCAGAATTTTTCCCTTCCTCCCACCCATTTAAGTTGTCTTGTTAAATACCACTGTCTTTCTAGTTGCCCGCCTCTTATGTTAATCTGACCATATATCTCATTTCTCTCTACTTTCACTGGCTTATGTGAGTAATCACAAAACCATCACTTTTGAAATCCCACCCTTCAATTATTTAAATTTATTGGCCATCCTACAGTATTTCATAGTACCAAAATACAAAAGTAACCACCCCTTTCAGTCCATCTTGCTGTTTTAAAAATAGTAACTCTCCACTAAACCTTAACTTTTTAAACAGGTAAAACTCAAGTTACCTACTTTCATATCTAACTTCTCTAGTGCACACTGCAGAGTGCATTCTTTTCAATCTTACCTTTAAGCATCCCTGTTACTAGCACTTTCTCTAATACCTAAAGATCATCTCTACTTGACTCCAAGTAGACTTTTCTCTATCTGTTAAACCTAGCACTTGCTCCTACAGTACTTATTACCTTGATACGGCACTCTTTTATAGATAGCACCCCAAAAAGGCAAACCCCCATTTCTCGGTCACCCACGTCCCCCGGAATCTCTTTTAAAGTTTTTTTATCTAGTCCTTCTAGCATGTCGAGGGATCAGTTGCTAGTGTCCTCTCCTGCTCAGCTGATGAACCTGGGAATATTGAGGCAATGTTACAATTGCCTCATGTACACAGACAACCCTCTCCTCCTCCCACAAAACACAAATACATGCGAGAGATGCAACTATACGGCCAAACTGGAGGCTGAGCTCTCTCAACATAGGACTGGCAAGACCAGTCAGGAGGAGAAGGTTACCACACACACTATAGACCCAGTCTCACATAGTACCATCACAACCTCAAATCATACACATAAACACACAAAGACATACTCAGCGGCTCTGATCAAAAATCTACCAAAACAGCAGAGGCCACCAAAGCAGACACCCAAACAACCACCACCTCAGAACACAACACCTGCAACACATAGACCTCACAGTCAGAGTGTCAAACAGTCACAGCCCTTAAGGCCAAACACAATGCCAGACACACTAGTCATTGGTGACTCCATAGTCAGACACACTGACGTCCCGCTCACCAGACTGAGTAAGGAGAAGGTCACAGTAAGCTGCCTGTCGGGCGCTAGAATCCGCCACATAACGCAAGCACTCAGGTCTCTCAACAGCAGGTACAATACGACTCAGTCATTGTCCACGCTGGTGTCAACGACCTGAGACGCACTCCTTGGACTACATGAAAAGAGACATTGAGGAGCTCTCTGATTATGTAGCCCAGGCAGGTATGACCCTGACCTTGAGCAGTATCCTACCTTCACCAAGAATGATGCCACAATACAGAGATAAGATGATCAGCTTTAACAATTGGCTTAAACTCTGGTGTCATTCAAAGGGGATCCAATGTCTGTCTGCCTGGGATGACATGCTGGACAAGCCACGCTGCTTCGCAGGGACGGCTTGCACCTGTCACCCATGGGATTCGGATATTGGCAAAGGCTCTTGCCACCCCATAGTGCCTTTTTAGGCAAGGCTCAAATTCTAAACCTACCACCCTAGAACACAAAAAGGAAAAAACTAAGGGTAATGCTGCTCAATGCCAGAAGTCTAAATCTCAAAATGCACGCACTCGAGGCCCTTCTCAGTATGGAGAACATCGATGTCTGTGCAGTGACAGAAACCTGGTTCAAGGCTCCTGAGAGCACCCCAGCACTATCAGGTTTTACCTCTTATCATGCGTTCCGGCCCCAAAGTCCGGACAATACCAAGAAAGGAGGGGGGTTATCCATATTCATCAAGGACACCCACACCTCAAGACTGTTGGCAACGCACGATGCATCGGAGACCATCCAGGTGCAATTAACCATAGGCAAGACTGCTCTGCAAATTGTAGCATGTTACAGGCCACCCTCACAAACTCAGGAACCTCACATGGCCTTCCTGAAAACACTAGAGGGGATAAATGTATCACCAAACACCATCATACTAGGTGACTTCAATTACCCTAATATAGACTGGGAACACTACTCAAGCCCAAACACCCTAGCCCAAAAGTTCCTGGAATTCATAAACTCAAATGCCATGGAACAACTAGTCACCATCCCCACAAGAGGAGAAAACATACTTGATCTCATCATCATGAACATGGGAGCACAATGTTCAACACCGGAAGTATACCCCTCACTGGTGAGATCAGATCACAAACTAATCTCGCTGGAGGTCCTCATCCCACCCCCACCTGAAATAAAAAAGACCACAGTAAAGAACTTCTCGAAAGCCGACTTCACACTTCTAAAGACTAGTGTGGTCTCCTTTAAGGCCCCAGAGCCGGCGGAAAACAATACTCAAGCCGCTGAATCACTTACAAATGCCTTCTACCAGCACCTGCAGGACTGCATGGATAAGGCAATCCCAAGCAAAACAAAGACTCTTTGTACCAAAGGCAAGCGTCCAGTCTGGTGGACCCCAGCCATAAACAAACTCTACAACAAAAGGAGGAAGCTACTACAAGATAGAGCAAAATCCTTAAAAGGTAAGACACCCTTGATCACTATAAGTAAAAAACTAAGAGCTCTCATAAAATCATCCAAAGCAAATTTTGAGAGAAAAATAGCTAAAGACTCAAAAGACAATCATAAGGCCTTCTTTAGCTATGTTAGAAACCTGGGAGGAAACTCCCAGATATGCTCAGAACTAGTTCAAAATGATGTGAAGATTACTGATCCTACAGACATTGCCAACATACTGGCTGACAGGTTCAGTGCAAACTTCTCCCCACCTCCCCAAAGGAGAGATATCTATGCCAGATTGCAGCCCCCAAACATCTCCAACGCCCAAGTGAGAACTGCTCTCTCCAAAGCAAAAAACAAAGCATCCATGGGACCTGATGGTGTCCCCGGCTGTGTGCTCCACGAACTCAACGAGGAATTAAACCCACAGCTAGGACAGCTGTTTAATCATAGTCTTACCTCTGGATACGTACTCCAGGAGTGGCGCACTGCAACTGTGGTCCCACTTCACAAAGGCGGTGCCTCCACCGACCCTGGAAATTACCGGCCCATTAGCTTGACAAGCCTTATCTGCAAAGCCATGGAGAGGATCATAATGGACCTCATAAATAAAGACATAGGAATTTGCAGACTTTGGATCCATCCCAGTTTGGCTTTGTCAAAGGCAGATCATGCCTTCAAACTTGGTTGACTTTTTGAAACAGTCACCAAAGCCATTGATGAGGAAAGGCAGTCCATACAGCCTACCTCGATCTGGCGAAGGCCTTGATACAATACCCCACTCGGGTATCATTGAAAAACTCATCAGCTTAAATGTTAACCCATACATCACAAGATGGGTTGCAAACTGGCTGAGTGACAGAACCCACAGGGTCAGAGTTGCTGGCGCCATGTCAGACTCAAAGCCTGTCACAAGTGGTGTACCACAGGGCTCAGTCCTGGGCCCACTCTTGTTTGGCATCTACTTTTCCGAAGTACAAGCAAACACAGGAGGGTTATGGCTGACAAAGTTTGCAGATGACTGCAAACTGGGCGCCATAGTAGAAAACACATCTGGCACAGATATCCTTCAGAAGGGTCTCACAGAAACGGATAACTGGTGCCAGAGCCATGGCCTAAAGTTAAATGCCAAAAAATGCATAGTCATACCCTTCAGGAAAAACAAGGTTACCCCTAGCTACCAAATAGGTGGCAATCCACTGAGCACAGAAGAAGTTATCAGGGACCTGGGGACCCAGGTTGATAGTAGTCTGTCATTCGACACCCATGTAGCTAAAGTAGTTAGGAAGACCTTCTACATTGCCCACCTTATCATGAAGGGATTCTCATCTAGATCAAGGGAGGTCATAGTCTCCCTATACTCATCACTCATCAGACCAATGATTGAGTACAATGCCCCATTCGAATGTATCTGACCCGACACTTGCAGCAGCTGGAGAGGCCACAAAAGTTCCTCACCAAAAGGATAAAGGGTCTCAAACATCTGTCCTATGCTGCCCGACTGAAAGAACTCCAGCTCTATTCAGTCGCTTACCGCTTGCTCAGAGGTGACCTTTGCCTAACATACAAGGCCATGTCAAACCCAGATTTGATGAATATGCTTCACCTCAAAAAATCTAGATCTGTCAGAGCCACAAGGGCAGGAGACTTAAACCTCGACACGGCTATTAATAGGACGTGCTGGAGGGATAGATTCATCACCCAAAGACTCCCTATGCTGTGGAATAAAATCCCGGTATATGTGAGGCAGAGCACCTCGCTGGCCTTGTTCAAGAGAAATCTTGACCAATGGATGGGAGATCGCAGATATACCCCAGGGATTACCTCAGTGTCACTGCTCGACAGAGACACAGCAAAATAATGGGTATAGTTCCCCATACTAAAGGGGTGGCGTAAGCCACAAAACTATGGGCTAGGCTTGTAAATGCCCTCGGGCAGATAGCCTAGTATGAACCTATGAACCTATAAGAAGATTCCTCCGCTTCAGGCTGGGAACCAGTCATTTTCAATTCAGTGCCCTGCCCTTTGGACTCACCACTGCCCCCCGGGTGTTTACCAAATGCATGGCAGTGGTAGCTTCTCACCTGAGACGTCAAGGATTCCAGGTGTTTCCATATTTGGACGACTGGCTCCTCACAGCTCCCACCAAGCATCTTCTTCTGATGGCCAGAGACTACACCTTTCGCATTTGTCAAAACTTAGGCATCTTAATAAATTGCGAAAAGTCTGTTTTGTCGCCTTGTCATGCTATTACCTTCATAGGCACAAATCTAGACACAGTCAACATGTCTGCGTGACTAACAGATCAGAGAATAACAGACATACGCAAACTGGTCTCGCTTCTCTTCAGCAACAACAGAGTCAAAGCCAGGTTAGTTCTGAAAGTATTAGGGATTATGGCGGCTGCCATACCTCTGCTTCCATTAGCCAGATTCCACATGAGAATCCTTCAATGGATGCTCTTCACACAATGGTCATACCAACAACTTCCGATGTCTCACACCATTATGATTACGCAAACATGCAAGAATCATCTTCGGTGGTGGATGTCTTCCCCTCAGCTCCTCTTGGGAAGACCCTTTGTTCCTTCCCCTCCGGTTGCTACTCTGACAACGGACGCCTCCCTGATCGGGTGGGGGGGGCATTATCAGGGCAGAACTGTCCAGGGCATATGGCGACCAGACGAATGCCACTTGCACATAAATGTTCTAGAGATGAGAGCAGTGCTTTTAGCGTTGCAAGCCCTTCAAGACTCTCTTCCATTGGGAACGATAGCAATCCAGACAGACAATATGTCTGTAGTGTGGTATATCAACAAACAAGGCGGAACCAGGTCCTATCCCCTATGTCGAGAAGCACTCAGACTGTGGCAATGGGCGATTTCTTCTCAGCATTTTCTGATAGCAACGCACATCCCCGGGAAGTCCAATCAAATCGCGGACAAGTTGAGCAGAGCTATCCTCATGCCTCACGAGTGGTCTCTGAAAGATTCTATTGCGAGAAAAATTTTTCTCAAGTGGGGTCAGCCTTGCTGCGACCTTTTTGCTACACCCCAAAACAGCAAGTGCAGAGATTATTTCACCCTATTCCCGTTACCAGGCCAATCCAGCAGAGACGCTCTAGTCCAAGCTTGGCCCCGGGGACTTCTGTATGCATTTCCTCCCTTCCCACTAATTTCTGAAGTGATACAGAAAGCTATCGCTGAGAAGGCCTCTCTGATCCTCATTGCTCCTTACTGGCCTCGACAGGTTTGGTTCCCCTTTCTACATCAATTTCTGTTGGAGCAACCTTGGCATCTGGACCTAGTTCCAGATCTTTTGATCCATCAATCGGGTCAGTTGCATCGCTCCCTCCCCTCTCTGAACCTCACTGCTTGGTTCCTCCAGTTCCTACCCTAGCCAGGCTTCCTCAAATATCTCACACTGTTCGAGATATTTTAATAGCTTCACACAAATCTTCCACTCGAAAAATTTATCTTAGTAAGTGGAAACGTTTTGCCTATTGGGCTCAAGGAAGGGATTTAGATCCTTTCACTGCTCCCATCCATATGGTTCTTGATTTTCTAGCTGACCTCTTTCATGCAGGTTCATCTCCTTCTACTCTCAAAGTTCAATTGGCAGCTATATCTAACTTTCATGTGGGTATTTCAGAGTCTACCATTATGTCCCACAAGCTTTGCAAAGCATTTTTGAAGGGAGTTTTTCTACTCAGACCTCCTATAAGAAATCCTCCTCCTCCTTGGGACCTTAATTTAGTTCTCAGTTCTTTGATTCTCCCCCCTTTCGAACCTGCAGCTACCTGTTCATTAAAATTGCTATCATGGAAAACTCTCTTTCTCGTAGCTATTACTTCAGCTAGAAGAGTTTCAGAACTTCATGCACTCAGCTGTCGACCTCCTTATCTGTTGTTCCATAAAGACAGGGTATCCTTACGAACCAACCCGTCCTTTTTACCTAAAGTGGCCTCTGCGTCTAACCTAAATCAAAGCATTGACCTCCCTGTGTTTTTTCCAGGGTATTCTAATAGGTCTGAACAAAAATTGCATTGGCTAGATGTTCATCGTCAGTTAAGGTACTATTTGGATAGGACCAAACAATTCAGAAAAACTGACCAGCTGTTTGTCTCTTATGCAGAAGGCAGAAAGGGACTTTCTGTTTCCAAGGTATCACTATCTAGATGGCTAACATCTCTGATTTCCATTGTTTATGAAATTAGACACCAAAAGCTGCCTAATAAACCTAAGGCCCATTCCACCAGAGCTTTGGCTACTTCTATAGCTTTCCAAGACAGACTGCCTATTGACACCATTTGTGCAGCGGCTACTTGGGCTACTCCTCATACTTTCATTTCACATTATAAGTTGGATTTAGCTTCCAGACATAGAGCTAACTTTGGTACCACTGTTCTCAAGAGTCTGTTCCGTTAGGCCACCCGGGACAAGGTGCTAGGGACGCGGTCCCATCCAGCAAGAATGAAGGCGAGATAGACAACTTAACATATAGAAGTTATGTTCTTACCATAACGTTCCATGTTAGTTGTCTTCTCGCCTTCTTGCGTCCCACCCTCCTTCCCCCTGGCCTGGACAGACCTAGAGGAGTTTGATTGTGACCTCTCTTTCTACCACCTCTTGTACTATAGGTATATGCTCTGCTGTGCATATTTTCCTGGATCAGGCGGTAGGTCACCCTTTCTCTTCTCCCTTGTTTATAGAGGTGGACTTTCTTCCAGTTATTCTGGTACTATTATTAGCTGGGCCTAGCTCACAAACGAGATCTGAGGTAACTCATGCCTAGCATTGTGGGATATAAGGGGAGCCTCGAGCCGGTGGAACCAACTCTCGAGCTTTTAGAGTGGCCGAGTCGGAGCCGAGGTCGGCTCCGAACCCATCCAGCAAGAAGAAGGCGAGAAGAAGACAACTAACATGGAAGGTTATGGTAAGAACATAACTTCTATTTACATGATGAGGGCATAATTACTACAAAAATTAGTAAAAAGAACTGTGCACTTGAACTTTATGCAGGTTATAAACCATTTGGCAGTGATTAAGGTTGAGATGTGGATTGTTTCTCACATTTATAGAGATGGCTTAAGGTGATGAGTTGAAACTTCTGTCGGAGAAGTAGGAAGCTGAGCCCCTCAGTCAGAAGGCTGTCCATACAGTGAAGTGTGCACACACTTCTCATGGACAGCGATTTTGGAGTTGCCAAGACTGTTGCCTTTGTAATGGGAGTTAAGGCACATTCCTTGGCAAGTAGCAGGAGTCTGATAACCAGCTCCAAGACTGGGGTCAGGTTGAGCCCAGGGGAGACTAAGGCAGGTCCATTAGACCCAGTGAGCAAAGAGAGACGAGGGGATAAGTGATAGTCAGCTGCAGGGGAGGGACAAAGGTAGATAACAGTTCAGTTTTAGATTTTTGATATTAATGAAGCCAAATTAAGGGTTTATATTTTGTAAAAAAAACACCTTTAGTGAATTACCACTTGTGACATAGGCAAACTTATATTTATGTAACAGTAATCAAACCATATTAACAAGTTCACATTTACAAATGTTATACATCATATGTACTGTTCTGTACTATATAATCCCATCAGCATTACATAAATTGTTCGATTCCTGCCTTCTCTTAAACCTCATTCATCCTCCAAAATATTTTTCTACATTTATTGTTCCCACAATTTCCATTTTTCTGTGCAATTTACTTTTACCCTTTTCTAGAGATCCCCCTTTCTGTTCTTTTAATCTCTGTTACAATATTCACTACTTCAGGTATGATTGGTTTAGAGTTTGATTTCCACTTTCTAGTAATTGCTTTTTTGGCAGCCACCAGAATTTAACTTAACAAGGCCTTACTATGTTTAAACAGTTTAAATCCTGTATCCTAGCTCAAAAAAGTAATTTCTTTTGGTATACTTTTGCCCGGTATGCTTGACAGAGTACTCTGTAGGGAATCTTTAAAGACTGCCAACTCATTACACTCCTAGAACAGATATGGCCAGCTACCTCTTTCTTCCCCCATTACACCGCTGACATCTGCATCTAGCTGAGGGAAAATTCATTAAAAGCTGCTTGGTGTATAAAAGTACCTATGCAAACACTTCCAGACAAAAATCCTAAATCTTCTAGATCGTGTTGCATATTTGGGAGACATACAGATATTCTTGAGTTATTTCTTTGTGAATTGCTTATTTAATCGCCCCCTTTCTGATCTTTTTTATGAGTTCCTCTGATTCCTCTAGTTATTGTGCAGTATTTTACACGCCCCATTAATTATCCCTTTTTGTAGCAGCAGCTTCTGTTCTAGATTCAGCTAAAAACTCAACCACTGCAGGTCTTTCATTTAGGATTCTCCTATCTCTTTCTGTTTACCTGTACTCTGATATTAATCTCTGATCGGGAAGTCAATCTCTAGCCTGCAGTCCAAATATCTTCTTGCCCTCTTCCCATTCTTCTACCTTTCCCTCTCTAATTATTTGTTCTCAATACCTTGGTTCTTTTGCCAACTTCTTTGTCAACCTAATTGCAGTCATCCCTATTGGCAGAATCTCTTTTCTCTATACCTATGTTGGCTTTGTTTTTAGTATACGTTCTGCTGCTTTATGACTTTCTAGTGCTTCCTGACCTTTTAAAATTGTGTTAAACAAAACCTTACAGATCTTTGTCACTTTCTTCACTGTTAGCTTCCAACTTCCACCGGAATACCATCTATTCCTGGAGACATTCCAGTAGATCAGTTATACATAACCATTTTTATCTTCTTTCCTCCTATATTAACTGTTAATTGTTGAGACTCATCTACCACTAACCTTGGCATATTTAAGTTTACCATAAAAATTTCAGTTTGTGTTTTTCTTGATACATACATACATACATACATACATACATACAAATGTTTCAAGCATGGGCATTAAAGCCCTTCTAGCTTGCCAATATGCCGAAACACTTGTTCCCATAATTAATGTCCAGGCTGTTCTTAAAAATATCTAAACTAGTACTTGCTTTAGTGTAATTTGGTAGTCTGTTCCAAGCATCAGCTACTCTGTCAGAGAACCAATTAGTACACTTCTCATTCCTATAGAATCTTCTACATAGGTTATCTGACAATTCTCTACTATTTTTGATAACCCCAAACATTCCCAGAAGTAGTTGTTCCTAAATGCCCTATATACCTGAATAAGATCTCCTCTTAAATATCTGTAAGAGACACTGTACAAGTTCAGATATTTTAGTCTTTCATAATAACTTAAGATTTTCACATCCATGGATGCCCTTAGTATATTTCCTCTGTACTCTTTCCAGTTTATTCTTGCTTGCTTTCCTATAGGGTTTCCATATTGTTATTCCATACTCAAGTTTGGGTGTAATGTAATTAACAAACAATGACTTCATTATGTTTGATTTCCTAGACTTTATAAATCTTTTTTATACAACCTATAGTTCTATAACTGTCATTAGCCAATTGGTTGATATGATTAAAATAACTCATAGCTGAATCTACCCATATACCCAGGTCCTTAAATGAATCTACAGTTTCAATCACTGTGTGCTGTATTAAATATTCACCTTTCAGTTTATGTCTCCCAAATCTCATATGCTTAGTTTTTGATGTATTTATTAACATATTATTCTCTTGTGCCCAAATGGTCAATTTAGTCAAATTATTTTGCAGACATGCCTTAGCTGTAACACTTGTAATCAGTTTACCCAATTTCAAGTCGTCAGCATATAGAGTGTAGAACACCTCCGATGAAAAAGTAAGGTTTGAAAGATACAGTCTAAACAAGTAAGGGCCTAGTACAGAGCCCTGTGGGACACCTTGACTGTAACCAAGAATTTCACCTGTCCAGTTGTTTGATACTTGCCATGTCCTATTTGTAAGCCATGCAGCTATCCATCTTATCAACAGTACATCAATACCTAGTTGTACTAATTTATTGATCAATGTTTTGTGCATGACCCTGTCAAAAGCTGAAGTTAAATCTATATAAATCACATCACAACACAATTTTTCATTCATAGCTGCTGTTATATTGTTATAGAACATCATGTTACAGGTGGTAATATATCTATTTTCAACATATGCATGCTGATATATGGTTTCAAGTCCCAACCTATCCAGTTCTGACAATAACTTATCCAGTATTACCTTCTCCATTATTTTTCCAAAACATGAAAGTAGACTTAAGGGTCTATATGATTCTGGGTTTGTCCTTCTCCCCTTTCCCTTAAAGACAGGTTTAATAAGTGCATGTCTCCAATCTTGAGGAATCTCCCCATATTTATATGACCTAGTGAGTAATAGATGTAATGGCAGTTAAGTTCTTGCTTAAGTTTTCTCAGGTTATTGTTACTTATTCCATCTCCTCCCTGTGCTTTGTTTGGATCCAGTTTGCACAGTTCTTTTTCAATATAATCTGATTTGATTCCAGTATCTGGGGTTACCTGGATGTCACTAGGACAACTTACCACCCCTTTTGTGGAGCCAAACTGTTTTGCATAAGATTTTGTAAATATATCTATAATCTGCTGTGTCTGAGAATAAATTTTAGAATCCGCACACAGTTTATCAATTTGTGTATCTTTACTCTTTCCACATCTTATGTATCTATAAAAAGGTTTCCTATTATGCTCAATATCTTTATATAAATTTTCTTCAAAATTTTCTTGATCTTGTCTAACACTATGCTTAATCTGTTTGTCCAGCTTGTTTATTTCAGTTTTCAAAGTTGCAGTTTGACCTCTCTTCCATTTCTTATATTTTTTGTGTCTCACCTTAATCGGGTATCTTGTTCTTATGGAAATATACCCCCCTGATGTTGCGTGCCTAGATCCTGATGTTAAACATTTTTTTGACTTTTTGCACTCAAACAATTTCTCTTTCAAAACTTTCCACATTCCATCTGCAGTTTTTCCACTGAACACCTCACTCTAGTTAGTTTTATGTAGTAACTGTTTTGCATCCCTATAATCTGTAATTAACCTTCTGTGCATTGACTTAGACTTCAGTTTGGCAGAATTATCTAACAACAAATTAACATTTATAACCCCATGATCACTGCACATCAATGGTAGTAAAACTTGACTTGACGTTACAGTATTTTCTTTGGGAACACAAACAATATCTAGTATGTTCCGTCCCCTGGTAGGTTTTTTTTACAATGTGAAGCATTTGTTTTTCTGAATATACTCTGTGAATAATTTCTTTACTAACGTTGTTGAATCAATATTATTCCAGTCTGTTTCTGGTAAATTTAAGTCCCCAGCTAATATTATTCTTCCCTTCTGTGTTTCATGTAAGAAATGTATTAATTTCTCTAGGTCGTCTGCACTTGACTTTGGTGGTCTGTACACTCCAACAATTATCATATGTTCCAAGGATGTCTTTATTGTCACAGTTACACAGTCTATAGGATTGGTATTATCATTGAACATGTAATAATCACAAGTCTCATAGCTATCTTTAATCCCTATCATAACACCTCCACCTGATTTTTTTGTTAGAATGTCTGTTACAGTAAAAACATTTATACCCTGATAGAACTGGTTTCCAGTCGTTGTTCTTTAACCAAGTTTCAAACTATAACAAGATCAATCTTGTGGGAACATAGCAAATTTTCTAATTAAAAAAAACTTTATTATTAATGCTCCTAGCATTAATAACCGTCAGAGATGCATCAAATGTTGCTATCTGTGAACTGTTACATTTTTGAGCTGGCAAAAATCCTGGCTAGTGTTTATCAAATATTGCAAAATATCTGCTGCAAAAATTCTCTTCCCTGTTCTAGACAATTGCATACCATCCCGTCTGAACACGTGTGTGCCCAAAGGAAGGCTTGGATGCTCTACACGTTTCCATTTTTTAAAACAGGGCATTTTTTCCATGTAGGTGTTTATCCAAAAAATCTTTTCATTTACAGTGACCTGACTATCCTTTCTATAGGTGATTTGTGAAAAATATGTCCTAACACCAGTACAAGCTATACTATCAAGGAGGGCTGTCAGTTCCCGACTAACAACCAGAGAATCTTTGTTGGTGACATCATTTGTACCAACATGAATAAAAACAGATCCATACTTCCTTACATTGATGCATTCCAAGGCTTGTTTCACATCTATTTTTGCTCCTGGCAAGCATAACACTACTCTATGTTCATTATCATCTCTGCAAATATAAGTATCAGTTACTGTAATTGAATCTCCAATTACAAGAATATCTTTGCTGACCATCTCTGAAGAATCTTCAGGTTCTAATACAGTCATTTCTATCAATTGTTATGAAGGGTAGAGCTTCATCACTATTAGTCTTATTAATTCCACTGTTTTCATTCCGTATTAAATTCTCATCCAGTTGGCATTGTAAATCAACAGCTTGAGCCATGTAGTCAACATCTGTCTTTCTCTTCTCTTCTTTTCTTGCAGTAATGTTCTTCAGTCCTTCCACATTCAGTTTTGATTTCTTCCTTTTCACCTGCCCCTTGCCTCTTTTTTTCTACCTTTTCCATTGGAAAGGTGATGCCTTTTTCTGTAGTCTGAGGGTTTTCTGGTAGACAGATATCTTCATTCCATGTAACCAGTGTGTTACATAAAGCAGAATCCTTTTTACTACGTATTCTCTTTCCTTTACAGTCATTAGTCAGTTTCTTTTTCTTCCTTGTTGTTTGTTGAGAACTTCTTCCTTTCTTTTTTTGTTTCCTTCTAAACAAACTGGATCCTCAGATTGCTGAGTACTTGCATCCACAATTCCATAGTTTTCAGGGGCCTCATCATGTTTCATAGGAGTTGAATGTTCTTTACAGAAAATAGATGAATCATTTCCTAAATCTGTTCTATTTGTTCTATGCCTAACATTATTTAGGTCATCAGTCCAGTCATTAATATATGATACAACAGTTCTGCAAGCCATGCCAGTTGCACATGTGCAGTCATCATTATTAAGTTGAGATTTGCTTCTAACAATGGTAAGCAAATCAATGAACTTTTGACACAAGGAACAAAGATCACCAGTGTTATCAGATGTTACCTTTAAATATGCATAGCATTTATTACACTGTACAAGATACTTGTGCATTAGCAAATCTTCAATAGCATACTCATTTAAGGAATCCATATTCAGCTTTAATTTAATAAAATATTGCAAAGGAAAAAAAATTACACAAAGTCAGTAGCGAATAATTCAAAGGAACTTAAATCAAATTCAATGACAAAAATTATACCAGCAATATCCAGCTAAATAATAAAATACAATAAAGTTGTTCTGATCATACAAGTTCTACCAGCCAGACAGAAGTTGTAATTTATTTACGTCACTGTAGCTCGCAGTTGCACCTCCTTTTAACAGTAAAAATAAATAAAACTGCTCTTACCAGTTAACTCCACAACAAATCACAAACCAAGACAGGATTGTTTTGATATGCTCAGAATTTTCCTGTCTGCAGTCTGTGTAAATTTATAGGTTGTCTAGGCCCCTTGTGGTGGCTAGAGCTTGCCTGTCCAAAACTTATCCCTTTTTCACAACCAAAAGTGAAACTAAAGGTAAAACAACAAAATATGAATCAAAGTAAAGCTTAATAAGCACTCTCTTCCTACCTACAAACAGTTAAAAATAGTGATAACAAATGCAATATAAATTCAAATAAAACTGCTCTTACCAGTCAACTCCACAGCAAATCACAAACCAAGACAGGATTCTTTTGATATCTGCAGTCTGTGTAAATGTATAGCTGTTTAGGCCCCTTGTGGTGGCTAGAGCTTGCCTGTCCCAAACCTTTCCCACAACCAAAAGTGAAATTAAAGATAAAACAACAAAATATGAATCAAAGTAAGGCTGGTTAATAATCAGTCTCTTCCTACCTACAAACAGTTAAAAGTAGTGATAACAAATGCAATATAAATTTAAATAAAACTGCTCTTACCAGTCAACTTCACAACAAATCACAAACCAAGACAGGATTGTTTTGATATGCTCAAAATGTTCCTTTCTGCAGTCTGTGTAAATTTATAGCTGTCTAGGCCCCTTGTGGTGGCTAGAGCTTGTCTGTCAAAAACCTATCCCTTTCTCACAACCAAAAGTAAAACAACAAATTATGAATCAAAGTAATGCTTGTTAATAAGCAGTCTCTTCCTACCTACAAATGGTTAAAAATAGTGATAAATGTAATTTAAATTCAAATAAAACTGCTGTTACCAGTCAACTCCACAGCAAATCACAAACCAAGACAAGATTGTTTTGATATGCTCAGAATTTTCCTCTCTGCAGTCTGTGTAAATTTATAGCTGTCTATGCCCCTTGTGGTGGCTTGCCTGTCCAAAACCTTTACCTTTCTCACAACCAAAAGTGAAACTAAAGGTAAAACAACAAAATGTGAATCAAAGTAAAGCTTGTTAATAATCAGTTAGTCTCTTCCTACCTACAAACAGTTACAAATAGCGATAACAAATGCAATATAAATTCAAATAAAACTGCTCTTACCACTCAACTCCACAACAAATCACAAACCAAGACAGAATTGTTTTGATATGCTCAAAATTTTCCTCTCTGCAGTCTGTTAAATTTATAGCTGTCTAGGCCCCTTGTGATGGCTAGAGCTTGCCTGTCCAAAACCTATCCCTTTCTCACAATCAAAAGTGAAACTAAATGTAAAACAACAAAATATGAATCAAAGTAAAGCTGGTTAATAATCCGTCTATTCCTACCTACAGACAGTTAAAAGTAGTGATAACAAATGCAATCAACTCCACAACAAATCACAAACCAAGGCAGGATTGTTTTGATATGCTCAGAATTTTTGGTGATATTGTAATTGAGGGCCTCACCAGTTCGTTTTGCGCAGAAGAGGGCGTGTTGCAAATTGAGTGACAACCCGGTCTGCATATTACTTGGGGTTTTCGACAACTGGCCATAAATTCTATATTTCTTAACATTTTAGGTCGATTAAACTTGCCATCCCGGTAGCCGCACCTTATTAGCATTTGTATAAGTATGTCTCAAGATCTGTGATTTATGTTTTCTACAGCGCTGTATGTTGCTGTGGCTTACCAGAGCTCTGGCTCCCTTACAGCAGGATGTCTTTTTGGAGTTAAAGCAGAAGTCTTAAAGAAAATGGAGGATAAGGCAAAATCTATGCAGACAGTCAAAGATTTTCTACAGGTACAGCACCCTCGCTTCAGCAGAAATTGGCCAACAAAAAATTGGTCCTTTCCAGCTACTGCCAGACCACAGAGGAGTAAATACAGACATCCAAGAGGCAGAGGACAACCAGAAGCCCAATACAAACCTCGACAATGGGGCACTGCAACACAGAAGGGAGGAGAAGACAAGTCCCAAACTACCAGAAGGCAGACTCAATGACTTGCACCTCATCCGGCCAAGCAACACTCTCTTGGCAGCACCCTTGGGAGGAAAACACGCACTTTTTTCAGACAACTGGCACATTGTCACAAAGGACAAATGGGTCCTAGACATAATTTCACGAGGATACAGATTCCATTTTCACACCTTGCCAATGAAAAGAGGAATGCCAAACCTGCCACAAAATCAATGGGCAGAGGCACAAAAACAAATTGCAGCTCTCATGGACATGAGAGCCATTCAGTGGGTACCTACACGAGAGCAAGGCCAAGGATTTTACTCAAGACTCTTTCTAGTCCCCAGAAAGGACAATGCCTGGAGACCAATTCTGGACCTTTCAATTCTAAACACCTTCTTACAAGTACCCAAATTCAAGATGCTAACACTACAGCAGCTTCTTCCCATGTTGGGCAAGAAAGCATGGCTAGTAATGTTGGACCTCAAGGAGGCATACCTGCATGTCCCTATCAGACAAAGTTGCAGAAGATACCTCCATTTCATTGCAGGTCCAACCCATTACCAATTCTCTGCACTGCCCTTTGGCTTATCTACTGTGCCCAGGGTCTTCACAAAATGCCTGGCACCAGTAATTGCATACTGCAGACAAAGAGGAATTCAAATATACCCATACCTGGACGACTGCCTCATCCAAGCAGAAAGCAAGGACATTCTCTTACAACATCTGGCTTTTGTAAAACATCTTCTAAGTTGCCTGGGGTACACAGTAAACGAAAAGAAATAAGAAATCAAAACTAGTACCCTCACAAAATATGACATTCCTAGGTGCCAGCTTGAATACAATGGCCCAGAAGGCTTATCTGACACCAGACAAACAACTGCAACTGACTCAATATTTCAAAACAATCGCAACAAAGACCCAACTACCTGCAAGAAAAATTTTGCAGGCCTTGGGCTTCATGGCATCTTGCATACTACTAATACAATTTGCAAAGCTGCATATGAGGAAATTACAGTGGTACCTAAAAAGCGTATGGTCCCAACAAAGCCACAGCTTGGACACAATATCTCTCATTCCCTGCCTACAACAGGAGTTTCTATGGTGGTCACAGGCATGTCACCTCAACAAGGGTCAGCCTTTCACCTTGCCCCCAGCCAGGCAAACTATGACAACAGATGCATCGGACTACGCTTGGGGGGCACACATGGCAGGACAGTGTGTTCACGGCATATGGACTGCAGATCAAAGAAATCTGCACATCAATCAAAAAGAGATGCTAGCTGTACAGAATGCTCTGACAGCCTTCAAGAACCTATTACATCCAGGACAACTTACAATAAGGACGGACAACACCACAGTAATGTGGTACATAAACAAGGGGGTACACACTCCTACCCTCTATGCAGGCAAGCAATGACCTTGTGGAACACCGCTCTGGCTTACCAAGTTCAGTACAAGCTCAATTCCTGCCAGGAAAAAAGAACACATTGGCAGACGACCTCAGCAGAAACATCATGGATCCCCACGAGTGGAAACTGGATCCACAAGTATTTGCAATGATAACTCAAAAATGGGGCCTTCCAGACATAGACCTGTTTGCCAGTCCTCAAAACTATCAGTTAACAAAATTTTGTACAAGGACACTTCACCATCATGCTTGGAAAGTGGACGCACTCTCATTCAGTTGGAAAAACCTGACAGTATATGCCTTGCCTCCATTGCCTCTCCTCACAAAGGTGCTTCTGAAAGTCAGAAAGGAGAGACCACGACTGATACTCATAGCCCCAGACTGGCCACGCCAGCACTGATACCCACTATTGAGGAATATGGCCCAGGGCCCACCTTGGATTTTACCACAAATTGCCCATTTGCTCACACAGCAAAATAATCTGATTCTACACTGCCAGCTCAAAACCTTAAATCTGGCTGCATGGCAGATCACCTAAGCATCCAGCCAGCTCCTCTTTCCCAAGCAGTTATGGATGTTATTCTGGAAGCTAGGAGGCCCAGCACCAGGAAGGCCTACTCGGACAAATGGAAAAGGTTTTGCGCCTGGAACCAAGCTAAAGGCCAAAACACACTTCAGCCTCACATGCCTCAGATTCTACAGTATTTAACTGAGATGTTGCACAAAGGACTTCCTTTTTCTTCCATTAAAATCCATGCATCAGCTATTTCAGCCCACTACAACACGGATCCACCCTTATTTTCACATCCACTTCTAAGGCAGTTCCTCAGAGAGGCAAAAAACATTAGGTCCCCCAGGAGAGCACCTACACCAACATGGGACCTCAATTTTGTTCTGGAAAAACTTACGCTGCCTCCCTTTGAACCAGCTTTCTCTGCAGATCTAGTTTCTATCATGGAAGACTGCCCTGCTGCTAGCAATAACTTCAGCTAGAAGAGTCAGAGCTGCAGGCACTAATGGCAGTGGAACCTTTCCTCATTTTCCATCAAGACAGAGTTTCTCTACGAACTAATCCTTCTTTCATGCCTAAGGTGGTTTCCAGTGTGGCTTTAAATCAAACCATCCACTTACCCACCTTCTTCCCAAATCCACAGAACAAAGGAGAAAGACTCCTGCATTCCTTGGACATTCACAGGCAACTTCGTTACTACTTGGATAAAACTAAGGTTTTCAGAAAATCTGACCAGCTCTTTGTATCCTATGCTACAGCTTCACGAGGGAAGGCTATATCAAAACAAACCATTTCCAAATGGATAGGACATTGCGTTCGTTTTTGCTATACCCATCATGGAAAACCAGTTCCTGCTACCATTAGGCCCCACTCTACCAGGGCAACAGCTACATCTACAGCCTTCCTCAGGGGGGTTCCAACCAAGGAGATTTTGGAAGCTGCAACTTGGAGTTCAGTACACACCTTTACCAAACATTATCACTTACCACTTTACTCTAAAACTAGAGCTGGCTTCGCCACTGCAGTAATGCAGGGCCTTCTAGTCTCCTCTAACCCTCTATGACTCCTCCACCCATCCTTAGCTTTGGGATTCTACCCAAGTGTAATGACTGCAGCAGGGTAACACGATGAACATAGTACAGTTTTGTACCTACCATAAATGTAGATGTTCGAGTGTACTCCCTGCTGCAGTCCAGGTTACCCTCCCTCCATCCCCTCTGATCTAACTGGCTAAATTGCTTATAGCTGGACGGATTTTGTGTTTGTGCTAAAATTTCTTAAATTGGTACTAATTACTGACCACCTTTTTGGGGGCACTTGACATCTGGGGCAAGAAAAACTGAAGAAAATGGTGTCGGATGCATTATATATACCCCTGGCGCACTGACGTCAGGGAAGAAGCGACAGCAACCGACGCCGGACCAAGACTTTGGAATTCCGGCCGACTGCGGGAATGCCTGACGACAGGATAACCCAAGTGTAATGACTGCAGCAGGGTGTACACTCGAACATCTACATTTATGGTAGGTACAAAACTGTACTTTACTTGTCAGATCTAAGGCAAACGTATTTTAGATGAGTACTCCGTTGAAAACGGTCACTTTCTGGTCCCCTCCAGACCAGTTGGTCCATTCCAGTAAAGAAATACCAAATAAATAAGTAAATAAATAATGAGATTTTGGTAACTGTTTGACTATTAAAAGCACTGTGACAACGAAACCACTTTAGTTTAAATAAGAAGCTATTACATTGTATCAAATCCATAATTTAGCAGTTGGCAGTCCTCTAAGAAACTGACATACCCCAAGGTCGAGAAAGTGTTTTTGTTTAAATGTCGTTCACGCATACCGGTAATTTACTTCAGTTTACTGTTGTATTTACTGTCCTATTACAATGTCCGTGCACTTTTTCTTAGGTTGTATATTCAGAGGGAATGCATATTCATGAATGACATATCACGGGGGTGGGTTTTGGGCATGGCTTGCTACTGCGCATCTGGTGAGGCCCTCAACTACAATATCGCCGAATTTTCCTCTCTGCAGTCTGTGTAAATTTATAGCTGTCTAGGCCCCTTGTGGTGGCTAGAGCTTGCCTCTCCAAAACCTATCCCTTTCTCACAATCAAAAGTGAAACTAAAGGTAAAACAACAAAATATGAATCAAAGTAAAGCTTGTTAATAAGCAGTGTCTTCCTGTCTACAAACAGTTAAAAATATTGATAACAAATGCAATATAAATTCAAATAAAACTGTTCTAGATTATTGGAAGCCGTGTCTTGCACCAAAGCTAGAACTTGAACTGTTCTTTGTTGAATTGCTGCAAGATTCTTCTCGGTCAGTATTTTCTCTTTGCCCTTTCTAATTGATTTTCTTTCATCCTCTTTTAATTTCTTCTTTGCTGGCATCCAGGCAGTGTGCTTACTAGCCAGTAACTGAATTTTCTAAAAGTGACAGTTCCTGACCTTTGTCTTTCATTTTGTTTTTTCACACTGGTAAAGCTGAAAGTAAGTGGTTAATCAGTGTGCAGCCATATTGGAAAGTCAATTAAAGGATTACTTTGAACAAAAATGTCAAAAGGTGTTTCAAATTAAGATAATCAAAGAGGAATGTACAGTGTGGGTCAAGGGAGGTGTGGTTACTTTACATGTAAAGGAAGGGCATATATAGCACATATCAAATATATTTGTAGTTAATAGCATGATTAGGTATTGGGATCAGCCCCAAATCCTGTTTCTTTTGTGGTGATGCAGAATACTGAATACAGAATTTTCCAAAAAAGATGTTTACATTGTGGTGAAGCAGGGGATTCATCAGGAGGCTGTATTGTTTGTTGTAGAATGTGTGGTAAAGAGGGACACTTTTGGTTTGATTGTGCACAAGTGAGTGATGCAGTAGATAAAATTTATACAGATTCTATAACACAACAGAAGTTTGACACTAAAGTAAATGAGGATGCTTTAAGGGACAAAATGTGTACCAGAAAATAATGAGGAAGTGTATTAAATGTAGTGGAGAAAAAAAGACAATGAAGAATTATATTATAGTATGCAGATATGTGGTGGATATGAACTTTTAGATGTGGAAGAAAATGTAAAAGTAGATGATGACAATGAAAAAAAAATGATGCAATTAGTAGTGCAGTTAGAAAGAGAAAGGATTGTTGAAATAAAATACAAAAAAGGCAAAGAATGATTTCTCTTTTATGACACAATGTTAATGCGATCAAGGATGACATGCATAGGATTATGGTAATACAGTGGTGTTTGCAGTAACTGTGGCATAATATAGCAATAACCCACGCCTGGGTGTGGGTAATGCTGGATTTACCCATGGTTGGTGTGGTTTGGTCATGAAGGCGAAATCCGAGTGGCCAAACAAAGCCAGCTGTGGGTAAATCCGGCATTACCCACACCCAGAAGTGGGTTATTGCTATTATACAATGACATTATTTAAGAAAAAAAATAATTACTTTTCTTAAATAATGGCATTATATAATGCCTCCTTGCTGCCCTTCCGCAGCTGTCTGGTATTCTGCAGCAGTTCTGATGTACTGCGAATGCGTATGCCTACGCAGTACATCAGAGCTGTGGGCAAAAGCAACGGAGAAAGCAAGGTCTCCGTTGCTTTTTACAAACTGTTTCGCTATGTTAAATGGGTTTAACATAGCGAGACAGCTTTAAAAAAAGCAAAGGAGAATCTCCGTTGCTTTTTTTAAAGCTGCCTCGCTATGTTAAACCCATTTAACATAGCAAGACAGTGTTGCTGTAAGAGTTATAGTAATGGAAAAAGTCTGGGCGACCGGACCTTTTTCCATTACTATAACTCGGATTTACAATATGCACACTGACCAATCAGCATGCATGTTTTTGAATATTAATGGGGGGGTTGTTGTATAATATGCTTTGAGGATGCAAGACGTTTAAATGTACAACAAAGAATGCAAATAGAAATAGTATGGGGAAAGATAATATGGAGCTTTGGTCAGGAGTTATGTTTTGAGCTCACAGTATTAATTAGAAATAAGGACATTATACCATTATATCAATGTGTAATTTAGTCATGGACTGTGTATTTTGTGTGACTTGAGGAATAAGGAAAGACTAGTAAGAATAGTATTACTTTATGGATACACTAGTATGTATAACAGGTTAGAATGTTTGAGAAGTTAAACGGCTAAAAAAGTGAAAGAAACACTATAAGAGCCGGCAAAAAATAAAATCAAGTAAGTGATATTTATTTGAGATAGACACTTTCGGCTAGGACGTTGCCTCGCCTTCTTCAGATAAACGGAGAAAACCTCCAACAAACTTTAAGCTTGATGAATACTCCAATTAACGTGGGTTGCATGTTGCCTTAGCAACGTAGTAACAGCAACCCACCAACAATAAAATGTTAAAAACAAATAATAATACATTTATTTATTATTTAAAACACAAGAAAAAAACAAAAAAAGTTAAAAGGTAAAATTTAAAAATTGCTAGTTAGACATCCTAAAGTTTGTAATGCCCTAAACCTTCCTAAATTAAAGTTATGTTTACTAGGTTCTCAAATAAACAAGAAGAACATTGCTTACTGACCCGGACTATATGTCCTAAGAATAAGTTGTAAACTGAATTGTGAATTAACTTAACCTTACTTAGAAATCGCCAAGATGGAAAGTATAAAAAATGAATATATAATAAAAATAACAATAACGATATTAACACATATTACAATTTTTGATTAAATTAAATATGTTACACCGTGTTATGCAGAAATTAGTTCAAAATAAAAACAATAGTTACTAGACCGAAAAAATATTTTTGATCCAAGTTTCTCATTTAAACCTTAGAAATGGGACAATAATCAAGTCAAACAGTAAAGGAAATAGATTTATACTGCTGTAAACATAAAAACAGGCAAACTATGCCCTCTATACAAAAATCAACAACCAAATCATCTTTTCAAGGAAAGCAGCCTCAAAACACATTTAATAGAAAGGCTGTCATTGATGCCTGGAAAAGTATGGGCTCTAGTTCTAATCTGCCACATCAACTCATCTTATAGTGTTTCTTTCACTTTTTTAGCTATTTGAGTCTTTTTGAATGTTTGAGAAGTTAAAATATGTACTTGTAAAAATGGATATTATTATAAGTAGTAGATTTTAATTGTAGTATGAGAAACCAGTCTGGCAAAATAATTCAGGGTTTAAACACGTAGAGAGAGAATAAAATACATACAATTTTTATTGGGATAGAAGGAATATACACATGTACAACAGGAAGGCTAAAACAGAAATGGACTATGTATTGTTTATGGAAGGGCTACAAAAGGAAAAGGGAAAAAAGATGGTATGTTTTTCAGATTGTGAAAGTTTATTGACAGTGCTTGGAGATTAGATAGAATATGTAAAAGAAGGGAAAATATTAAAAAGGTTGACAATTTTAATAGATCTGGTTTATTTTAATAAAGTGATAAGGCAGTTACACAAGGAGCATTGCACAACAAAGCACTTTTATACTTCATTTTCTACATGGTAGAAAATATACAAGGAAGGGTAAAGGAAAATCTGTATGCTAATGGAGAAAATTATGGAAAATTAGAGAAAATGTATTGAAGAATATGTTGTGTCCTAACTTTCATCTCAGTCATTTATCATCCTTGATATTTGGTTTAATCCCTGTGTCATTTAGTTTTCTACATGGTACTGTACCAGAAGCCATACTAACTTCATGTACATTATCTAAACTGATTTTCTCTGTTTTTGCTCTTGCCATCAAGCCTTCCCCTGGTCGGACAATGCCAATTAATTTCTTCTCTGCAGGGGTATTTCTTGAAGCCAGAGCAACAGCTGTTTGGTGTGCAATAATTCAGACAGTCATGAAAATACTTTGTGAGCTCACTGGCATCTTGGCCATGAGACCTTTTTCAATTTATGTCGTAACCACAGCTCTCTTGATGATGTGAGCAGTTGCTCCACCACAAGGACCATCTGTTCTCCCCTTGACTGCACATTTCCACTTCCCCATATGTGTTTATAGTGGCCACCATCACTGGCTTGGATAGCTGTGCCAGTGTCATGATAGGCCTCCATTCTCCAACCAAGATCCCGTCATTCGGGCAGTGAGACGAGCTGGGCAGGAAACCCCATCTCTTCCCTTCAGGATGGGAATACCCCATCCTCCCTATTTGCACTGTCAGATGACCAAACCACTGCTCACACACAGGCTGCCTAGGCTGTTGTTAGCGTTTTACCCTTCTACAGTGCTGATGTAGGCTGTTCTCGTGTTATTTGAGGTATAAATTATATACAAGTTATTTCTAGGCTTGTCTAAAGCCTTTGACACAGTTTGTCACAGCAAACTTCTACTTCAGGTCTCTCTCAGCCCACCCTTCTATGGTTCAAAAGCTACCTATCCAGTAGGATTCAATCAGTAAAATGGCACTCCATCCTCTCTCCATATCTCTGTCAACACCGGTGTACCATAAGACTATATCTTTGGTCCCCTTGTCTTTAGCAGTCTCACCAAACACCCTCCACACATCCACACAACAGGCTTCCCTAATATGGTATGCAGATTACTCCACACACCTTTGCAATTGACAATGTGGCACTCCTCCAGAAAATTACTCAGGAAGTTTTAACAACTGAAACATGGCTTTGTTATTCACAACTCATGCTCAACCGTTAAAAAAAAAACAAAACTAATTTTCCTCCCTTCAAATCCCTCTCCCATGAAAAATCAAAATTAAAAGTCCTATGTCTTGATAATGCAACCATTGAAGTCACTTCTCATAGCAGATTATTAGGGATGATGGTGGATAATGTTGACCTGCATGTAAAAAATTGCATAAGAAAAACTCATCAAAAACTAGGGATGTTTTAAAGAGCCAAAAACCTTCTCACTGACTCAACTAAGGATACGCTTGCTACTACTTCTCTTCCCTCACTTCTTTATGGTGCTCCCATCTTTACTAACCCTCAGGCATCATAAAAATCAAAACTTGAACATACTACAACAAAGTTGATAAATTTGCAGTCAATACCCCTTTCAGAACACACCACTGTATTGCATTAAAAGACCTAAATTTGTTAGAACTAACCCATCAAATAACATATATACAGCTTCGTATCACCTATAAAATTATCCAGAATCCATCTGCTTGTCCAGCACTAAGTAACATTATACACAGCTATGTTTCTAGTCAGCCATTATTATCCAGTGACCAAATACTGTCTGTCCACAAACCTATCAAATCTGCTGGACACTGCCTATAATCTTACTGTGTTGCTAAGACTTGGAACTCCGTATCTCTGTCCACCATGTCACTACCCTCCCGCCCATACTTCAAAACCATTCTGAAAGACTTTTTAGCCAAAAGTTGGCTCTGTTCTTTCTCAAAACCAGGATAAACAATATCCCTAAATGTGAACAAATACCTATTTATACCTTACATCTTACTCTTCCTTCATCACTCACTTCCCTACTTTTATCAAATTTTCTCCCCTGGCTTTCTCTCTAAATTTACCATAAGCCTGCTTTTCTCTCTCTCCATATTGCAGTACCTGTTTGTATTATACTAACTTACCTTTAATATCTCTGTAAACTGGCTAAACGTTTTCTAATTATTAAATCATTGTCATATAACTTGTATCTATTCTTAACCAATGTTTTCATACTATGTCTAATTGGTATAATTATTTAAACTGTTTTTGTTTTTTTTGTAAAATTATTGTTCTTAAATTGTTTTGTATTACTTTGGAGCTTTTCTCTTTGGACCTCCACTGTAAATGGGCCCCTACCTAGTCGGACTTTCCCGGTAATCAAATGTCATTAAATAATTAAAATTATGTACTTGTTAAATCTAGTTTTTTCTTTAAAAAAAAAAAAAAAAAAGGTTGTGAAAGTTCATTTCTTTGTGGCATAGAGGAATGAAGCTCTGACCTCTCAGATGATGTGAGATATGTTAATTTGAGTGATAGAGGAAGCAGGCAGAGCAGGGTGAGAATGAGTGAATGATGTCAGCTTCTGCATTCTGGGGGGATGCTAACATACTGGAGAAGAGGTGCACACCATATACAGTAGTCTGTGATCTGATTCTCATGGTAGCTTTTGTGGACATTGCGTGGTAGCATACATGCCCACAAGAGAAGGAATGACAAGCCCTCATGTTTGCAAGCATGCACATCAAGCTGTTAAAGAAGGGTTTAGAGGCATAGAATAAAAGCTTTGCTAGCTGCCTGGAGAGTGTCCTTTGATGATTGGCTATCACCCCTCAGAGGAATAAATGAACAGCTTATTACAGTGAACTGATGGTTATTATGTAGCAGGGAAAAAAAAACAGTATTACAAAAAAAAAAGATTCTAATGTCTAATCAAGTTGTAGTGCAAGTCTGCTTTTGTCCTTCTGTCTACTCCCCTAGGCTGTTTGTAATTCTGTAGTCGAAGTACTCCTGTGGCTTAGTTATCTCCTCTTGGAGGGCTTTCTGCTTATGCTGGCTTAAGCGATAAGCGTCTGTCCTTTTTATACATGGAATCTTCCCTGCCTGTGTAATTTCTGACCTTGCTAATGGCCTTTGCGTCTTTTCCCTGTTTGGGTTCTTTTTGTTAATATTGGTTATTCTCTTGCCGTTTAAGCTGCATTTCATTGTTTCATTACCTAAACCTTATAAAAGAACCTGAACTCCTGTTTCCCTTTCTTTCTTTTGCATGTGGTGAAGTTGTTGTAGTGAATTCTTAATCAGGAGATGTGACAGAACAGATTGACTGTGAGACATGAAGGAAAATTGTATACAAACATATTGGATATTTTACATTCATGAAAGATGTGTCCAGTGAAACTGTGGGTAAAATAATTTTTTTATGGTCATAAAGCTTTCCCACAACACCACACATGAAGATCATCTTCGCACCTTACATGCTTGTGTCTGTGTCACGCAGTATTCTGTGTATTCTTTTGGGTTACTTACTTCCACTTTACACTTGCTTACCCGTTTGTGGGTTCTTTTTGAATAGTCAGCTTTCCTGTTTCACTTCATGTATATTCCCCTCCGGCTTTCACCAAAATTGCATTTTTTTCTGTTTAGTTTGCTTTATATTCCCTGCCAGACCTAGTTCTGTCATGCACCAAATTGATCTCATGACCCTGGTCGTGGCTGATTAGTGCCTTCATCCTGACCTAGTAATGCTGTAGGACAACCTCTCTCTGCACTCTCAACAGACAGGAGCTGCTTCTTTCAGGAAATAATAAGCACATGTAGTGTTTTTTTTTCTATTTGGCATTCAAATCTATTTTGGTATCATTACATTGTTTAGTGCTGTTTTCCTTAAATGACTGACCTACAGTTGATGACTGATACATGAAAGTATAGAGTATGAGAAACAAGACAACACTAGCATTTTTGTGTAGTATGCACAGCAGTGGAGATATTAGCAACTGCTTGTCACTTCTTATTCATATGTTAATATTTTCATTCATATTGTCATAAATGAGGTGGCCATTGTCTGAGCTGTCACGATGGGAAGTACTAAAATGTAGTTCTTCTTGATGTGATTAACACTGAACTTAGTAAAGCCTGGCATATCCTCCACAGTCACCCACTGCCCCATCTAACTGACAATAGTTGTGTTTCAAAGCTTATTGGTGCGGGGGGAGGGTCATGTCCCCCTACATCCCCAATGTGTGGACTCTGGCCCTATGCCCCTGATAATTTTTTATATATGGGTCCCATTTGATTGATCAAATTTACATTTAAGTGAAAATGAAATAACCGAGACAACTTTAGCAAAACTTCGATTTGCCGAGTTTCCTTTAAGTGAAAGTGATCCTGGTAGTGGGAGACGCAGGACCACGTGTGTAGCAGTACTATTTTGTATGGCGGATATGCCGGTTTATGACTGAACACTGTGCTCAGTGCCAGTGGAGCAGCTTGGATCAACCTTCTGAGGTCAGTAAACACCTAACAAAAAGGATGTAATGAACTGTCTTAGGTAGGTCCTTTGGAGTATATCTCCATACCCAAAGCAGAAGCCAGGCAGAAGGAAGAGGAAGCCAATAAAGCTACAAGTGTCTATTTGCAATATCATATATTTTAGATTTTGTATTTTTTGTTTGTCGTATTCATTTCTCATTTCTTCCACTGTTTCTGAAGTTAATGTTTACAAATGTAACAAACAAAAAAGGCAAAATTTAAACAGAATAGACTTCTGTTAACTAGTTGTAAATTGTCAGGCTTTCTTTTTCTTTGGTGTGACATTTGATTTCTGTCCACCTAACAAAATAATGTCTGAGTGACCCTTTTCTTTCTCCTTTTCCCCTACAACTAAGATCATGGCAGTCTAGGGAAAGAACTAAGGGATTGGATGTCAAACACATTCACAGGGGGAAGGTTTTTTTATTTATTTGTTTTTTTTAGGGTCGATTACTTCCCTTTCCCTACGACTGTCAAAAACTCTGCAGTGCACTAATGTAACTGTTATTCCATGTACCTGCATTCCCAGCTAGGCCACAGTGCATACAGCTTGCCTTACTGTCTCATCCATGCCTACACTTGATGGTAGGCCATCCACCAGGTGTCACTCAAGCTGAATTTTGGGGGCTGGGAAAACCAATATCAGCTGCTCATTTCCATCCATTCCCAACTGGCTCTTAAGTCATCTGAAGTGCTACTAGAATTCAGGTGGATGGTTTTGCATTCAAGGCTCCATCCCTATGTGCCTGGGAGGTTGCCTAATTGAGATTGTTTTATTAAAATGTATTGTTGGTCCCTTATTATTGTATTAGAACTAGAGTGGCAGTTTCTGATGAATGGTTGGGCTTTTTAATGCTTTGTGACCCCCCCCCCCCCACTTCAGGAAATCTCAAAGTTATCTTTTTAACATTTGATTGGTCCCTAAATTGGTTAATACCGCTGCCTGATTATCTTTACTTGTAATGTAGAAGAGAATGCCCAGTGATGGTAGTTAAGCAGTTTAGTTTTTCCCAAATATTTTTGCATAACTTTTACATCTGATTCATCACTTCCCTCTCACAGTGGGCCCATGTCTCTTAGCATTTTAAGTAAACATTCTTTTTGTTTTGTATTATGAGGCTAACTCAAATTTTTTGCTGTGTTTTTGTCTACTTTTGTTTCAAACAGATCCTTTGTAATTGCTTTGTGCTGACATGGATTTCTTAAACAGCAGTACATAAATATATTTTGATATATATCTTGATACACTTCCCACTCAGGCATAGTAAAAAAAGCTAAATAAACTGGGAATAAACCTGTATGTCACCCACTGGATTGCCAGCTGACTCACAGATAGTACACAAATAATCAAAATAGGGTAATTTATCTCCATAAATAGACCAGTCACCAATGAAGTCCCCTGTGGTTCTGTGCAGGGACCTCTCCTGTTTGGCATGAAGTAAAAGCCATTACCAAAGGTCTGTGGTTGACTAAGTTCATAGATGACTGAAATTTAGTTGCAGTCATTGAATCCCCAAATGACTTTGCCTGCATGAAGGTTTGTCCCAAGCAAATAACTGGTGTCAAAATGGTGGACTGAAACTAAATGCAAAAAATGCCTTATTGTATCCTTTGGGAAGTCATCTACCCTAAGGAGCTACCACACTGACAATATGCCACTGTTGTTTGGGATTTGGGAACTTGTGTGGACAGCAACCTAACCTTTGACCAACATGTGTCAATTGTTGTAAGAAAGTCCTTCTGTATTGCACAGCTTATAAACAAAGGGATTGTATCTAGATTTAGGGATGTCATTGCCCCAATTTACTAAGCCCTCATTAGGCCAATCATTGAATATAATGTGCTCTTTGTATCTGTCTAGACACATGCAACAACTGGAATGCCCACAGTGATGTCCCAGAGACTTCTCATACTCTGGAATAGACTACCTGTCTATGTCAAACAGAGCTCCTCATTAGCACTCTTCTCAAAAAAATCTTCATGATTGAATGGGAAATAGGAAATTCACCCCGGGGATAACTTCTGTGGCTGCGCTTGATAGGGGCACAGGAAAATATTTTTCTTGGGTGGAGAAAGCCAGGGTACCTTTTTGGCTAAGCTTATATAGGTTCAATAGCCTAGTACCTACCTATGAACCTAAAAGAATATAAGACCTAAACAACATGTCTTACATGGACCGGCTCAAAGCCCTGTCAATATACTTGGTATCCTATAGAGTGCTAAGAGGCGACCTATGTCTGGCTTACAGGGCATCCTCCGACATGGATTTTACTGCACATCAGCAAGTCAGATGGCATCAGAAATACTTAATCTAAGGATCTAACTCTCTTCTACAGCATCACCAGAGTGGTTTGGAGGGACAGGTATACTTTGCAGGGGATACGGCTGCTCTGGAACATACTTTCCATCCACATAAAACAAAGTTCATCCCTGTCCATGTTCAAGTGCAGCTTAAATCTATTGATGGGAAACAGAAAATTTACTCCAGAAGTGTCATTTGTACTAGTAATGGACAGAGGCAGTTCCTAAATGCTTTATCCCATGCATATGTCACCTCAAATTACCTGTGATGTGATCCCATTTTTTTCTCATTAGTGGTAATATATAATTATCAACTATGGGATGGGTAAGGCCAGTCTGTAACCAAATGGCATAGGTTATTTCAACCATAAAAAAAAGAAATTGGCTATGTTTAAAATGGTCCGCAAGGGCAGCAAGCCTAGTGTTTACTTATGAACCTGTATATGCTCTTGGTGCAAGTTCCATGTTGAGAAGAACACATTAAGTTTGCATGATGTCTAGTGTGCTTTGTGGGTCCTGTCAGGCGATCCCATTACTTTCATATAAGACAAAAAAACGATGTATGTGGTAAAAACAACTGTAGAAATAACCACTAACTGAAGTAGAAACTAAAGAAACCAATATTGTCTTAAGCATAAACACTTTCTCTGCTTTTCATCAGATAAGACTTCTTAAGAAAACAAAGATTAACACTACAAAAACCACACCCCTACACCCATTCATAAAACAATTACACAATTAATACAATAAATTGAATCAATTAACAATGTTGTTGTGTCTTTCGGCTTTTTCCGGATAGGGGTTGCCACAGCGGAACTCCGGTCCACTAATGATTGGTAGTGGATTTTTATGTGCCGAGTTGCCAGCCCTGACGCACAACCTTCAACGAAGATATGCCCATTCACGCCTATCTCCACACAGAAGACGCTCCAGCTGAGAATCGAACAGGACAACGTTTTACTGTGAGGCAACAACGCAACCGCAGCACCATCACTGCAGTTGAATCAGTTAACAATACAAAAATTAAAAACAAGAACCTCTACTTAGATTTTTCATAAAGTTGCACTTTACTCCTTCTGTCTTTTAAAAAAGCACTTTAAATTCACTACCCCATTAAGCCCTGGATGTTCATCAGCAATAAGTTTAATCTGCCAAAAAGTTTCTCTTTTCTCTAAATCATTTTTGTAATCACCACCTCTCATATCTTTAGATACCTGTTCGAGCACATAAAATAAATATTTTTTGTGATGTTAATTCAAGCTGTGCCTATAAAGTGCATTATCAAGTTCTTTATTTTTAATACCCTAACATGCTCTTTTATTCTCCTATGTAATGCTCTAGTAGTCATTCCAATGTAAAACGCTGGACACCCTGAGCAAACGTTGATATAAACAACTCCTACACTGTTAGAAGGTGTAAAGTGAAAATTTATGAAAAATCTAAGTAGAGGTTCTTGTTTTTAAATTTTGTATTGTTAATTGATTTCATTTATTGCATTAATTATGTAATTGTTTAATGAATGGGTGTATTTAAAGGGATGTGGTACTTCTAGTGTTGTTCTTTGTTTTCTGAAGAAGTCTTAGCTGACAAGCTGAGAAATAAAGTGTTTACACTTGACTGTGTTGGGTTTCCTTGGTTTCTACTTCAGGTCGTGGTTATTTCTACTTGCTTTCATATAAGGTTTCCGCTGGTAAATAAACTGTGTGCTGGCACTAAAAAACGCCACAGAGTAGATCTAGCTTGTAGCTTCTCCAGCATCACTTTGTGTCCTATGCTTTCTTCTTTAAACCTGTTTGTTGTAGAGCCATTTTGCTGACTGGCTATGTGAGCCCAATCCATGTAAGGTTTTGAAGCAGGTTCCCATTGTATGTTCAAGGACTGTAACTGGGATCCTTTTAACTGAGAATTTGAATGTGATTTTAGGGGATCTTTTTGACCATGAGAATTTGAATGTGATTTTAGGAAAGTAGATATCTCAAAAATTGCTGTATTTTGGACTATTTTTTCTTCTCTGAGATATAGAGATCTCAGAGTTAGTATATAAATAACACAGGTTTAGGGGAGCATTTTGGGGGGGGGGAGCTTGACCACTACAAAAAAAAATGCAGTAGTTGTGTAATAGTGTCTTTCGAAGTTCACTGGTATATGCGGTAATTGTCATTTAAATACATAGTTTCAGGATTCACATTATCAAGTGTCAGCCTTTTCCATTCAGAGATTATTTTGTTTTATGTATACACTGTCATGGTAATTTAATAAATGAATACAAATATGAATTTTTTCAACTCATCAAATTGCCTATAATATAACAGGCTTTAAAAGTCTGATACATGTTTATGCAGAAGTATCTTTTGATACAGTCACCTGTTGAACCCAAAGTGCACCAAGGTTTTTTTTTTTTTTTTTTTTTTTAACCAGCTTTGAGAAGTCTTACTGCAGTGGTGGTGCTGCGGTAGCGTTGTCGCCTCACAGTAAGATGCCGTCTGGTTCGATTCTCAGCTAGAGCGTCTTCTGCGTGGAGACATGCGTAAATGGGTGTACCTTCGATGAAGGTTTGCGTCAGGGCTGGTAACTCGGCACTTAAAAATCAACTACCAATCATTAGCGGACCGGAGTTCCGCAGTGGCGACCCCTAACCGGAAAAGCCGAAAGACACAACAACAACCAGCTTTGAGAAGTCTTAGTGGTACTTACATAGTTCTTCAGTAGCATATATTGATAACCAAACATGAAATTTAATAAAATGTTTGTATTTTTTAGATCTGTTCATATCCATAAATTCTAAAAGAAAAAGCAAATAATGCTGCACTTCAGTTTTCCTGAAGAATATAGCTGACTCTGTCCCTGCTGATCTTGCATGTGCTGTTTGTGACATAATGGTCAGTTGCCAGAGCAAGCAACAGGATGTCAAACACAGAAGTTGTGGGGAGTTAACTGGACAGAAGCAAACGTTTTTATAAATTTCTGTATAACTTAGAATAACTTCAGTGAGTCTTAGTAAGTAAGCAACGCAGTGAAATACTGTTCTCTGGTGGACAGTTGCAGCTAAATTATAGAAGTGAAAGTTTGAAGCTGAGAATTTCTGTGCAGTGAGAAATACCAGACAATGAACTTTTGTGAAACTTTATAATTATGGGAAAGATATTCCATTCCTAGGAAAGATACTCCATTCCTAGTAATGTCTAGCTGTGTAAATCATTTTTTTTATTCTGGTTAATAGAGATGATTAGCCAAGTTGTACTGAGGTGCCTGATTTGATTCCTAATATTTGGTTATTGGGGTATTCTTTTTATATTGGGTTAGCACCACTTCAGTCTACTCTCATGTTTTTTGTTATTCTGAAGCATGAATAATGTACATTGCTGTGTCTTTTTCCTATCCTTGTAGCACGAAGTAAATAAAAGCCTGCTGCATTGTATTTTTCTCACACAGCACGACTTAATCTCTTTGCTAGAAGCATAGAGATGAAGGACAGGCAGAAATGGCAGGGTGTACATTTGAAACGTATAGCTCCTACAAAAAAAATCACTGGTAATCTTGTTAATTTTTTTTGTTTTTCTGTTGCTAGGCAAGTTCTCTTGAGAACAGTTTCTTATCGTAGAGTGCTTTGATGTATGGGTTTGGTAGCAATGACCGTACCAGTGGGTTCTGTTGTAGGCTGAAATTGCAGTGTGATCTTGACATTTCCCAGCTTGCTTTCATTATGAAGTTTTGATGCTGTTTCCAAGGCACAATTTTAAGGTTTCATGTCTTGAGAATTCCCTCCAGCACAGTTGCAGTAAGTCTGAAGACAGTGTAATATTTTAAGTGTTCATTGGCTAACCAAAGATATCTACATAAAGCAAGATCGCAGATTTATTTTTTGCCATCATTATTTTTAACTGTTACTTGTACAAGGATGCAGCTAGGCATAAAATGTCCATATTCAGTTGAATACATTTTCTCTTCAAATCTTACAAAAACATTATGGGTTATAGAGGTGTGCCTAAACTAACACTTCCAGCATCAAGCTGTACCCGGCTTGCTTTAAGTTGCACTAAAACAGACTCTCTCCTATGGTGTGTGTGTGTGTGTGTGTGTGTGTGTGTGTGTGTGTGTGTGTGTGTGTGTGTGTGTGTAATATGGAAGGGAGGTATGGCAATCCATTTTCCTTAGATGGTAGCATCTGTTTAAAGGGTCACTATAGGAGTAGCGTATGACTCATGAACTTTAATGCCGGGATGTTTTCTTAATTGTGTGGAGGGCACTATATGAAGAGGGATGCACTTTCTTTTAAAATGAGGTTATGTTGAGGGATGGTGTCAAAAATGTATATGGCTACCGTGAGTAGAAAATGGAAATTTCTTGCTGAATTTCTGAGTTAGTACATCAGTAATAATGACACAGCAAGGAAGTAACACTGCTTTCTTCTTTTTTTGAAAGCAGTTAATTTGCAAGTCTGTGTATTGAATAACATGGGTCTGTGTCATTATTTTGTATAGAATTTGGTGCATCTGAATGTAATCATAATACCCCTCCTTGAAAATCATTTACTAATGTGCTGTTTTGCTGAAGTTGATCAGCCAACATGACACTTATATTTTGAAATAATTTTTTTCTGTGAGGGGCTTCTTTACTCATCATCTATGCAGAGACAGACCACCCCCTCACACCCTCAGCATAATTATCATAATTATTCTAATAATAATATCTGTTTAATTTGAGACCTCCTTGAGTTTAGCACTGCATTTTCAATATTTCTGAAGTTATTGTTTCTCTAGTTTTGGAGAACAGTCGATCTTTTTTAACAGCCTCGTGGATGGCTTTACACATTAGTATCACCAGATGGTCAGTACCAGAAGCAAGCTGATTACATACTTTGTAGGCAGAGATTGAAGAGCTCTATACAAACAGCAAAAATAAGATTTAGAGCTGACTGTAGCTCAGACCACCAGCTTTTATAATTCCAAAGTTTAGAATTAAGTTAACTAACACACGAAAAGCTTTCAGGCCAGCTGGATGTGAACTCAACAGTATTCTAGATGAATATGTAGTGGGGCTGAAAAATAGATTTAAAGGATTAAATCTGATGGATAGAGCACCTAAAGAGTAATGGACAGAAATTTGTGATAATGTGCAAGAGGTAGCATCACAAATATTACAAACAGAATTAAGAAGGCAAACTAGCTGTTATGGAGGCTTTAAAGTGACTCATGAAAGGAGGAGAGCAAAAGTCAGAGGAGAAAAGTAAAATATGTGTAAATACAGAGTTTCAGAGAATAGCAAGAGCATGTAAAGACATATAGTTAAATAAGCAGTGCAAAGAAATGAGAGAAGGTAAGAAAAATGGGAAAGATGTGATACTTTCTATATGAAGGGAACATTAAGCTAAAATTGTGTATGATAAAAGGCAAAAAGATAGGAAGAACCAAGAAAAAGCAAAATATATTAAGGAGAGAATAGAAAGAGAACTATACAAGATGGATTCTTATCACTGATACATGCGGTAATATGTTCACTGATCTAGAGCCAGACATCCAGGAGTGTGAAATTAAATGGGCCAGTGAAAGTATTCTAATAAGTCCGAAAGAAGTGATGAAATTCTGTCAAAATGTTTACATCTTCAAACCCTTTTCCTGTTCTGCTCATGGGGTCAGGGTGTTACTTCAACAGTGACAATCATCTTGAGCCAAGGTGCACACTGCAGAGTGGCTAGCCCTGCTGCGGTAGTTCATCCGTACCACTCACTCACATACACAGTCACTCCTTTGGTCAGTTTACAGTGTCCGGTCCACCTACTGAATGCCTTTGGAATCTGGGAAGGAACCGGAGCACCCAAAGGAAACCAATGCAACTACAGAGCGGACATGCAGACTCCACACAGAAGACACCCCAACCGAGAATCAAACCAGAGAACCTCTTGCTGCGAGGTGACAACACTATCCGCTTTACCACCACCACGGCTACCCATTGTTCCTTGGAATTTCCTATCTGTATGGAGTGATTCTAAGGACGTTCTAGACTAACTTCACTGGGGTTCACCATCACTGAAAAGAAATCACATCTGGTACCCAGCCAAAAGATTGTATATCTGGGATCAAGCTTGAACACAACTTTTCAGATGGCATTCCTTACTCCAGAAAAACAAATTTATTTGACAAACTACTTCAATCTACTGGCCACGCAAACCCAGTTATCTGCAAGAAAAATACTGCAAACCCTAGGGTTCATGGCCTCTTGCATTCTACTAATTCCATATGCAAGACTGCATATGAGGAAACTTCAGTGGTACTTAAAAAGTCTCTGGTGTCAACATTCTCAGGACCTGGAAACAATGATTCCTATCATTCCTTGTCTAAGGACAGAGTTCCTTTGGTGGGCAGAGGCCTGCTACCACAAGGGACTCCCTTTCACTCAACCCCCTGCCGCCCAAACCCTAACAACAGATGCAGCAGACTATGCATGGGGGGCTCACATGGCAGGACAATGTGCATTCAAGGCAAATGGAGCCCAAAGCAAATGCACCTGCATATCAATCAAAAAGAAATGTTAGCTGTACAGAATGCTCTGACAGCCTTCAAGTGCCTTATTCTCTCAGGGCAACTATTGATAAAGACAGACAACACCACAGTTATGTGGTACATAAACAAGCAGGAAGGAACCCATTCCTACCCTCTCTGCAGGTTAGCCATGGCTCTGTGGTACACAGCCTTCAGCAAACAAGTGCTCACTGGCAGACGACTTAAGCAGAAATCTAATAGACCCACACGAGCTGAAACTGGAACCCAAATCATTCAAACTTCTGATCCACAAGTGGGGGGCACCAGAGGTGGACCTCTTTGCTTCCCTGCAGAATTATCAGTTGAGTACATATTGCACCAGAACTCCCCACACCAAGCATGGAAAGTGGATGCCCTGTCCTTTACATGGGAAAACCTCTCAATCTCTGCCTTTCCCCCTCTGCCCCTCTTCTCTACGGTTCTACTAAAGATCAAACCGAACAAGCCAAGGACAATCCTGATACCAGACTGGCCATGCCAGCACTGGTACCCACTTTTGCACTGTCTGACAGTAGTGCCACCATGGCACCTGCCACAGACTCCTTCCCTGCTGTCCCAGCAGGAGGGCCACATTTTGCATCCTCAGCTACAAACCCTGAACCTAGCAACCTGGCTCATCCCCTGAACTCATCACCAGCAACCCTCAGTAAACAGGTGCTGGATGTCATCCTTGAGGCAAGGAGGCCTAGTACTAGAAAATCCTGTTCAGAAAACTGAAAAATATACTGTTCTTGGAGCCATTCTCAGGGAATGGACACAACTGTGCCCAGCATACCTTGTATACTAAATTTACTTAACAGAAATGCTCCACAAAGCCCTATCCTTCTCTTCAATTAAGATTCATGCCTCTGCCATCTCATTATAATACTGAGCCACCCCTCTTCTCTCATCCTGTGGTCAAACAGTTCCTGAGAGGAGCCAAAAATTTAAGACCCCCCAGGAGAGCTCCCACTCCAGCCTGGGACCTTAACTTTGGAGAAGTTCAGGTTCACGCTTCCACCCTTTGAACTTGCTGCTACAGCAGAGTTAAAATTCCTGTCCTGGAAAACAGCTTTACTTCTAGCCATCACTTCAGAAAGAAGAGTGTCTGAATTTCTGAATTGCAGGCCCTTATGGCCATGGCACCCTTCATTATCTTCCATGCGGACAGGGTTTCCCTCAGGGCTAACCCATCTTTTAATACCCAAGGTGGTAAACGGTTTTAAACCAATCCATTCATTTGCCAACCTTTTTCCCTAATCCTCAGAATAAGGGGTAAATGATCTTACACTCCCTGGACATGCACAGGCAGCTTAGGTTCTATCTGGACAGGACTAAACCTTTCAGAAAATCTGACCAGCTGCTAGTCAGCTTTGCTACAGGGGCAGAGGGCAGGGCCATTTCAAAGCAAACCATTTCTAAATGGGTAACACACTGCATCCATTTCTGCTACAAACACCGTGGGAAACCTACCCCACAGGGAATCAGAACACATTCCACTAGGGCTACATCAACCTCTACAGCATTTCTTAGTGAAGTCCCTACCAGGGACATTCTGGAAGCTGCAACCTGGAGCTCTGTACACACCTTCACCAAGCATTACCATTTACCTGTCTTTTCTAAATCCAGAGCTGGATTTGCTACAGCAGTCTTACAGGGCCTGCTAGCCAGCCCTAATGCTTCTTGACTGCCTCCACCCTTCCTCAGCTTTGAGAATCAATCCAAGTGTGATGACTGCAACATTGAAACACGAAGAACATAGTACAGTTGTGTACATTTACCATAAATGTAGATGTTCAAGTGTATTCACTGTTGCAGTCCTGGTTACCCTCCCTCCAGCCCCCTGACTTCTCTATACTTCTACCTATCCTTTTTGATTACCCATATCTTATAGCATTGGTATTTACTTTTTACTGGGAGTGTTCCACACCATGTAATTGCTTCCTATTTTGGGGGCTCCTGACATCTTGAGGCAAGAAAAAACTGATGTAATGGCGTCGGTTGCATGCTTTATACCCCTGACTATTTAACATCATGGAAGAAACGACAGCATCCGATGCAGAAATCCTAAGACTCTGGTATTCGGGCTGACTGAGGGCTACCTGCAGGCAGATAACCCAAGTGTGATGACTGCAACAGTGAATACACTCGAACATCCACATTTATGGTAAGCGTACACAACTGTACTTTTCACTTAGAGAAAATGAGGCATCTGTCAATTTGCCAACCTAAGTACATATGGATAGCACTGAGGAAACAAGTACAGATCATTTTTGAAATTTCCACTATTGAGATATTCCAAGAAATTGGTGGATTGTTACACCAATCAAGAGCCGCCAAACTTTCATCGACATGTGAACCCGAGAGGAACTGGTTATTTCCAGGGCAAGGCAGTGGAAGTTCACAGGGGGTGATAAGCAACAGTTTAGATAAACCTGAAATAAATAAATAAATAAAAACAATTTCTAGGCTTTCAGTTATAGTTCTCTGGCTATTACCCCCAGCCTTTGTTGATTTGTTTTTGAAGGTGGTGACATTTGTTCAGAACTGGTGGTCAAGGACACCACACATACAAATGCCGTAGTTGTAGCAAACTTGCTGACTGACAGATTCAGTGAAAACTTTACCCATCTGTCCCTCCCGTCAGTAAATCAGGACATCCCCAGTACCTGCCCCCTTCCCCTTATATCTACAGAACAGGTCATCACTGCTCTCTCAAAGGCTAAAATACAGCCTCCATGGGACCCAATAACATCCCAGGCTGCATCCTACGTGAACTCAGGCAGGAACTTGCAGCACCACTAGGTACCCTATTCAACCAAAGCCTGAGTACTGGCTTAGTCCCAGCTGAGTGGAGGACAGCCACTGTCATCCCTTTACACAAAGGTGGAGTGTCCAGCGATCCAGGAAATTGTACATCCATTAGCCTAACTAGCCTGATCTGCAAGGCTGTGGAACAGATTATCATGGACCTCATCAACAAGGACATTGGCAACCTCCAAACACTTGATCCCACACAGTTTGGCTTCGTCAGGGGGAGGTCATGTCTGCTAAATTTGGTCGACTTCTTTGAGGCAGTCACCAAAGCCATGGATGAGGGGATGATGGTGCACAGCCTCTACCTAGATCTGGCCATAGACTTTGACACTGTTCCCCACTCGGGCATAATAGATAAACTATCTCAACTAGGCGCATAAATTCATATGTTACCAGATGGGTAGCAAACTGGCTCACTGATAGAACCCACATAGTCAAAATAGGGGAAACCACCTCAAGCAGTAAACCTGTAACAAGCAGCATACCCCAGGGTTCGGTCTTGGGGCCTCTGTTATTTGGGATATACTTTTCCAAGGTGCTGGCCAAAACCAGTGGGCTATGGGTGACCAAGTTTGCAGATGCCACAAAAATCAGGAAAAGTCAAGTAAAAACTGTAGAAAAAATCACCGTTCCACTGGTTAGAGCCAAATCCTTTAATGAAGTCAAAAACAACAGATCCAGTTCAACAATACGAGCGCTTTCGTCTGCTACTAGGCAAACTTCATCAGATAAAATCCCACTGGTGCAAAAGGCTTTTTATATATGTGTATACCCAGAAACATTTCCCTTCAATAATTCAATCAAACAATTTAACATTTTATAAAACAATTTGAATCAATTAAAATCAAAAGGATGCTTAAAATAATTAAATCACAGATTAGTTAAAGCTCAACAAGGTTGTTCCTTTGTAAAAGTTTACATGAAACTCAGTCAAGTGTTGCAAAGAAATAAAAATGCTGAAAAGACATAAAAATAATAATAATAAAATGTGAATGTATACAATGTGTGTGTTTATATATATATATATGTGTGTGTGTGTACATAAGGTGTATAAATATGTAGGTTGTATGAAAAATGTATAGATACTAATGGTGATATCTATCTATTGAAAATGAAAAGGTAAAATACAAGAGGAATCCCTTCTAAAATGTAGTAAATCTAATTATTGATAAGGAATAAATAAAATTAAAAGGGATTTATACATAATTGGCTTTACCTACTAAAATGGCTTTTATATTGATGTATTTGTTGAGCCCTGGGGGGATATTGGACTTGAGTCTCAGTTGCCATTTAATCTCTTTCTGTAACAGGAGATGTTTGGCATCTCCTCCTCCTCTAAGTTCTATGTCCACAACATCTATAATGCCAAATTTGAAAAGTGGAGGAAAGGGACAAGATGTTGTATGTTTGTATAGGGCACTAGTTTATTTTTTGATTCTAATGTCATTCCTGTGTTTGTATATCCTTTCTTTGAGTGGCCGTTCCGTTTTGCCCACGTAAAAACTTGGGCAATGGCCATAGGTTGCCAAATAAACTACCATATTGGTATGACAATTGCCCTTACAAAATTTTACTGTACTCCCCAAGCCGTTGTTCAAATTAATACTGTCTGAAGTGTTAATGCATGGACACTGAACACATCTACCACATGGGTGGGTATCCCTGACATGTCTGAAAGAGGTATCCCTTCCTTCTAAGGTTCTCTTGAAATTGTTACCCACCCGGTGTATAAAGGTAGATTTATTTCCTACTACCTCCATTATGTCTGTGTTTGTCTTAAGTATAGACCAATTGTCCTGCAAAATTTTCTTAAAGATCAAGGAAAAGTTTGCAGATGACTGCAAGCTGGGTGCTGTATTCAATTCCCCTAGTGATGTGGACATCCTCCAAGAGGGTCTCACCAAGACAAATGACCAGTGCTAGAAACATGGCCTCAAGCTGAATACCAAAAAATGCATCATCATCCCCTTTTGGGAGAGTGGCGTCCCCACAAATTATCACATCAGTAACAACATCCTAGGCACTCAATCGTGAGGGATTTGGGCATGCAGGTTGATAGCAGCCTGACTTTTGACCACCATGTTGCTTCTGTTGTATGGAAAGCCTTCTATATGGCCCACCTTATAAGTAAGGGTATCTCATTCTTGGACAAGGAGGTCATAACATCCCTGTATTCTTCCCTTATATGGCCCATTATCAAGTACAACTCCCCTTTCAGCATGTACCTCGCAAAGCACATGCAGCAGCTGGAGAGACCACAGAGGCTCCTCACCAGGAGAATTCAGGGCCTCAAACATCTACCATACACAGATAGGCTAAAAGCTCTATCCCTCTACTTGGTTTCATACAGACTCCTCGGAGGTGACCTCTGTGTGGCATACAAGTTCGCGGACTCCACCTTGATGGGACTGCTACATATCTGCAAGTCAAGTTCCACTCAAGTAACCCGCACACGCGGCCTCAACCTGGTCTGTGACATCAACAAGACTTGTTGGTGGGACAGATTTGTGTCTCAGAGACTCCCCCATCTATGGAATAGACTCCCTCTCCACATAAAGCAGAGTACTTCTTTACCCCCTTTTTAAGCACAACCTGGATGGGAAACAGAAAATATACCCCTGGGATTCCACCCATGGCCCTGCTGGACAGGGGCATCGGGTGCTGATTTGTCTAAACATGGGCTAAACTCTTGGCTAGGCTTATAAGGGCCTCAGGGCCCATAGCCTAGTAACCTCCTATGACTAAAACTAGAATGATAGAGCTACTAACTTGAGCTCAAATGTTTTGTATGTAAACTCTGCGTACTGTTCTTGATGCACCAAACAAATAATGATTATTTTTTTCAAATTCTGTGGTTGAATATGCAAGTGTTTGCCCTCCCCCCAGTCCAGGGCTTGCTATTTTTAAGAGGTTATGTGAAAAAGATATCAGGGATGTGTACAGTCATAGCAAAGCACTTTGGTTTTAACCTGAAATGTGATGAACGGCAATCACTAGATTCCATATGTTCCAGCAGGTCTCTTGGGATTGTGAAATGTAACAAAGTGGTATGGTTGCTTGTAGTTTACCAAAATATGTTGTTTTTAAGGTATCTGGTGTTTTATTCAGTGATGTATCATATGATTCCACATCTAAGAACTTCATCAATATTACATATTGAAGGATTGATATGACTTGAAAACTTACTGTCTGAAGGTTTTATTGACAAAACATTGCGCACGTTTCTGATGGTTACATTTCCTATAACCCTAGTAGTGTTTGGAATTCTGAAGATTCACAAGGAATTATCTGATCTGCCATATAGGCTAAGGATTTCTTCACATGGTTCCAAAACTGAAGGACTGGTGACATGAATCCATATAAAGTAAAATTTTTTTTTTACAATGTCAATCATGTTTTAAGAGACTCATGGCATGTTTTAGAACATTTGACATGTATAAACATAAATGAACATATCCTAATGGTGACAGCTGATGTGAAGGATCCCTTTACCAGTAAACCCCACGCCACTGGCGTTACTTGATTTTATAAAGCCATTGTGATGAACACATCGTTTGACAATGCAGAGATTTGTTTGCTTCATGATGCAATGGAAATTGTTATAAATAACTGTTTTATCTTTTTTGAGAGAGAAGAGGTGTGGCCATGGGTGCAAAGTGTGCACCGGTTTATTCTAACGTAATTATGTGGCACTGGGAGAAGCGTTATTTTTTTTTTGTCTTTTTTGTTCAAACCCAAAATATTACTATATTTATATTTGGATATTTTTTATTCTTGGATGGTAATTTTAGATGTCAGTGTTTCCAAAAATGTAACTACGAGGCCGTTTGAATCTAATGCTTATAGGAAACATACCTTATTCTAATTTTTTTTTTTTTTTTACATTTTAGCAACCAACATTCTATTTGGCAAAGTAAAGGGTTGACCAACACCAGCTTGTTAGGCTTTTTAGACTAATTTCAGATGACGATAAGTTCATGAAAGAAGTGGATATTCTATCTTCATCAGTGTTTGTTCGGACAGGATACCCCAAGGAACTAATCCACATTTTGGCACTGAAATTTCCAGAAGGAAGGGGAGTGACCTTCCATCTATTTTTGAAACAACCTGATTCAGTTAATAAAAGAAATAATCAGCATGAGAGTGTCAGATTTAAAACTGCTGTGATATTACCTTTTGACAAAAGTGCAGTGCCATTTGAAAACACAAGATGTTATAATTAGAGCTTAACCATTAACAATGGTCCTCCCAAATAAGTTTTGGGTGATGAGCCTTTATTCTTGAAGAGTGTTAGAAAAATGACTAAGTATAGCTGTTGCAGTCAATGCAGAAGGCGTGGTGATTTGTATTGCTTCTTGTATATCCTACAGACTTAAACACTTCAAAATATAGAATAATAAAAAATAAAAAAACACAAAGTACCAAATTTCAGGAGCAGGTGTAAAGCTTTCGTTCTTTATTTCTTGTATATCCTGTTGATATTTTTTTTTTTTTTTTTTTTTGTGGGAAGACAGAATTCCTACACAGACAAAGGATTTATGAACTTAATTGTAGTATAAAAACTAAAGATTCAACTAATGCCCTTAATAAACATACACAGCAATGTACCAGTTTCAAAAATTTATTTTATTTATTTTATTTTACATTTGTTGACCGGGATAGTCTAACTGGATTTATGTCCATTTTCAGTAGAGTCCCGGGGAGATAAGCTCCAAGAGATTACTAGACTACTAACATACAGGTACTAGTTGTTATACAGTTAGATACTACAAATTTTAAACAGTTCAGGAATCTTCACAGTTTATATAAAAACAAAAGTTCATAATTTTTGTATTGGAGCAAGTTTCTTATCCACTTTGAGGTGGGAAACTGGGGAAAATACGAGTGAATACAGGAAGTTGTGGCAACTGCGGTTAAGTTCTGGGGTAGCTCTAGGTTTAAAAGAAGACGTATGTATTAACTGTGTTTTAAAAATGAGGGCTGCCGAACTGTATGGCCATTTTTTGTTTGGTATCTGTTTTTTATGTGTTTTTGTTTATATTTTATTTAGTACATACATTTAAGTGTTTTATCACATAATTTTGTGGTCATATGACTTGGATCATATGGTTTATATGACTATTTAAAGGTCAGTACAGCACTGCATGTTTGTATTCTGAAGAAATGTCTAATAAAAGTAGGACAAAAGTGCTCAGTTTCACTTTGACATTTGGTCAGCATTCTTTTCTTATATTTGATGTACATGACCTGTGTAAGTTTTTCACCATGTTTTTTCACAGAACTGTAGATGTTTTATTCAACACAGGTCTAAGCTGTTTCTCTATGCAAATAGATAACTGTTCTGTTATCCATCATTGCCTAAAGACTATTAGACGTATTGGTGGGTTATGAATGGACCTTTGTATTTTTTGTAAGCCATACATTATAGGATTGCATAAATCAGATACATAAAAATATTTTAAAGGTTGATTTCAAATCAAACTTCTCATATTGAGATTATGTAACATGATTGTATTAATGGCGCACTTACTTATTTCTCATATGTATTAGAGTATCATTCAGTAAGTCATACATATGTGTCAGATACAATTATTTCTCCATTACTGCAATGCCCCTAACCTTGTCAGCAGCTTTAATATATATAAAAAATATTCTTTAAGCTTACTTAAGGCCTGTACTTTCATAAATGTAAAACTATGAAACCTACCTTTACTTCTCTTCATGGAAGCCATGGATTTATAGATATCATGCTCACATATTATTTTAAAACTGGTTCAACCTGAGGATGGTTGACTGCAACAAACGTTTGATTTTCTAAAATCTTCTGCCTTATTTTAATTTGGAAATATCATCTTTGACACCTCGAGGTTTGTGGATAAGTACTGACATTTCTCAAAAACAGGCATAAATCCGTAGTAGCTTACTAGAAGGTACAAAGGAAAGTCCTTTGCTAAGTACATCATGTTCATCAGCAGTTATACATCAGAAAGGTTATTTGGCTTGTTCACACATTGTTTTGATACATCATTGCAAGGAGAAGTAATTATTGCTGTGTCTCTGCTTAATAAAAGATTTTATGTTGTCCCATCTCGCCTTCAGTCTTGCTGTTTGAGTTTGGAGCCGAAACCTCTGCTCCGACTCGGCCTGTCCTAAAGCTCGAGAGGTTCTACTGCCTCGAGGCTGAGTCCTATCTCATGGTGCTTAGCGGCTATCCCCCAGATCTCACTTGCCGCTTGAAGCTTCGGGATTTTCTTCACTTTCTCAGTCTTGAAAAAGTTAATATTTTATGTATTTAATAATAATTAGTCTAATTGTTAGCTGTTTTTACTCATTAGTTCTATCGTAATAGCCTTGTGCTATTTTAGCCTTTCTAAACCTTGTAAGTTTATCTTTGCGGCTATTTTTTTCTTTATGCCTTGTTGTCTCCTCAAGAATCCATTTAAATTTGAGGATTCTTGCCCCTTTTCTTCCTTCTTTCCCTTTTAGGAGTACTCCGTTTAAGTTAGAGGCATCTCCTGTGGTGGAGGAGATAGTCGTTTAACTTAGAGACTTCTCCACCCTTTCCTTTTTATAAAAAAAAAAAAAAAACCTTATTTAGATACCTGTTTTTTCTCTTTTATAAAAGTTATAGTTTTGTTCTAACTTTTATTTAGAATTTTTTTCCTTATAGCTAGCATGTCTAAGGAACCAGCTAAGGAACACAAGTCAGGATTCAAGAAGTGTGATTCCTGCACTCAGAAGATGTCCATTACAGATGGACGAACTAGTTGTGTGTACTGTCTGGGCCTACTTCATCTTCAAAACTCCTGCTCCATTTGTCATAGTTTTAGTGCCAGGGTCTTGCAGGAGAGGAGGAATAAGCTTATATTGAGGGGCTTATTAAAAGTGGATGAAGAAAATCAAACATAAAAATCAGACAAGACTCAAAAGTCTGCTTCATCGGCTCCAGTGTCTCAGCAGATAAGCAGCACCAAACATGATGCTTTTTCGGCTCCAAAAGTTGTCGAAGCCGAGAAACATTATTCTCCCTCAGCTCCATCTGTCTCATTGGAGTTGTTGCAGAGCCGAAAGAGGAGCTGGTCACCTTCCTTGGAGCCTGTTCGCTTGGTGCTGGTGTCTCCTTTATTACTGTCGGTAGCAGGTAGCCAAAAGTCTTCCAGCCACTATCCGAGTTCAGTTAGCTGCTATTTGTAATTATCATGTGGTAGAATCAGCATCTAGTCTAATGTCTCAGACTATGCAAAGCCTTCCTAAAAGGTACCTTTCTGTTAAGACCTCTTTTCATGAACCTCCTCCTCCTTGGGACCTCAATCTAGTATTATCATCTTTGATTCTGCCCCCTTTCGAACCAGCATCATCTTTATTCATTAAAATTGTTATCTTGGAAAACACTCTTCCTGACCGCAATTACTTCAGCCAGGAGAGTATCACAGTTGCAAGCTTTGTCTATCCATCCACCTTATTTGATCTTCCATAAAGATAGAATTTCCCTCAGAACAGATCCTTCCTTCTTAACAAAAGTTTGTTCTCAAGCCAAACTATGGCAACAAGGCAGAGTATAATCTCCACCAACTGGATCGCATAGACAGTTACGTTTTTACTTGCACAGGACAAAACAATTTAGAAAGTCAGACCAATTGTTTGTCTCCTATTCACAAAATAAAAAAGGTTTGGCAATCTCAAAAGTTACTTTGTCCAAGTAGCTTACTGAAACCACATATATCTATGATTCCCACAATAAGGAACCACCAGTGAAAATCAAAGGGCATTCAAGTAGAGCGGTATCTACCTCCATTGCCTTCCAGTCCAGACTTCCACTCGATTCAGTTTGTGCTGCTGCTACATGGGTTAACCCTCATACCTTTATTACTCATTACAAAGTAGATGTGGCTTCCAGGAACAGGGCATCCTTTGGTTCCAGTGTCCTAAGGAGTTTATTCTCTTGAGCCACCCAAAAAAAGGGTGCTGGGGACTCTGTCCCAAGCAGCAAGACTGAAGGCGAGATGGGACAAAATAACATAAAGAACTTATGTACTCACCATTGCATTCCATGTTTATTGTCCAGTATTCGCCTTCAGTCTTGTGTCCCTTCCAGCCATCCCCCTCCTGGAGTATCTAGAGGAATTGTTCTCAGAAATTGGCAGAAAAGGTCTGATTCCCTTCTTGCCTTTTCTTGTTAATCCTTTTGACAATATGTTTTTTCAGATATTATCCTTTTGGATATTGTACATATCATAGGAACCTTACTTCTCAAACGAGATCTGGGGGATAGCCGCTAAGCACCATGGGACAGAACTCAGTGTTGAGCCAGTAGAAGCTCTCGAGCTTTAGTATAGGCTGAGTTGGAGCAGAGGTTTTGGCTCTGAACCCAAACAGCAAGACTGAAGGCGAGATACTGGACAACAAACACGGAACATTATGGTGAGTGCATAACTTCTTTTTTTAATTATTTGATTATGTTGATCAGTAAATTGGTTCATTTGAAGTAGAGATGGGAGTTTTCAAGTAAAGACACTTTTGGAAATATTACGACTGGATGGAAAAGCTGCAAGGCTGTTGGGATAGAACATGAAGGCAAATTAGCATCTCTGTGTGAGACTGCTGTGTGTTTTTTTGGGAATGTTTTCCTTTTGCTGTAGTTGTATAGTGGTGGAGTTAGTAGTTATAAGGGAGGTGAGGGGTTTGTCCCCATGAATAGTTCAAAGTACTTGCCCCCTGCAAAAAATGTTTATGTTGATTCAAGTGGGTGAGTTGTAGATCTGTTGTGCTCTCAGTCAGTTGCAGTCTTGCATTTTTTAAGCAACAGTGTCTGTTGTTCATAGTAAAGGCATTGTCTTGTGCCATACTGGAATTTAAATTCCGTCAGCTGTTTGTCTTATCTCTGCAGGATCCCGTCCTCGCTAGTAGTTTAGGCACTAGGAAAGCTTTTAACCCTCCCTGTGTCTAGTTGTAGCTCTGTTTATGGTGCCCATAGAAGGTTACCGTGTGGATTGCTGAGGTTTGACTGTGTTAATATTACAGCTAGAAGCTTTCCTGTCTGGATGGAGTCACCTTGCCCTACAAAGGATTAGATTTTGGTATGCCCCAGCTCTGATGGTGATATAGGGGGAATTAGAGGTTCTGAAGTTATTACTGGCTGACCCCAAATTTAAGCAGTATTCACTCTGAGAGAATAAGGCAGTGACAAAAAAGCTTCAGTGCTGAATTTAAAAGCATTAATTTCTCATCACCACCTGTCACACTGTGCCCCTTACCTTAATTGGTGTACAGACATTACTTGCTCATAGCAACAACCATAATGGTTATGGGGAACGCTAGGCTTGATACTCAGGTTAGGTCTTTCTCTGAGTCTGACAAGTCATTTGGGTTTAGAAATGCACTGTGAATTAAGCCCACTGACTTAGATCAAGATATAACTAACCCTTCTGACCTTAGCTTAGAGCCCAGTATCTTAGTGCTGCTGTTAAGGATATCTGGACTTTGATAGCTTAGTTAGTCTCTGGGACGTAGTGAGAGTGAAGATGCACCCAGCAATCCTAACCTTCACCTTCACCTTCACCTTCAGAGTTAGGTTAGTGTTATAGCTCAGGTTTTTTTTTTTCCTTGAGGGTTGGGTTGATCTTGAGGAAAAATGCGGGTAAAGTTGCATGCTTATTTTATGCATTTCACTAATGAACTTCCTAACTCTTGTATTCAGATAAATGCCTAGGGTTGAGGTGAGAGGGTTTTCTGGACTCCGAGAAATGAGCTAGCATTGGCAACAAAGTGATTGCAGCTGAAGGCTTATTTTGTGCGTGTTTCTAATCAGTGGTCAAATTCTTGTCCTTGGAACAATGGTTAGCACTGAAGTAAATATTTTTTGGGGCTCTGACAACTTGATTAGTTTTAGTGACACAGTGTGAGTGGAAAAGATGCAGGCTTATTCAGCCATATTCTTATTAATTAGTCTAAACCTTGCCCTCTAAGTTGTTGTTATTGTTATGTCTGGGATTAGTGTCAGGCAGTTATGTAGTTGTTTCATAAGGATTGAATCCCACCAGAGGTTCACCCATTGAATGATGACTTATTTGACAGATATTACCAAAGATTTTATTTTTTTAATTCTTGTCACTCACTGTATTTATGAGCTTGTGTGTGGGGTATGCCTGGCTGCATTTACTCCTTCAGAGCTTTTCAGATATCTTTTTGTTGAATATGCAAACAGAAAGGCAGTTTAAACATGCCATGGTTTTCTTTTAGTTGTCTTTTTTTCCTGCCCTTTTCAGCGACTACTTTTGCCACTCCCCAAGATAAAGTTGGCAGAATTGTTTTCAAGATTACTGTGAATGTGCGGCTTTTCTTCTAGCTGAGATTTTTTTACAGTTCTTGCTCACTGCATTCGGGCTGGGGAATGCCTGTCTTTTATTTTCTTGCTTTTGCTGCCTGGCTTTCTTTGGAATGTTTTAAAATATTATGCAAATCCCTACATATAGTATGCAGTCCATATAAGCAGACTGTTTCATTTGTTTGGTGGTGTGTGTCTTTAATTCTTCACGTATGGCTCTTAGAAGGATACTCTTTGGGCACATTGTGGGTATCTGTGGCTAATTTCTGTGGGTCAGATTAACTTTCCAAAACTGTTTTTCAGATTGCTCTCAGTAATGATGACTTACACATACCAGTGCCTTTTTATGCTAATACTCATTTTCACCAGCACTCTCACTTGGATGTGCACATGGTGTATGCAAGCCTTCTTCTTCTGTCCTGTGTACTGTACTGAGTTGATGCCAGATTAATTCTGTGAATATACAAAAAAATATGCACTTCAAGTGTCTTAATATTTGGTAGTTTGTTTCATATGCAGAAGATGATGCAACCCAGTCTTACTGTACCACCCTTGGATCCTAGGTCCTCTGATCTGAAGCCAGATGCTTCCTATAGGAGTGCCACTCCAGAATTTACCATTAAACCAATTTTGCCCACCTTGCTTTCTCAATTGCTTCATACTCCAAAAAAGCATTCATGGCATCCATCCAGTACTTCGTCTAGGTCCTACAGAAGCTTTTCAGAAGTAGATGTGGATAGGATGATGCACAAATTTCTCAGAGCTCAGATCTAGGTGGGGATATTACCAGCTCCATCCCCTGTCGGATCTGTGAGCATGCCTACCATTTCAAAAACCATCTTATCTCCTTCTCTGATCTCTCCAGTGGTTTTGGAGTCCCAAGATCTGAGATCCCCAAGAGATCCAGTGTCAAGTCTGAGGAAAGCTTCTTCCTCCACTCCAACTATATCCTTGGTAAGTTCTGATCCAATACTCTTAGATCATATTGGGTCTCAGAGCCGAAGTGTCAGCATCAGATCCGAGGAGATAGGTTCGGCTCTGATTTTGTTGGATCTGTCCCTTCCCTTTGGAGCCTTGGCCCTGGACAGTTCAGATCTTGTTCCACCCTGAGACACGGATCTGAGGGTGGTCTAGACCTACTTTCATTGGGAGTTTCGGCTTCAAGAAGGCAGGTCAAAGCCTCTCCATGTCCATCAGCTTTCCAGGTGGTGGAAGGGGCATTTTCTCTTCAAAGAGAATCTCCTTCTCATGTTTTGGAACCTACCCCCTTTTCTCTCATTGGTTCTGAGCTCCGAGTCAATTAGACCTATTCCACAGGGCAGCCAATTCCAATAAGTCTCCAACCAGTTCCATTGGAGGAACTTCTCCTCTCTTGTGGCACCTCACCTCAATGCTCCACAGAGGAGGTGCACTGGAAGAGAGCATGCAAAAGGAGACACATTGACTCTCCCATCGAGTCTCTCAAGGAGGATTCGGATTTTGATGAAGGAGAGGGGTCCCCCAGGTCACCAGATGACATCTCCATTAGAGATATTGTACAGGTCTTAAAACAAAAAGGTGGTTGGTCTTCCCAAAACCTCTCACCAGAAGAATCAGTATTTTTGGAGGCTTTTGGTTCTGGCCACTCTATGTCTTGGGTGCTCCCCCCGCAGATGAACTTATTGATTTGGTTTCCCAATGGGCTTGGAAGGAACACGATACCGTTGAACTTATTCCCAAAAGATCTGACAAATTTTTAGCCCCACCAGCAGAAAGACCCTACTGTAGCAAAGGAGGCCCAGTCAATGCTATGGTGGTGGTGGCAGCTACCGAGAAAGAGCTAGCAGAACAGAGTTCTTCTGTCCAGCCACCAAACAGGAAGTCTAGAGCATTGGACTGATTTGGAAAGTGAGTCTTTGTCTTGGCAGCCTTTGCCCTGATGACAGTGTCACTAAACTACCTGGCACTCTTTACTAGGCTTCAGAGAGATATGACCAAAGAGCTTTCAAATAATGTGAGAGTCCATGTCTATTGAGGACTTCAAAAGAAAATCCTTGCAACTGGCCACTCTCTTATCCATGTCAAATGCTTCAATGAAGTTGATCTCTTACACAGCTGAAGAGGTACCTTGCAAGCAGCTGTTTAACGCATTGTCATAAGGAGACATGCTGGGATGCAGCTGTGTGACTTTGCAGAGCCTTGTAAGACATCCTTTATTAATGCCCCATTGGATGGCACTTCCTTGCTTGGACCATCAGCAAAAGATACACTTATCTGCAACAAACAAGATAGAAAGACTCTGTCTGCTTTGGGAGTCAAGTTTTCTGTGCAGCAGTGAACCTTTTCTAGGAATCAGAGAGGTGATAGGAAGATATAGTTATGAAAATCTGAGACCTTTCCAAGATTTGCACAGTGATAATTCCTTCAGAGGCAGAGAAGATAAGTAGAACCAGAGCTTCAGAGATTCTTTTTCAGACAGGCTCTTTCAGTGCTGAAGTGCTGCCTGACTGCCAACTCTGGCAGCAGTCGGGGGTCGATTGTCTTTGCATCCAGAAGCCTGGGCAAGTATAACACAAGATACACGGGTGCTAAGAATAATATCCAGGGTTATTGCATACCATTATTCCTTCTTCCATCTCGCAAAGGAAGAAGCTTCTTAATGTTCCACTCGGTCAAAAGAAGGCAGCAGAACAAGAAATCCAAAAGCTGCTAGACAAGAGTCATCCAAAATGTTCTGCCAGACCAAATAGGATTAGGAACTTATTTATGCTTCTTTTTAGTGCCAGAGAAAGCAGGGGACCTCAGACCCATTTTGGATCTAAGCAATTTGAATCAGTACATGAAGAAAGCAAAATTCCCAATGGTTACAGTTCAGTCTTAACAAGGACAATTGGGTGTGCTGTATAGATCCTCAGGATGCATACTATCATATCAAAATAGGCGATCCAGAAGACATTTACGCTTTCATCTGGGAGCCAGTCATTACCAGATGCTCTTCATGTTTCACTGTTATAGTCATCACCTGTAGGGTATCCCTGCTGTGGTAGCCCTTGGCCAGCCCGAATACCGGAGTCAGTGTTTTTCTGCGTCAGCTGCTGTCGCTTTTTGCATGACATCAGGTCATCAGTGCTATAAAGGAAGGCAGCCGACCCAATTATATCAGTCTTTCTTGCCATGGAGCCCGGAGCAGAAGCAGTTCACAGGTGTGCCAGTCGGTCGCTACCAGAGTTTGAATTACAGCTGAAACGTCTAAAGCTAAGTACCCCATTGGGGATCCTTTTTTCTTGCACTAACCGATGTCCGGAAAAGTTAACAATTGTCTTGCCTGTGGAAAGCAAATACCACACCGAGACTTCCATTTGTACTGTGTCACTTGTTGTTTAGGCCTAGACCACGATGTCCCCCATTGCCGGTTCTGTGCCCATTTTAACACGAGAACCATTCATCGTAGAGCTCTTATTGTAGCCAGGTATTTTCGTCTTCCGCCTGTTGGGAGTCTGTCAGCCAACAATCTGTAGACATTCCGAAAAAACAGAAGGATAAAGATGGAGACAAACCACACAAGGCTAAGACTTCTGATGACTCTACCGCTAAGCAGGTTGTCAGTTCTCTGGAATTCAGTGAGGCACCTTCGCAGCCCCTGATGCCTGATTCAGTACCCTCGCAGACCTCTTCTGAGATCCTTTCGGAGTCTGGTATGCCGCAGAAGTCGTCTTAGTCTTTCGAGCCTTTGGTTTTCTATGCCTTGGTTGGGTCTGGAGCCCCGATGCAGGCACCGGCTTCTGAGGAGGTTTTTTGCACTACTGAATCTAGACAAAAAACGACGTCTTCTCCTCCGACTGCCATTTCTGTCAGACTGATGCATACTTTTAGGCCTAGAGGCAAGGCTGCTCCTAGGAAAACTACCTCTAGCCACCATTTTACTTCTGCTCCACCACCCCAAGCTCAAATGCTTAAAATGGTGGAGGATCTTATCACCCTTATCAGGGGTAGTCAGGTCACACCTTCTAAAAGGAAGAGACCTTTCTCCTGAAACACTGACAGTACAGGATTCTGAGGAGTCTGATTATTCAGATTTTGAAGAGGAACAACAACTTCTGACTGCTTATGAGGATTCAGATGCAGAGGAATCTATTCCTTCTGCCTCACCACCAGACGATTGGCCATCCCTCCACTCTTAGAGGTGATTGATGATGTCTTCCATGAATCCAGCTTAACTCCTGACTCCCTCCCTCCTGCTCCCAGAAAACCTGACAGGTATTACAGAGTACTGGATTCTCACAAATACCTGTAGAGAAATCCTGCTGCAGACCCAGAGGTCATTACACAGGTACCAAAAGGAGCTAAGGCTAGTTCTGCAAAGAATCCTATTCCTTCTGACAAGGACTCCAGTGCGCTGGACAGATGAGGTAAAAAAGTATACACCTCTGCAACCTTAGCTATCAAAGCACTCAACTGTCAGTTCCACATGGATAAAGAAATTCCCCAAGAACACAAATTACCTCCACAGATCAAAGTAGAAAGCAAAAAGTCTTAAGAAAATATCTCCAGGAGGCAGGCTATAGTATATCCAACTCACTTCAATTTCAGTTCTCAGTTCCAACTTCAAAAATACATCAGCAAAGGCAAAGGCAAGGATAACTCCACTTCAGTAAAACCAGCACTGCTTTATTCAGACAACACAAGCGCTTTCACTACTGCTTCTTCAGGTGTTTGAAAATAGTAACACTCCCACCTGCTTAAGTACTCTGCTAAATCACATGACCAATTCATCTTAAAGGTAAACCACCTTTAAAATTCATTAAACACAGTAAATTCATCTAAAAACTGCATATAATTCATCAACAATATATTCATAAAAATAAATACACTTAATGTATGCACATAAAACATTTACATAAAATACATAAAAAAATATATATATATATATATATATATATATATATAAATAAAAATGCATAAAAATAAAAATAAACTGATGTATGCATAAAAAATATATAAAAATGTAAACATGTATATCAAAAAATATTTTGATGCAGAAATATACATATTTAATGTGTTCCTCTACCTGCGTAACCTCATTTTCTTTAAACTTGGTTTTATTGGAATATTCTCATTCAAACCATGCCCACAGGTAGCCCTCAGCATAATGATCCACCTTGCTTCCAATTCTTCAGTTCTCTCCCTAGCATCACTATACCTATCACTCTCCAAAACTTTAGAAATGACCATGAAACGAAAACTATGACTTATGCCTTTGTCCAATATATGTTTGGACAAGGCATTAATCCTTGACCCTTTGCTAATATGGTACATGTGCTCCCTTATCCTCTCTTTCAGCATCCTATCAGTCTTACCCACATAAAAACTGTGGCATAGGGAGCACATAGCAAGGTATATTACATGTTTAGTGTGACATGTGGCATTAACCCTAACATCATACTCTCTCTTGGTGTCTGGATGTATGAAAGTGACACCTTCCTTAACATACCTGCATTGATTGCAGCTACCACATGGTACAGTCCCATATATATTCTCTTTGGTCAAATCATGTTTAGATACACAAAGTCTCCTCTTCAAATTTTTCTTGTTCTTAAAAGTGAATTGAGGTACTTCACCCACTATATCCTTTACAAGTGGATCCGTCATAAGTATATTCCAATGGTCATTGAATATATTAGTGTACTTCCTAACATCCCTAGTATAAGGAATACACATACCCAACTTAGTACTATTCTTATATATTCTCCTTTTCTCTTGTTCTCTATGAGAAAAGTACGGTCTGGCCCTGCTATCTCTTAACTGCTTGACTTCTTGCTTACATCCTTCTATCATCTTTTCTTCATAGCCTCTTCGCCTCAATTCATCAATAGTAATGTGGATTTGCTGCTCAAAATCACTCTCTTTAACATTTAATCTGGAGGCTCTAAAAAATTGATTTGGTGTCACATTAGTAAAAATATACCTAGGATGCATACTATCCCTATTGAGTAAACTACTAACATAACATTCCTTCCTATGTAGCTTAGTGGAAATAACACCTCTTTCATCCTTCTCTATAAAAACATCTAAAAAACTAAGACTTGATCTGGAGTAGTCTAATGTAAAATTCAAAAATGTGGTGGTATTATTTATGTATTCAACAAAAGCTTTCAATTCAAGTTCAGTACCCCCCCACAAAATAAAAAGATCATCTACAAACCTTCTGTACAAGATGATCAAATCTTTGTAAGGACTGTCAAACACATAATCTAATTCCCAAGCTAACATTACTCCATTCACATAGCTATTAGAACAGGAACTGCCCATAGCTACACCATTTTTCTGGTGGTACACTTCGCCTTCAAACATAAAAACATTATTACTTAATACAATATTCATAAGGTCTTGTATCAAAGCTATTTCTTCTCCTCCATATAAACTGCTAGAACATAATAATATGCTCAATAATTCAACACCTATAGAATTAGGAATGACAGTAAATAAAGAAACTACATCTAGTGTGACCAGAAATGCTTCATCCAACCTCATTCCATTACCTGTGCAATCATACAAATCATGTAAAAATTGTTCAGTATCACATAATACAGTTCGATATTTCTCAAATAAAGGTTTTAACCTAGCATCCAAATATATTGATATAGGTTCCGTGCACCACCCACCCCCTGAGACGATTGGTCTCATAGGAGGCCTAACCATACTTTTGTGTAGCTTGGGCAGTCCCTGTATCTGGGGTATCACATATTTCTCAATCAGAAAATACTTTACTAAATCACTACTTAAAAAACCATATTCACCCAACAATTTAATGTCATTGCTAATAGAGTTCACCATATCATTCAAATCAATGTTTTAGAGCCTCCAGATTAAATGTTAAAGAGAGTGATTTTGAGCAGCAAATCCACATTACTAGTGATGAATTGAGGCGAAGAGGCTATGAAGAAAAGATGATAGAAGGATGTAAGCAAGAAGTCAAGCAGTTAAGAGATAGCAGGGCCAGACCGTTCTTTTCTCATAGAGAACAAGAGAAAAGGAGAATATATAAGAATAGTACTAAGTTGGGTATGTGTATTCCTTATACTAGGGATGTTAGGAAGTACACTAATATATTCAATGACCATTGAAATATACTTATGACGGATCCACTTGTAAAGGATATAGCGGGTGAAGTACCTCAATTCACTTTTAAGAACAAGAAAAATTTGAAGAGGAGACTTTGTGTATCTAAACATGATTTGACCAAAGAGAATATATATGGGACTGTACCATGTGGTAG